>NC_052512.1:34434363-34504363 GCF_014356525.2 Nilaparvata lugens
AATGCAAAATTTCCAAAAACCTTGTATATACGTCGACGCGCAATTAAAAAAGGAACAAACATATCTGTCAAATTTCATGAAAATCTATTATCGCGTTTCGCCGTAAATGCGCGACATATAAACATTAAGAAAAATGCAAAACCGTCAACTTGAATCTTGGACCTCACTTCGCTCGGTCAATAATACAATGCACATCAGAGATAACGTTACTGTCGAATAACGCTCATCAAATAACACGGTGAGTACGGAATAACGGTAGGCCTATTGTTCACACATGTAAGCTGATCGGTGATTGGATACTGGATGCACACCATAGGTTAATGGGTTTTGACAGCGGGGTCTCCATTTGAGCCGAAATGGGACCACTCCAAACAGACAACATTGATGAGTTGTGAGTGTTGAGCGTGTAATTAATTGTGATTGTTTGAACAGTGTTGTTCGAAATGTTATGTGATGGAATGTTTAGGAGACGAGTGCTGCTGGTCTGGTTCATTCATCACTATTCCTGTGTAATATTATGCTGAGGTTTTATTTTCATTCACCCCAATTTTGTGCGTGGGTGATAATAGATACAGTACGCGTTCCGTAGCTTTGCCTCTGTGACTTCAAAACAACATATATAGG
This sequence comes from Nilaparvata lugens, assembly GCF_014356525.2. NCBI lineage: Eukaryota > Metazoa > Arthropoda > Insecta > Hemiptera > Delphacidae > Nilaparvata > Nilaparvata lugens. Next base: position 34,434,988 of record NC_052512.1, read on the forward strand.
CAAGGTATGGTTCCCGGGGTAATATTCACGGCTTTGCAAAAACATCAGACTCCAGAGAACCTCGATCCCTAGATGGAGGAAGCTTCCTACACACAGAGATTCTTTACGAATGAGAGAGTTGGAACTTATCACCAACAATGGAAAGAACATATTGAACTAATGTCAGCTGTGTTGTTATAAAATGAGGTATCTTAAAGAAGCTCCTTGTTTAGTTATTCATTCATTTATACAATAATTACATTATCAGAATGATAGGGAGAGGAAAAATAAAGTAACCTTGTGCTACTCCTCTCCCAAATTTATATATCACATAGTGACGCCCCGAAGCAAGTCAAAATGTTCAAATATCTTGGAAGCATTATATCAGAAGATGGAAAAGATAGACTGGATATAAAGCGCCGAATCAGAGAAGCTGAGGGTATGTTTATCAGTAAAAGGCAGCTTCTTTCATTAAATAGTCTAACGTTGGAAATAAGAAAGAGACTAATAAAGAGTTGGATTTGGAGTAAAGCTCTCTATGGGTCTGAAACGTGGACTATTGGTAAGGCTGAGGAAAAGACTCTAAATGCTTTTGAAGTGTGGTGTTGGAGGCGTATGCTCAAAATAAAATGGACTGACAGAGTTACGAATGAGGAGGTATTCCAGAGGGCGGTGGAAAAGAGATCTCTTCTGAATTTTCTCAGGGACAGACGACATTCTTGGATTGGACACATAGAGGTGCGTACAAATATACGCGCCGCGAACATGAGCAATTCACTTTCATTCAGCTGACTATATCTGTACTTTTACAGAAACGGTAAGATACAGATATAAAAAGCTTGGCATCAGCTGATTGAAAGTGAATTGTTCATGTTCGCGGCGCGTAAATCTGTACGCACCTTGATAAGACACGACGCATTAACGTCAAGTATTCTGGAAGGTACAGTTGATGGACAAATCGTGGCAGACCACGGCTACGGTATTCAAGACAAATGACGAAGGATCTGGGTGCTATAAACCATATACAATGGGAGAGAGTAGCAATGGACAGATTTAGATGGAAGGCTGCCAACCAATCAAATGATTGAGCTGTAAGAAGAAAAGTCCAAAAAAGGTTAAGTCATCAATTCACAGAATTTTCAGTCCTCAACTATTTTCACAAAGTTGATTTTCAAATTCAGATGCTTCAAAACTAAAAATAGAAGAACTATTATCTAAAATAAGAAATATTCACATATAAAGATAGCTATTTATGTATTAAGAGTGTTATGCGCGACTTTATCGCTCGCGCAAAACAGTTATCACGCGACGCGAAGCGGAGCGTGATAATTTTGCAAGAGCGATAAAGAAGCATTACGCGCGAATTACATACAACATTTTTTCTACAACAGCACAAACCTGTTAAATCACTTATATCTGACGGAGTTTATAATAATTCGTCTACACTGATATTCATCATGGCTGTAGAACCGGTGCAATTATCGACTTTTTTAGGTTAAGATCTGACCGAGAGTGGTTTGTCTTTTGGCGAGCTGCTTATCATCAGCTGATTAGCGAGCGTGAAGAAACTCTTCTGCGCATGCGCGAATGATTTGCGAGCGTAAAGAAAATCTACTGCGCATGCGCAGATGGTTAGCGAGCGAAAAAGTAGATTCTCCTCAGAAATAAGCGGTTTTACGAGGAGAATTGAGTATGTAAATTCTTTCTTTATGCGCAGTTGTAGAAAAATATAATTTTGAAGAGTAACCGAAAAATCCGAATGAATTATTTTTTCCGATGCAACAGGTTGCTTCTGAAAAGATACAAAAGAGCATCTTTATTGGACATAAATCGTGGATCATAACCTATTTTTTGACAATTTCTATCTAATTTTGGGAAAGGAACAGTTTTGGGCTTTAAGCCTGTTGTTCCTTCCCCAATCATTCATAGTTGAGAATGATATTGTATCTATAAATGTATAAATAAATAACTGATGTGTTGCTTATGAAAAGAAACGTTTTCAAAAATATTGGATGTTTTTGAACGGGTAGCATTGAAGTCTAGTGGCCCTCCGCTGAGAGGCAAAGCTACAGGACCCGGATTGTAAATTCACTTTACAGCCTTAGGTTTCAAGACGTGAAGAACGTAATGGAAGTTTGGAAACGTTTCTGTACTTTAAATGAATAAATAAATAAATAAATGTTTATTTCCCAAAAAAAAAACTAAAACTACAACATCAATTTTCACAGAATATTGGATAAATTACAATATTACATACAATAGTTAGTTACAAAAATTCTTATAATGTGTCCTCTACTTGTTTAGTTTTTTCTGTGTGGAAATTGACCTACTCCACTATGGCGTACCATGTTCTAGAGTAGGTTTTGTTGTTTTTTTTGTGCGTATTATTAATTAGTTAGTGTTTAGTAAGTCATTGGGTGGTTAGTTGTTGTTTGAAATAATGTTTTCTATGTTCTGTCTTCCTTTGCTCATCAACCAATTGTGTACTATTGTTTTGAACTTTCTAGGATGATTAATCTGTTTAAAGTTTGCAGGAAGTAGATTATATAATTTTGGTGCTAAATGATTGAAATGTCTCTGGTATAGTGCCTTCCTTGCAACACTAGTGATGAGAAGATTCCTGTATCTGGTGTTGTGGTTGTGGTTTCTGGTTTGAAATGTTGTTGGGTTCTTGTGTATTCTGCATAGTATCTCCTTGGAGTAAAGCTGTCTTGGATCCATCACGTCAAACTCATTGAATAGCTGGTCTGATGAATAGCGTGGAGGCTTCTGGTTGATGACCCTCATGATCAGCTTCTGTACCCTGAGGAGCGGTTCGATGTGCAAGAAGCTTGCACCTCCCCATCCCACAATCCCATACAGCATGAGGGACTGAGCTAGAGAGAAGTAGATAACTCTTAGACATCCCTTGTCGACCAGTGTCCTCAGAATCCTGAATCTGCAGATAGTCTTCCTCAGTCTCCCGCATAATTCATTGAGATGATGATCCCAGCGCAGAAAAGAGTCCATTGTAACTCCCAGGTATTTCTGTGACTGTTTCCTGCGAACTGTATATGAAGTGTTATTCCGTTGATTCTTGATTACTATCTCATCTCCTGTTGGCTGTCCATGTTGAGTCGCCGAAAAGGTCAGAAAGAAGGTTTCCTCGTGGTTCAATGTTAGCAGATTTTCACTCAACCAGCGAGACACCCTCTGAAGTCCAGTCTCGGCTTCTCTCCAGGTCATCACCCAGGTCGGTTCAGAGAACAGTAGAACAGTATCATCTGCAAAGGTGGTGATTGAGCCATTAATTTCCATGTTGCATAATGGGTTTATGTAAAGAAGAAAAAGAATTGGTCCTAGTACTGTTCCTTGTGGCACTCCAAACTTTACAGTCAGCTTGTTGCTTACACAGGAAGCTCCTCCGGGTACCTGTACCCGCTCCTCAGGGTACAGAAGCTGATCATGAGGGTCATCAACCAGAAGCCTCCACGCTATTCATCAGACCAGCTATTCAATGAGCTTGTTGCTTTACTGCAGGGAAGTGATTTTGAGACTCATAACTGTCAAATAGAGGAACTGGTCACAAGCTGTTACCTTGTAGTAGAGACGAAGGCTTGACTCTAGAATAAGAGACTAGATATCATGACAACTACTATCTATCTATCTGCTGATTCAACTACTCTCCCAAGAAATGAAACGCGGTTCACTCCGGGGAAACGCGTCCAAATTACGAATACATACGTTATGCATATACATATGTGTCTGATGCTCCTACACCAACCATTCATTTGTATTTGAATAATCGAGTAATCAATAGTCAATATTTCCTTCAAATAATTTATTTATTTATCTATCATTTTCATTCTCACATGAAACACTGGATTAATAAAGATAATCTTAGTTGGGCTCTCTAAAGTTTCATTGAAAAAATCAGTGTATCAGAAATTATTGTTACCTTTCAAATTCAAATACAGAAATGTTTTTGTAGCTTTCAAATCTGTAGGGCTTTTTTAATAGCAGTCTCTTACGGGTAGGTCATACTAGGGATAATACAACAATATCATTAAAGTATTGAAATTGAATAACTTGAACGTATAAAGTTCAGTTTCCTGATTTGTAGATGCGATTTTATTGCCATGTAGTATGCTTAAAAAGAAGAGTGAGAAACGAATTAATTGTAAAATCTACTGTAGACTTCACAGTTCCCAACCTATGTTCTCAAATATTCGACTCATGAGTTTCTAGCTGTCAGAGACTAAGGGCCATTTGCACGTAGGCTACGTCTGTTAAATATGGACATTAACGCCGATTAACAAATCAGTGTCAGTTTAACGGATTCATTTCTGTTCCCCAAAGATCGGTTAGTTTTTAATCCCGATTAAGTTTTCCGGTTAACAAATCAAGATTTTAATGGTTTCACAAACCGGCAACACTGTAAATTAACCGACAGATGTTATTATTCTGAACAAATGGCACAAAATTGAGGAAATGTTATTAAAGCGGTTACCATTCATTACGCATGCGCCATAAAAATGTTCTGTCTGTCACCAGTGTCAAGTGCTATCTGCAGACGAACCAGATCGAAAACTAACCTCAAAAATTACAATCCAATTTTGAAAGCTAATATCAGCTAAATACAATTCTATATTTCACAGGTTCAACAGGTTAAATTCATTAATATAAATTTAGCTCATACTTTGAATTCTGTAGTTTTTTTACCAAAAAGTCATTGGAAGATAGCTATCAGTAGGTACCTACTCGGCGTTAGTTGGATTTAATTCCCCATGAATGGCCTGTTAAAAATCTTTCACGTCAATTAGTTTGACCGGCGTTATTTTTCGATTTTTACCTTTGTGCAACCAAATTTTCTCCATTTCAGCTAATCGCTGTTAAAATGGTACCAACTAATAAGAATTAAATTTATTTACGCCGGTTAGTTTAATCGGCGTTAAAGCTTGAAATTTCTGTTTGATGCAACCAAAATGCATCGGTTAGGGCTAATCTCGATTAATGTTTAGCATTTTCGTGATTAAACGTTAATAGACGTAGGTGCGACTGGGGGTAATAATTATTCTCAGAAGATATTATGACTACGGAAAGTCAAAGCACAAAATTAGGAGCATCAATTTGATTCCTGCATCTTTCCTCTCAACTTCAACTATAATTTCTTATTCCCTTCCTCTTCAATTGTTCCTGGGATGAATTATTCGTTCGTTCTTGTGCGGGCGCATGAGAAGGCATTAAAAACAATTAGCCGTCATCAAGACAGAGGGTTCCTAATTTTTTTGATAATCTTGAGCAATTTGTCTGCGCTGAAAAAGAATATTTTCTGCTCTCATCTTAATAATAATTACGTTGCATGCAGCAGTGGAAGAAGATAATGGATTCCCTTTCCCCCTTCACACGAAGGACTCGGAGTATTTTTTTCCAAGAGATCCAATTCAATGAGAGTTTATGAAGAGGGGTTTGCACAATAAATATTATGCCACATTTCATAAAGCTATTTCCATGTTGCTATACAGTGATACAGTACTCTATCCTCGAGAACATAGTAGTATTGGTTCGATAGAAACTATACAGATTCATTGACCGAGCGAAGTGAGGTCTGAGAATCAAGTACACGTTTTGGCATTTCTCTTTATGTTTATATGTTGCAAATTTATGGCGAAAAGCGGTGATAGATTTCCATGAAATTTGACAGCTATGTTCCTTTTGAAATTGCGCGTCGACGTATATACGAGGTTTTTGGAAATTTCGCATTTGAAGGATAATATAAAAGGAAAAAGGAGCCCCCTTTATACGCCAATATTAGAGTAAAAATCATACTATAGAATTATTCATCATAAATCAGCTTTCGAGTGGATTATAAATTGCATGCCGTGACGCATGCAATTCAATATCTTAATGTAACTTGATAAAAAATCAGCTGCTGTGTAGACTTTTAATTGCATGCCTCATTGATGCAATTTTTATGCACTGTTAAATGAACTATTGATTGCGTGCAATAACGCATGCAATTAATAACTAAAATAACATAGTATTGTCTCTCGAACTTTCTCTGCTTCTATTTAGTTTTAGTTTATCAGAGATTGACAATGGTGTAAAAAGCGAAACGAGGTTTTCTAAGTATCAATAAATCTGTAGTCTTTGACAATTTCTTAGTATTTTTATTTAATATTATTCATTGCTGTTCAGTTCTCATTCAGCAAACTTTCAAAATAATTTAGAGAATTACATTGTGAAGTGAAGCTGTTAGTATTCTGAAGTTTCACCTGAATAATAATAGTTGTTCTCTCATCCATCTACACTCTCTTTTTCGGTAGAAAGTTAGTGGGAAGGATACTTCGAATATTCTTCCCAAGGATTGGACAATGATATGTCCAAAGCTCCGCCAATTTATGTAGATGCATAACAATATTATCTAGTTTATTTATAGTTATTACAAATTGCTTTTTTTCATATCATATACAGCTCAATAATTATTTTCTTAGTTCATATTTTGTAGATTCATCTACAATTTTGCTGTATTGTAAGCTATTGTATAATCTGTATTGTATGCTGTATTGTAATCTACATAAATAAAGTACTCAATCAATCTATCTCTCTTATACACAAGCTTTTACACTTATATACAATAGCTTACAATACAGCGAAATCATAGATGAATTCAAATAATATAGACTAAGAAAATGATTTTTGAACTGCATATAATACGAAAAAAGCAATTGGTAATAGCTATATATATAATTGTTATGCCAATTTATGTAGATGCATAACAATATCATCTATAGCTATTACCAATTGCTTTTTTCATATCATATGCAGTTCAAAAATCATTTCCTTAATCTATATTATGTAAATTCATCTATAATTTTGCTGTATTGTATATGTGTATAAGCCAGTATATATTGTAATCTACATAAATAAAGTACTCAATCAATCAATCTCTCTTATATACAAGCTTTTACACTTATTTACAATAGCTTACAATACAGCAAAATTATAGATGAATTTGAATAATATAGATTAAAAAATGATTTTTGAACTGCATATAATATGAAAAAAGCAATTGGTAATAGCTATAGATATAATTGTTATGCTAATTTATGTAGATGCATAACAATATCATCTATAGCTATTACCAATTGCTTTTTTCATATCATATGCAGTTCAAAAATCATTTCCTTAATCTATATTATGTAAATTCATCTATAATTTTGCTGTATTTTAAGCTGTATTGTATATGTGTATAAGCCAGTATATATTGTAATCTACATAAATAAAGTGATCAATCAATCTTTCTTATATACAAGCTTTTACACTTATTTACAATAGCTTACAATACAGCAAAATTATAGATGAATTTGAATAATATAGATTAAGAAAATGATTTTTGAACTGCATATAATATGAAAAAAGCAATTGGTAATAGATATATATATAATTGTTATGCTAATTTATGTAGATGCATAACAATATCATCTACAGCTATTACCAATTGCTTTTTCCATATCATAATGCAGTTCAAAGATCATTTTCTTAGTCTATATTATGTGAATTCATCTATAATTTTGCTGTATTGTAAGCTATTGTATATAAGTGGAAGAGCCAGTATATATTGTATTCTACATAAATAAAGTACTCAATCAATCTCTTCAATTCCACTATCCCTCTTTCCAAGGTAATCACTTCATTCTTTCTCTCTTCCACTCACTCTCCATCACAATCTCTATCTCCCTCTCTACACTCCACTATCATACTCCTCACTTTTCCATTATGGAATTTCCAATTACAGCTTCCGAGCTCACCCTTGTTAGTCGCCGAAATACCACAGCAAAATGAAGTTTGAGGGTTATTTGAGACGGATTGTTAGCTAAATTTCTTGAGAGATATGTTCTCTAGATAATTGCAGTGTATTATTCTAGTTTATTCACAAAGTTCGACTCCACCCCTCTGAGTCAAGTATTTCGATTACATTTCTGGAGAGCAATGAGAATAATAATGGACATTGTAACTCTTATCTATACTATAACTAGTAGTTCTGTGAACAGTAGACCACCTTAAATTGAAAATAAGCTTGAAATTTGAGATAATGTGATTATTCAATTGCAAACTGTTGATTCTATTGCATCACTCACTGTGAAGAGATAGCAGACCTCGTGTGTCTCCAGCGTTATTGTCCTTTCACCAGCTGGCTCAGATCTTTGATTAGTAGACTTGAGATGCGCGTGAACACTAGTGTTAGGTGATTTCCTTTCATAACGGCAAGGAAAGTTGTGTGAGTGCGCCACACCAGATTTTTGAATTTCGTGTCGACGCATACATACGGTTTTTTGAAATTTTGCATTTTAAGCATAATACAAAAGGTAAATGGGTCTCCTTTAAACGTCAATATTACCGTGAAAATCAGACTCAAGAATAATTATTCATCATAAATCAGCTGTCTAGTGGACTACTAGTAGTTCTGTGAACAGTAGACCTCACGCAGTATTCTCATCCACAAGTACCTGATTGAAACTATAGACCTTATGGAAATACAGCAATAGACTGGCTTCTCCACACATCTGTGTAATCACTTGTCAGCTGATTTATGATGAATAATATTATAGTCTGATTTAAACTCCAATATTGGCGTATGAAGGAGGCTCCTTCTTCCTTTTATATTATCCTTGAAAATGCAAAATTTCAAGTACCTTGTATATACTTCGACGCGCAATTGAAAGAGGAACTTACCTGTCAAATTTCATGAGAATCTATTACCGCGTTTCGCCGTAGATGCGCAACATATAAACATTTGAACATTCAAACAAAGAAATGCCAAACCGTCGACTTGAATCTTAGACCTTACTTCGCTAGCTCAATCAAGGAAAGATGTGACTTGTACACGTTCGGGATAGGAACATTATGTTAGAGGCATCATCACGTCTGAACTACTGGACTGATTAACTTGAAATTTGGCATAATTATAGTTTCTTGATCAACCGAGGATAGTTATAGGCCTATTTTCAACTCTTCAAGATACCAGTCGGTCAAGTTTTTAGTTTGTCGAGTTAGAAAATAGACCCTTGCGTAGCTTGTGTTACCTACTAGTCTATAACAAGGGTCTCCAACCTTTTCTATCCAAGGGCCTCATTGTTAATTCTTTGGAGGCTAAGAGGGCCAATAACAAGGATGTACGTGGAATTTGACTTGTGGGGACACGACGGGGTATTTGGGGGGTGTACAATTATTATATATTATGAGGGGTTTTGAGTAATGTTTAAGTAGGAAGAAACGAACCAATTAATTTCATTTTAATAGATAGTCCAATTTATTGAGTGTAAAAAGCTCAAAAGAAAACTTGACAATGCATGAATTTATAAAAAGTTACAATGCTAGAAGAGAATACTCATTTTTAGTGAGAATTTGTTTTCAACTTGAATTGTCCGCCCATTTAGGATCAAACTTTGTGGTTCCGATCATTAAAATTGATTTCAAATGTTCATCTGACAAGGAAGTATTTGGATTTAACAAACTTCATTTTTGAAAATGTCTGCTCACACTTGTAGGTAGATCCAAAAAGAAAACACATAGCTCGAGCATGGTTTTTTTATATTTGTTGAGTCTTTTTCTGGGAGAGAACTGTAAAATGGAAGTAGGTTACCTTCTTTGTAGCGTTCAAACAGGGACATGTACAATCCGTGCAGACCATTTGCTAATATCTCGCAATGGTTGATCGCTACTTGTTTACAGCTAATTTTACATTTAATAAGAAATGGAGTGGCTAGTAAGAGAAGAGTTATGAACTCACAGTTGTTGTCAAAAATGTGTATAAATATCTATTTTAAAAAATCTGTTGCAATGTGGCCCGCGGGCCGTAGGTTGGAGAGCCCTGGTCTATAATATAACAAAAGAGAAGATTGGTTCATACACGTACAAGATAGGAAATTTACGAATGAGAGATCGTCACGTCTCAACTACTGGACTGATTAACTTTGATTTCTGCATATAATCATTCTTGATAAACCGAGAATGGTTATGGTCCTATTTTCAATTCTAGAAGATTTCATTACGTCGAGTTTTCAGTTTGTCAAGTTATGAAATGGACCCTTGTGAAGCACGGGTTACCTGCCAGTCTATGATAATAATGAAGGGGAAAATTGACTCTTACACGTACAGAATGAGGAAATTATCACGTCTCAATTACTATACTGATCAAATTGAAATTTTGCAAATAGATTTTTAAATTATCAAGGATAATTTATAGGTCTATTCAAAATCCTTCTAGATTCTAGTGGTTCAAGTTTTCAGTTTGTCAAGTTTACAAAATTAGACCTTCTCGGAGCACGGGTTACCTGTTAGTCAGCAATAATATTATAAGAGGTAATAATTTGATTATTTTCATCAATAATTGATTTATTGAAGTATTAAATTATTAATACAATCAACACAATGTCAATATTCACCATACAGAGTGAGTCATATATGTATGGAAATCCTTCAATAAGTTGGAGACTGTTGTAGATATAATACTGTAACTTTCAGGATAAGTTACTGGTCAATCTACCTTTTGACGTACAACTGAATTTCAATCCCTCATAAGGGGGCGTCTTGGGTGGGGGGGGGGGTAACTCACATATTTTTAATGTAAACACCCATTGTGTGGTAAATTATTTCAAAGGCCTCTTCAGAACGAGAAAGATGACATAAATTAAAAATTTTCATGATACTTTTATCCAAAATGGCGGCTGATTGAACTTTGTCAATTATTCCTTCAAAAACTAAAACTTCAATCAGCCGCCATTTTGCATTAAAGTATCATAGAACATTTTCATTGATGTCATCTTACTCGTTTTGAAAAGGCTTTCAAAATAATTTACCACACAATGGGTGTTTACATTAAAAATATTCGAGTTACCCCCCCTCAAGACACCCCCTTATGAGGGGTTGAAATTCAGTTGTATGTCAAAAAGTATTATTATTATTATTTATTATTTATCTAATAATTCAGAATTACACAACTCACAGAAAAGTACCACAGGCTTATAAGCCCAAAACGGTTCCAATTCTAATTTATACAACAATCCAAATTTAGCTAGGTTATGTGTCACTTAAAATTCTCCTATTACACACTCAATTTACAATTCAAAACACACAAAAATCATTCTTGAATTGAAAATACTTCAAAATTGAATTAAATCAATCACAATTAATTAGAAAATCCCAAACTTTAAAAAACTATAAAATTTTGAGACCGAAAAGACAAACACACTATTTAGAACTTATCACAGCTGTAACTTGAATTGAATATTAAAGGTAGAGTATTTGACCAATAACTTATCCTGAAAGTTACAGTATTATATCTACAACCGTTCCGAACTTGATCAAGGGTTCCCATACTCATTATGTATGTTACTGATAAGTTATTATTCTAGTGATAAGTAGTTGAGTTGTTCACAGATTTGTTATCACCTTCAGTTTAACTGTCAGTATTTTCTAGTGAAAAAATAATTACAGAATGTAAAAATAATAATAGTATCGAGTGACCTGGCTGGCTCAGGTCTGGTGTCAATGACCAAGACTCTAAAGGTGTACATACTCACGCTCTGCTCCGCAATTGAACGTTACACGAGCAGATCGTAAGATGATCGCAGGTAGACCAAGAACGCGAACAGAGCGCTTCACAAACATTCGGTTCCATTCAGTTCCGTTCGGTTCGTTGTCGAGAACGAATGAGGCTTTCATACACATCAGGTTTTAATAAAGTACGGTTCTAATAAAGTATTTTCTTCTCAAAAAACAGCTGTGTTTGGTTTTTCACAATATTCATGCTGGTAATAAAATACAAAGGCTAATGATCAAATAGTAAGATGTGATTCCTTGAACAACAAAATTTTCAAGTTAATTAGAAATTGTGAACTATTTGAATAGTTTATTTTTGTTCATTTTAATTTTGGACGTTTAGTGTGATTATTTTTTTGAATTGAAAATTTGTTTCGATTAATGAAATCATGTAATTTTCATGGAAAAATAAAAAATCACCCCGAGTTTTAATTTATCTTCATATTTTTCTTTTGCAAACTATACATTGGAAAAAATGCTCTAGTGAACAACAGAAATTAATTGATCACATGATTTTGACATGGGAGATTTTCAAACAGATAATCACGATATCAGGATGAAATAAGAACAAGAATGCGAGTGTGTGTAAAAGACTTTGTTTTTATTTCCGGTTTCCTAGCAACGAATTTGAATATGATAAAACCTATTCGTGTCGAGAGAGCGCTCGGTGCTATGCGGCTGCTATTCGGAACCGAATTCAAACCGAATAATCGTTTCACACTTATCGGAATTTGCCAGAAACGAAACGAACCGAACCGAGTGTGTGTGAAAGTAGCCCTTCTCTAGAAACGAATTTGAACCTGATAGAATTTATTAGTGTCAAGTGAGCGTTCGGTTCTATGCGTTTTCTATCCGGTATCGAATTTGAACCGAATCACCGTTCCAAACTTATCGGAATTTGCCGAAAACGAAACGAACCGAAAGTAGCGCATGCGCGATTAACGTTTTTGTTGGTTCAGTTACGATCTCTTTTTGCGCCAACCTGTATCTAGCACAAGAAAATTTGCATGAAAAACTTGGTTCGAGACTTCTCTTATGTATCCAAACAATATATTGGAAATTCAGAACTACAGTATAAAATACAATCCCACCAATGACTGGACTATAATAGTAAGTGTAGTACACCACTACCACCGTGAACTAAGACGTAGTGCATTTATGTGACGTCAGTACAGGTAGGGCTTCTACACCAATGAAAACACTAGCTGATATAGATCAGCTGAAATCAAAGAATTCATATTGTAAAAATAAAATAATATAAGTTTCAGCTGATCTATATCAGCTAGTGTTTTTATTGGTGTAGGAGCCCTACCTGTGCTGACGTCACACGAATGCACTACGGCTTCGTTTACGGAGGTGCCTGGGTGTCGGAGTTTTCAGGTCGCAACTGATCAATTTCTGACCTCTGAATTCTGACATGACCTAGCGACTGCTTAGGTGGAGGAGAAAGTGAAGGAGAAGGTGAGGAGGAAGATAAGGAGTGAGAGTGCAAAAAAGAGGATGAGGAAAAAGAGAGTGGTGAGAGGAGGAGTGGCAGGAGTATGTTGCTGAAGTGGGAAGGAGGTACAGTTTACTGATGAGGAGGTTGAGGAGGTGTTGTTAGAGAACTTGACCAAAGAAGGAGGTTGAAGAGAAGGTGTTGGAGTTGATGAGGGAGAACAGGATGGAGAGAAGAAGAAGAAGAAGAAGAAGAAGAAGAAGAAGAAAACAGAAGAAGAAGATTTGCAAACTACTAGGAAGGAAAGCGATGAAGAGGAAGAAAACCTGTAAGATTTTGCTGCTTCCACTATCGTTATGTTTTACTCCAGTGAAGAAATTCAAATTACTTCAAAACTCTCACACCGGCCGGGGAAAGGCAATGCTCGAGCTCCAAGCATCTATGGATGAGTGAGAGAGAAGATTGATGGGTGAGGGGGTGAGAAGAGGAGGAATAATGAGAGAGTTAGTAAGAAAGTTTGGCTGTGTCGGTAATTTTCAATTAGGCAGAAAATGCAAATTCTGTTCATATTTAGCAGGAGCGACGCGTTGCTACCAGAAAGTTCAAGATGACGGTGAAGAATATTCTTACTTTGCTACTGAGGGTTTTTTCTTCTCCTGTGTACTAATTATTGTAAATAAATTTTATGTCTGAGCTGAATAATTTGAATTTGAATTTTTCCTTGCGATGATTCGAATCATTATGTTGAGCTCTGTTCATAACTACTGGATGAATAATTGATTTGAAAAATAACTGATGTTTCAAGCCCCTTTTTCTACTTTCAAAAAGAGAGTTCTTCCTGGTTTGATAGCTCAAATTCCTGCTCAATACCAAATGCAAAGTATATAGAGTGAATCATCATCATCATCCTATTATATTAAGCGAGCAATTTCTGTATTTCTATATACTTACATCTGGTTATTTATGATCAACGGATCTCGAAAACGGCTCTAACGATGTTCACGAAATTTGGAACATAAAATGTTCATGATATAGAAATTCGATTGCACTAGGTCTCATCATTGGGGAAACTCGCTGAACAACATTGAAAGGATAATTCATCCTTGGCTGAAACAGCTGAGACTTTTGTCGTCTGTGGATAGTAAAAAGTGAGCGAGTGATTCTGTGGAAAATCAAAATATCGGATCCCCGAGATTCGTAAGCTGACGTATAGCCAGCTGTAAAATATGAACACGATCATTTTAGAGAATTGTGTTCTGTTTATCTATCTATATATATATATATATATATATATATATATATATATATATATATATATAAGCGAAATGGCACTGACTCACTGACTGACTGACTGACTGACTGACTCACTCACTCACTCACTCGCAGAACTAAAAATCTACCGGACCAAAAACGTTCACATTTAGTAGGTATCTTCAGTTGGCCCTTTAGAGGCGCACTAAGGAATCATTTGGCAATATTTTAGCTCTAAGGGTTGTTTTTAAGGGTTTAAAGTTCGTCTTCTAGCATGTATATTCTTCTTATTCTCTTAATTATAATTGAAAAATGTCCATACCATATGTTAATATATAACTATAGCCTAATCTAGAGAGAGTACCTCTTCGAAACAGTTGTTAACTGGTAACTAAATTAATAATTTTGTCAGGTTGGCATTAAGTTGAGTTGACTTTGTTAGGTTGGCACCAAGTTGAAGATTTAAATACATTTATCGCGGAAAAATTGATTGGGCACTGCTAATTCAATAAGAGCTACTCGCTTCGCTCGCCATATCCGTTTAGCCAGACGTTTAGTCTGGACCCCCGACTGGATCGTCCCAACATGATAAAAATGCTCAAATGAAAAATGCAGGCGAGCGAAGCGAGCCTGCTGATCTCATCCTTAGACGATCCAGTCGGAGGTCCAGGGGGCGGAGCCCCCTGGCTAGACGGATATGGTGAGCGAAGCGAGCCTGACGGCTAGTCGATGTATAAAATTACCGAGCGAAGCTCGGTGCCCCGATATTGTATTCAAATTTGAATATTTATTACTACACTACCTGATAACTGTCAGATCACGGCTAGGTTTGAAACTGATATTATATGTTTTGGAGACGAGGGTCTAATGTCCGGTTGCAGAGTCATTACACAAAATCAAAGATAGCTATGTGAGACATAGTTTAAAATCACCCACATAAATGGTTGGTCGTTGCACAGTCGTTTGCGGAAGCCCATTTAGCTATATCTCGAATTAGCATCATACTGCAGCTCACACTGCAGCTCTATTCACTTTTTTCCGTACATGCTTCTATCCAACCAATGTCTTGGCATCGGGCAAAGTTTCGATCGACATCACTGTGAACAGACCTAAAAGACCTCACAAAAAATTGATAAACAATATGGCTAATTTTGGCTTTTGGCGAGATTTCTCACCATATTAATTTGGCGATTTGGAGGTTATAAACAACTTGAAAAACATAGGGAGAGAAGAAAATAATAGATTTACTTATACAGATGGTTTTTCGTGAACATCTTTCATAAAGAGCTATCATAACTACTTCTAGAATGCATTTGGCGGGAGTAGATATTGGATTCAACAGCACGACTTCGGGCCCATAACTAAACTGACCATTTTCAGTGATTGGAGACATGAATAAGCTCTTCTGATAACTAACTGTGCAACGAAATCATGTGTCTAATTGGGCGTTATTAGTTTTATGGGAGCTATAGTTTACTTTGACATCTGTGCAACGAAAAGTGGAGTTATGGCTTCATAAATAAGTTAAATGTCTAATTTTAACTTTATTTGACGACTCTGCAACTGGGCATGAGGCCTGATTACTATTTTATTCCCGGAGAGAAAAATCAAGGCTGATGATGGCGTCGGTCCATACGATTGAATGAATTAATGAATGAACTACACTGCCAAAATTGTCGACTCTATGGCTAGCTACACCACATCGATTTTTTTCTTACAATATGTTGCGGTCCTTATGAATTCTATGAGATTCAACGGATGATTTCAAACAGATGCTGTTTGTCAAGTTCCGTTTAATTAGATAGAATTCATTATGACAAAAGGCAAAATATCGTACGAACAAAAATCGATGTGTTTGTGTGGGGCTCTACACACACATAATATTCAAATCGTACCATATTTTGCCGTCCTCATGAATTCTAGCAAATCAAAAGAAGCTTGACAAACATAATCTGTTTGACATCATCAGTTCAATCTCATAGAACTTATAAGATGGAAGAAAATTGTACGAACAAAAATCGATGTGTGTGTAGCTAGCCTCAAACTCAATGAACTGTTGAGAATTATTTGAAAGTTTTCAAGGTTTCTCTGTTAGAAATGACTGATCTCAATGGCAATTTTTTTTTCTCGAAATGAAAATATCAAGCCTCAAATTCCATGAACTGTTGAGAGTTATTTAAGGGCCGGTTTCCGAGCTCAGGATTTAGCTATGTCCTAGACTTAAACAGCTGGAGTCAGAAAATTGACTTTCTAAAACGGGGCGTAGCCGCAGTCTTTATAACAGTAATAGCAGTTTTTATTTTCTCATTTCTATAATTGGAAACGTTCTCCCTTGATGAAATTAAACATTTATTAATAATTCAAAATAGCTGTAACTTTACACTATTCTCTCTTTATTGTGTCTAATTTTCTAGTTTTTTGAAATTGAATTCAAACGTGACTTTGACAATGACTACGACTACGCCCCGTTTCGGAAAGAGAGTTTTCCTACTCCAGCTGTTTAAAGTCTAGAACTTAGCTAAATCCCGATCTCGGAAACCGGTCATAGAAGTTTTCAAGGCTCCTCTGTTAAAAATTACTCAATTTCATAAACAGAGAATACATTTTTCTGACAAACTGAATTTTAAATTACATCAACTTCCAATAAAGTTTTTCGATAAAATTCGCTTTAAAATGAAATAATTTCATTCCAATTTAATATTATCGACAAATATTTTCCAAAAAAATTATAATGTAATCTATCACACACAAATAATATAAGTGATAGACATTTATTCTAGTGAAGATTATCTGAATCATGAAGAACAAGTTACTACGAAAGTAGTAGCAATAATACAAACCGGTATGGCCTTCCCCCAGACATGTTGTACCTGGAAAAGGAAAAGCTTGTTTATTTTCATAATGATAGTTTCATTCACCATTGCATATAAGGCTAGCTACACACACATCAATTTTTGTTCGTAGGATTTTATTCCGTCCTCATGAATTTCATTAGATTGAACCATAGCCACCTCTAATACAAGGCCGCGGCCTACGATATTGCAACGTCGCAGTGTAGGCCTAGAATCCAATACATGATTGGTGAAAAAGATCAGCTGGTATTTTTTGAAATCTTTTTCACTAATCATGTATAAGATTGTAGGCCTACACTGTAACGTTGAAACATCGTAGGCTGCGGCCGTGTATTAGAGGTGGTTATGATTGAATAGATGATGTTTGTCAATTTCTATTAAATCTGAGACGGCAAAATACAATATGAACAGAAATCGATGTGTGTGTAACAGGTTTATAGAGTTTAAGAAGCACTCATTCTGTAGCATATACAAATTCAATCTCAAAGTGGATTTCTGAAATCTATCCATTGAAATATTATGCGATCCTTAAAAAAGTGAGTCACACGCTTCAAATTGAAACATGCAAACATAACACAAATAATTATTATAGTGACTGCATTTTGATAGTAATTTGACCGGATTCTTTTATAGACAAGGATCCCCAACTTTATCGAGTAGTTGAAATCTCTGGATAATTTTTTTTTAATTTGTGTAAAATCAGGGCTAATTATTTTTATACATGGAATAACATTATAGAACCCATTTTTGAAAAGTAACTGATATGAAATATCATGTTCACTATCTGTTAATTTATGTCAAGTTGATTACTTTTCATAAGAGGGAATTATAATGTTATTTTGCTCTCGATAATAAAAATTATATTATTGATCCAAGAACTTTGATCTATTGGTTGAGGTTGAACTGATCTGATAATTCTCATAGATTAAAACCCATGAATGATGACGAATTTTGTTCATTTTTGGAGCAATTGATGGAGTCAGATTCATGCATGGGTATCATACAACCGTTATAACATAACGGTAGAACATCATCGGTATAATACAAAGCCCTATAGACTAATTTCTATAGAAAATTGAATTGAGCTATTTAGAAGATTCTCATGAGCATTTACTTTCTCAGCACCCAGCAAGGAGTGATTCAAGAATCAAGAATCAAGATTCAAGAATCAAGAATCAAGAATCAAGAATCAAGAATCAAGAATCAAGAATCAAGAATCAAGAATCAAGAATCAAGAATCAAGAATCAAGAATCAAGAATCAAGAATCAAGAATCAGAATCAAGAATCAAGAATCAAGAATCAAGAATCAAGAATCAAGAATCAAGAATCAGAATCAAGAATCAAATCAAGAATCAAGAATCAAGAATCAAGAATCAAGAATCAAGAATCAAGAATCAAGAATCAAGAATCAAGAATCAAGATCAAGAATCAAGAATCAGATCAAGAATCAAGAATCAAGAATCAAGAATCAAGAATCAAGAATCAAGAATCAAGAATCAAGAATCAAGAATCAAGAATCAAGAATCAAGAATCAAGAATCAAGAATCAAGAATCAAGAATCAAGAATCAAGAATCAAGAATCAAGAATCAAGAATCAAGAATCAAGAATCAAGAATCAAGAATCAAGAATCAAGAATCAAGAATCAAGAATCAAGAATCAAGAATCAAGAATTAAGAATCAAGAATCAAGAATCAAGAATCAATAATCAATAATCAATAATCAAGAATCATGAATCATGAATCAAGAATCAAAAATCAGGAATCGAGAATTAAGACGTTAATTATGATTAATCCAACTATAATAATATAATTATTATCAAGGAAAGAACTGGCTTATACACACGTATGGATAGAGAATTCACGAATGACGCATCATCACGTCTCAACTACTGGACTGATTAACTTGAAATTTCGCATATAGATTCTTAATTTACCTAGGATGGTTATAGGCCTACTTCTAATTCTTCAAGATTTCAGTGGGTCAAGTTTTTAGTTGGACACTTGCGGTGCACGGGTTACTGGCTAGTTGTAAATATTCTGCTGTTGTAAATATGAACGATATAGTCTATTCTGTATTTCAAACGTATTGTTTACTATTATAAAATCTCCATGGTTTTGGAAGATCTTCGTAACATGATTATGATTTTATTCATTCAGAATGCATGGAGAGATGAAAGGAGGCTTTAAGCACAGGATAAGGTAACCAAAGAATTCTCCACTTATGATGATGATATTGTTCACTCAAACTAGCAATTAATATGTTTTGTAATATATGGAAATTTTTAAACATAGTTTGGAGTGAAAATCTTCCGAATCAATTAATAAATTCGCGTTATTTCCACCAGTGTATTTAGGTATGCACATGATTTTGTATTGTATGGAATATGCTTCTCCTGGAATCAATATACAGAAGAGAAAAACCATGAGTTTCTACACTGGTAGTGGAAAGAATTCAAACACATTTTCACAAAAGTAGCTTTCTCTCTTTTTCATTTTATACATCGTCTCATCATTCACTCTCTCTATCCTCTCTCACTCTCTCTCATCTGGCTATCACATTTTAGGGAGGGGCGTTCCCCAGGGGTCTGTACTTGGGCCTCTTTTGTTCAGTATATATATAAATGATGTAACCAATATCTTCAGATTCTCCAAACAGCACCTATATGCCGATGACCTGCAATTGTACATCCACTTTGACTTGAACGACTTTACTGCTACAGTTGACAATATGAATAGTGAACTTGAGACTCTTACGGACTGGACTTTGAAACATGGACTTAGAATTAATGAAACGAAATCCAAGGCAATAATTATTGGCTACACTAAACTCATGACTCGCCGAGGTTTCAGCTTTGATAATGGACCATACATCAAAATAAACGACATAAATTTCAATTACAGTGACTTTGTTACAAATCTGGGACTGACAATAGACAAAACACTCGACTGGACGAAACAAATCAACACCACCTGTAATAAGGTATTTGCAGGTATCCACTCGCTTAAGAAAATTAGTGACTTCATTCCGCTTCATGTGAAAGTGATGCTGGTTAAGTCATTAATTTTCCCATACTTCTCTTACGGTGACATTGTGATCAATGACATGACTGTGGCCTTGTCTGAGCGACTGCAGAGGGCTCAGAACTATTGCATCCGGTTCATCTTCAATCTAAGAAGAGATGATCATATCACCCCATTTTTCCAGCAACTACATGTGCCAAAACTCAAGAAAATGAGGGAGTACCACATTCTGATGCTGCTTCATGACCTTTTGCATGTAAAAACCCCAGGTTATTTGGCACATAAATTTGTTTTTATTGGAGATCGTAGTGTGAGAGGTACCAGGCAGGGCTCCCAACTATTGGTTATTCCAAATCATAGAACATCTATGTATAATAAATCATTCCATGTATCAGCTTGTCGGATCTGGAATCTGTTGCCTCCAACTGTGAAGAGTATTGGCGATCGAGCTCTGTTTGGCGCGGCAGTATTGAATTGGCTGGGATCTGGTGGCGCAGATTAGGCTTGGGTCGGGTTCAGCTTTATTTTTATTGTCTATTTACATTGTATCAATCTACATGAATTTAACTCATTTCCACCTTTTATGCAGCTACAGATACAAAAATATTTCATCTTAATATATTGTTTTGATAATTATTATACTTTGTAAAATCTTTATTTTTAGGGTTGTTTTGTGTGCATGTGTGAGTGAATGGCAACTTGATTATATCTTCATTTCTGATAGGTTTTCCTATAGATTTATCTAGTGGAATTTGAAATATTGTTTCCAATTGTATAAATAAATAAAGTTTAAAATTATCTTTTATTATATGTTATTGTATTTCGATTAATAGTTTTATTTACTTATATATTAATCTTATGTAATCTTATTACATAATATGTAATCTATTTTTTGTTCTGTTCTTATGTAAATTTGTCTTCTTTTGTAAAGGGTTGTGTGGCAGAGAGGACCAGGAGTCCTAATTCCGCCCTAATAAAGGCATATAATCAATCAATCAATCAATCTCTCTGTTAATGGGAAGGATATTTTATATCCTTCTTGGAGAATCGACAATTATTTGTTGAAACACCGCCGATTTATGAAGTTACATCACATTATTATATTATCGTTATTCTAATTGCATTCAATCTTTATTCTCATTGATTAATTATTTATACTTTGTAAAATTCGTCGAACAACTAGCGCATTATCGTCATTTAATGTAGATTAGTGTATGAGCCAGTAATTATTGTAACATACATAAATAATGAAATCTTATCTAATCTAATCTTATCTTTTGCAGGTAAACAGCTTCATCAATCTTCCAACGTCCCATCTACAATCAATCCACAAACTACAATAGACTAAGTAAACATAGATCTGTGATACTGCAAAACAGGTATGATTCTATTACCACAGAGAAAATATAACTCAAGCATGGAGCCGGAACAGCATTTTTTCTATCTTGAAAATTTATACATTTTCTGTAGCATAAGATAGTTGCTTATTATTATAATATTTGATACAGAGTGTTTTAGAAGTAGTGTCGAAAATATTAGAATATTGTTCCTGCATGATAAGAGACTACAAGTCGTATTTGAAGTGTCCAAAACTCAGCAGTTATCCTTATAGCTGCCATTTTGTTTTTTTCACTTGAGAATTTTTATTTCAAGGAGGAAATGTTGTATTGATCTAAAATTTGGCATGGATATTTATGCTATAAAGACTGAACTTTAAAAATTGAATAGGAAATTTTCTATGTGAATTTTTCAAAATGACAGCCATTTTAAATTTTTGATATCAAATTCCACGAAATCCGTTCACTTCATAGAAAATTCACTACAGAAAAAAGATAGAAAATTTCATCAAGATTTCACGGTTACCTCATTTATTGAGATTGGTTGGAGAATAACAGAGAAATTAATTATTTTCGTACTGCATACATGCACAAAACGAACAAGATCATCTGAAAAACATTGTAAAATCAGCTGTATGGCCATATGGAGCCACATCGAGTTCCGAAGGTCTATCTTGAATACAATTGGAATAATTAAAATTTTTATATTGATGTTCAAATGATGAAAAATGATCAGGCATGAAGTAAGAAAATAATCAATTTCTCTGTTATTTTTCGACCAATCTCAATAAATGAGGTATCCTTGAAATCTTGATAAAATTTGCTATTTTTTTTGTCTTTTGTAAATTTGACGCGTCCACACTGGCCACGGGCAAACATTGTTTGTCAAACATAATAAATTTGCCCAAACTTTTTTAACGAACATGTTTGTCGAACATTTGCTCAGTGTGGATCCGGCTTCACATTATTATGCATCTACTTGGATAGGCGGAGCTTTGGATACATCAATGTCTATTATTCGGGAAGAATATTCAAAATATCCTTCCCATTAACTCTCTACAAACGTTGATTGATTGATTGAGTACTTTATTCATGTAGATTTCAATATATACTGGCTTTCACACTTATATACAATAGCTTACAATACAGCAAAATTATAGATGAATTTACATAATATAGACTAAGAAAATAATTTGAACTGTATATATGATATGGAAAAAGCAATAATTTGGAATAACTATAGATACGGTAGTCTAATATTTGTATGACATTGTTACATACAATAATATTATGAAAACACTTCATTCACATGGGCTACTTTTAAAATTAATAAAATAATATAAAAATCTTAAAGCACCCTTTATTTAAAAAAAAACTTTAA
Source organism: Nilaparvata lugens (assembly GCF_014356525.2). Lineage (NCBI taxonomy): Eukaryota > Metazoa > Arthropoda > Insecta > Hemiptera > Delphacidae > Nilaparvata > Nilaparvata lugens. Next base: position 34,457,831 of record NC_052512.1, read on the forward strand.
AATAGTTAATATAACCTGACGATGGTGTGATCACCGGAAGTAGTTGTTAAACTATTTCAAAGTTCTTTTTGAAATAAAGGGTGCTTTGAGATTTTCTATTATTTTATCAATACAATATTATTCTCAACTATGAATGATTGAAAAGGAACATCAGGCTTGAAGCCCAAAACTGTTCCTTTCCCAAAAAATTTGGATAAAAATTGTCCGAAAATAGGTTATGCTTACACGTTACACTTCATTACATATTGTTGTGCATCTTCATGGATTGGCGGAGTTTTGGACATATCAATATCCATTCTTCGAAAAGAATATTCAAAATATCCTTCTCATTAACTCTCTACAAAGTTTGATGAGAGGGTGAGAGGTGACACACTATTACAAGGTTAATTAATTTGTGAGTCATAGGTGAATGTATTTCGCAGATATTGTATGTGGATCTCCCAGGGGAACTATTACACGATATCATCCAGCCATAAGTGACATCCAAGTCTTGAACTTAGTGTGTTATCGGCATTGGAAGTCGAGATGTGGGGTTGCAGACTTGGAGAAGCACTCTGAGAAACGAAACAGTCGTCCTTTGCCAGGGTAACCGCGGGTTAATTTGAATACAGGGTGTGACCTGAATAGGTGGTGCATGGTGGCGTGAAGACAAACTGCCTTCATTATTATGAATGCATGCTATCAGAATCGCACGTTTCGAGGTTGGGTTGCCGGCAGCAAAGAGATTGGCTTGACAATATGCAAAGCATGCCGCGAGCCTCGGCGGAGATAATATCGTTTTACGGCCCTTTGATTTGCATTGTTGGCTCTCTTGCTCAGGGAATTGTACTTGCTTGTAGTATACCCGAAGCCAACTCTATCACAAATGCATTCTGAATCATTCAAAGTAATAATTCTCAATTTCGATCTTTAAATAAAACTGATGTTGAGTCTAAAGTGATTGGTGTGCAACTTTGATCCAATCGTAGATGGAATTCGATCTTGAACATTTATAAAATGGATTGCCAATTCTATCACGAATGCATCTATATACAGTAGAACGTCAATAATCCGGATTAATTGGGACCGGACCCCATCCGGATTATCAAATTATCCGGATTATCGAAATTACGTTAAAAAAACGGTCAGTAAGCACTATTCAAGAAACAAAGCTGTTAAAATAATTGCATATACAGTATTCAATTATTGGTAGGTAGAGTATAAGGTATATATACATTAAAAACACGTTTTTAAAGCACTGTATCGTATTTTATCCACAGCAACATGTATGCAACGCACAGTAAAAGCACCAGACACTACATATTCCAGAAGGTACGGAAATTTTATTTCTTGCCAGAGACAAGAGGATTATTGATGGTCCGGATTTTCGACGTCCGAATCATCGACGTTTTACTGTATATATAATAGCGAAATGGCACTCACTGACTGACTGACTGACTGACTCACTCACTCACTCACTCACTCGCAGAACTAGAAATCTACCAGACCAATAACGTTCAAATTTGGTAGGTATCTTCAGTTAGTCCTTTAGAGGCGCACTAAGAACGGATTTGGAAAAATTTCCAAAGATACGCCCACAATCAGCGTTTTTCAGCGTTTTCTCAGCTCTATCGAGAATAAATGAAAAGAAAATGTTCAAATTCAGTACAGAAGCTCAGCTAGGGTTTAAATAATGTTGTGTTAGGAAGAATTTGAAATAACGTCAAAGATACGCCCAAAATTAGCGTTTTTTTTGCGTTTTCTCAGTTCTTTTATCAAGTAATAGACAGAAAATGTTCAAATTTGGTACAGAGGTTTAACTAGGGTCTGAAAATTTATTGATGAGATGACTTTGATATTTCATCAAAGATACGCCCAAAATCAGCGTTTTTCTCAGCTTTTCTGTGTTTTCTCAGTACTTTGACTTTCTGATAGAATGAAGCATGCTCAAATGAAAAATGCAGGCGAGCGAAGCTCGGACGATCCAGTCGGGGGTCCAGGGGGCGAAGCTCCCTCGCTAGACGGATATGGCGAGCGAATCGAGCCGGACGGCTAGTTCTGAGTAATTTTAAATTTCGATCTCTGAATAGAACTGATATCGAGTCTAAAGTGATTAGGGCAACATTGATCCAATCGTAGATTGCGTTCGAACTTGGACATCTCTAAACTGGATTGCCAAATCCCAAATCACAAATGCATTCTGAATAATTTTGAGTAATTTCAAATTTTGAGTTCCAACAAGAGCTTGAGTCGAGATCTTAAATGATTTATGCAACATTGTGATCCAATCATAGATTGAGTACGATGTTGAAAATTTTTCAACTGGATTTTTACCATCAAATCAAATCACTGAACATCATTATAATGACAATATTTATGGAAAAAATGTTGAATACAAAAAAATATATTAAATACCATTAGGATAGAATATCCTATTATATTGAGCGAGCTATTTCTGTAGACTATTTATATATCTGGTTATTTTTATATCTGTTTATTTTCATATCTGGCTATTTTTATACTTGGTTATTGATGTTTTACGGTTCTTGAAGACGGCTCTAACGATTTCTACGAAATTTGGAACATAGTAGGTTCATGATATAAAGATTCGATTGCACTAAGTCTCATTCTTTGGAAAACTAGCTGAACGACATTGAATGGATAATTCATCCTTAGAAAACAGATGATAATTTCGTCGATAACAGAAGATACGTGTCCCTGTGTGGGAGAGAGACAGAATTATTTCCAGCTGTGTAATCATAATCAATCAGCGAGAAATTTTATCTAGCTAGACAATTCAATCGATTTTATCTACATAATCTGATTTGTTGACATGACATGATAATCCTCCTAAACTGGAGTATATCATAATTTTCAAAGTTGATCATTATTTGACAATTTCAAGTGAGTGTTCTTTTGTTATTCAATTTGGTCTGTATATAATCTTAATTATAAATTTTTTGTTTTCAAATTTCTGAACAGAAAATTGAGCCTGAATTCAAGTGTATGGAACATAACCTACTTCTGGACAATTTACTCACACAACTTTCCTTGCCATTATGAAAATTGATCACCTGACGCTAGTGTTCACGCGCATCTCGAGTCTACTATTCAAAGATCTAAGCCAGCTGGTGACAGGACAATAACGCTGCAGACGTACGAAGTCTGCTATCTCTCCATAGTGAATGATTTTATAGAATCAACAGTTGCCAACAGTTTGCAATTGAATAATCACATTTTCTTGAATTTCGAGATTATTTTCAATTTTAGGTTAAAATGTTACTTGACAGACTGTAGAGATTCTCATGCTCAATCTTTCCCACTAGAAATGCTTCGTTTGAATTATATCTGAGACCTGATAATTGGAAATATTGAATCAAGCTTTGCATGGATTGGGCGGGCGCGTGTCCGGTAGTACAAGATGTTTCAGAGATACGGGAAATTTTGAAAGTTTAATAATTTCAAGAAAAACAAATCTTCAAATAAAGTTTTTCATATCATTGAATAATTGAAATAATGCCATTTTAGAATAAAAAATGCCGTAACATTTATTTTTTGAAGATGACATCTTGCAGGTAAGTTCCTTTTCTACGCAAACATTCCTGTAGTCTCTTCATCACATTGTTCATGGTTTGACGTAACATTACAACTGGAATTCAAAATCGCTTCTCGAATCTTGGCCTTCAATTCTGTAACAACGAAAGAATTGAAAGCAATTATTCCAGAAGCCATTTCAAATTCCAGTTGTAATGTTACGTCAAACCATGCATTGACAATAAATCATAAAATAAATGTTACGGTATTATTACGGTACGTTACAGGTTTTTCCCATGTGAGGAACCTTCTTCAAGTTTTTTATATGTATATTCTGTATTGTTAGTATTTCCTAAGAAGAAGAATAAAGATAATTTCAATTTCAATTTATTCTAAAATGGAATTATTTTTACTTACGAATGATATGAAAAACTTTATTTAAAGATCTGTTTTTCTTAAAATTATTCAACTTTCAGAATTCCCCGTTTCTCTGGAACATTCTGTATATAGGAGGTCCTGGTTGAATGCTACAGTTTCATGAAAATGCTTGAATATGTAGAGATGTGGAAATTAAAGGCCAGTTATTTTGATACTCACATATAGAAAATGAATGAGGAAAATGACTAGCTTCCACGACAAGTCTCTCATGTCACTGTTGGAAGATGAAAACTTCATTCACTGCTCGCTCTCTCCACTTATAAAGTGGGACGAAGTATTGTTGAATCTACTCAAGGTGAAATCATAATTGAAGTTTGAGATCAATGTTGAATCTACACTTTATTGAAACAAAGAAAGTATGTGATCTGGCTCAAGCTCTGCGTGGAGTATTTGGAGATATTAATCAAATATTTGTATAAGAGGAGTGAGAAATGGAGAGCAATTATTAAATTTGCCAGAGGATCTTTTGTTTATTTTTCTTTCGTTTTCCCTCGGTTTTTCCTTTTCTATCTCAGTCTATTCTCCTCCTCTCTCTTCAACAACACAATTTTACAATTCTTCTCCAATAACTAAACTACCTCATAATATATTTCTCCTCTTCTTTCTATTATTCATACCACGTTCTATCTTTCTTTATCTTCTCACTCTCTCTCTCTCTTTCTCTCTCTCCTCTCTCTTATCTATAGTTATTATATCACAAATTTTTTTTTCATATCATATAAAGTTCAATAATTATTTTCTTAGTCTATATTATGTTAATTCATCTATAATTTTGCTGTATTGTAAGCTATTGTATATAAGTGTATAAGCCGGTATATATTGTAATCTACATGAATAAAGTACTCAATCAATCAATTTCTCTCTTTCTCTCGCCAATTCATGTAGATGCATAACAATATAATTATCTATAGTTATTATATTACAAATTGCTTTTTCATATCATATACAGTTCAATAATTATTGTCTTAGTCTATATTATGTAGATTCATCTATAATTTTGCTGTATTGTAGGCCATTGTATATACGTGTATGAGCCATAATATATTTTAATCTACATAAATAAAGTACTCAATCAATCAATCTCTCTTACGTAATATACATGAATAAAGAAATCTAATCTAATCTAATCTGATCTCGTGTGCCGTGGGTCGTGTGTTATGGGGGGGGGGATATTTTATATCCTTCTTAGAGAATCGACAATTATTTATTGAAACACCGCAGATTCATGAAGTTACATCACATTATTATATTATCGTTATTCTAATTGCATTCCATATTTTATTCTCATTGATTGATTATTTATACCTTGTAAAATTCGTTGAATGATATTACCATTACTGTCATTTTAATGTGGAATCAAATGAAATTAAAAAATTCTTTATTAGGCGGAGTTAGGACTGAATTAGTTATCAGACTGAATCAGAATGTGAATTAGTGTATAAGCCAGTAAATATTGTAACATACATAAATGAAGATATCTAATCTCAATTTTTCCCACATTTCATCCTGTTCCCATCATCTTCTTTCACGTCATGCTCTTCTTCTTCATGTTGTCATTCTTCCTTGATATTCTTCTACATCAACTTCACTATCTCCTTCCAGCTCCTTATCCTCTCCTTCTTCCTCTTCTTCTAGTCCTTCTCTCCCACTTGTCCTATTTCCTCTCTACACACTACAGTCCAAAACTTATTTTTATCCCTATTTCATGAAATCAATCGTCAAAATAAAGGTTATCTGAAATTTTTCACTATTTTCCACATTGAAACAAAACACTAAATACATTTTTATTACTATACTTTATTTCAAACTTTACTTCATTCTACGTATTCGTCATATGTCATTTTTCCTTATTTCCCCTCATCCAGCTCTCACATTTTCGTTCTCAGTCTTTTAAATTCTCCGATCAGATGCTTCTTGCTTCATTTCTGTTCATCCTCAGTGTATTGTAGTGTACAGTTAGAATAACAGAATCCATATCATGAACTTGTATGTTCTTTTCACAGCTCGGTTGACATAGGTGTGTAGAGTTTGCATCCCATGTCGTTACGAATAGTCAAGAACAACATTTCCTCTTGAAAATAATTGTGCTGTTTGTATTTCAAACACCATCAAGGTGAATATCTTGATGCTGTTTGTTTTGAAAGTTCTGATTTGTTTTCCAAGGTGATTGTTCCGACCTTGACATCTTCTCAAGTTGTAACTCATGGATTCAATAAGTGATAAGTTCACTCTCGAATAATGAATTCAATATAAGTGATGAATTCGGTCTCAACTTATGAATTCAATAATAGTCCCGTCAATATAGACATAAAAAAGGGGGTGTGCTTGCAATTTATATTGTGGTTCTGATTTTCTGATGAATATTATTTGGGTACATAAGAGAAGTCCAGAACAAATTTCTCCATGCAAAATTTCCTTGTGCTAGATACAGGGTGGGCAAAAAACCTCGTATTCTCAGCTCATTTTCCCGTTTTCAGCTATTTCTGCCAAATATCGTAATCGGACAGAAACATTTGCCCCTGCCTTTTCCTGGATCATAAAATTCTGAATAGAATGAGATCATTCGGAACTCTCTATCTCCAATCAGTACTGAGTCATGATTTTTCAAAAATGAGTGAAATTTGAAGAAAAAATCAATTTTGATGAATTTTAGTTTTTGATCAACAATATCTTCCGATTGTTACCATTTTGATGTATGATTCAAAATCCCCCTAGGCGTATTCTTGTGCTCTACAATCTGAGATCAGGTAGAGCGCTCTATCTGAGGGCTCTATCTCATATAGATTTCCAGGTACACCTGACAGCAATGCTCCTAGTATTGTGAAAAACCGCTAATTTTCAGCTTCAACCATCATCACCAACTACATTGTCCTCACATTGATATTTCGCACAATGACATAGGTTAATGAGATTATGTTCTATGAGAATCACTCGTTAGATGCACTTCATTTCAGTATTTCTTAGTGGAGAGGCGCACTTAAGGACACCTCAAGGATCAAAATTTCAAACACTTATAACTTATGACACAATGCTCAGATTTTATCGTACTACACTTCATTCTTCTCGGCTCATCAAGGCGGTCCAAAATCGTGCATCAGAAGTCAAATTCGGTCAAAAAATGGAAAATTTATTGTTGAGTGTACTTAAGCCCATATTCCAATACACAAATAAACCTACTATGTTGTGAATTTCGTGATATTCGTTTAAGCCGTTTTTGAGATCTAGTGAAATACAAACATATAAACATCTAGACATCTAAACTTCCAAACATCTAAAAATCTAAACATCTAGACTTCCAAACATCTAAAAATCTGAACATATGAACATAAATTGCTCGTTTAATAGTATAGGATACTTGTACAGGAATGGTGAGCTACAAATTCAGCATCAGCTGATGGAAAGCGAAATCACGTTTTAGTGGCGCATAAGTCTGCACCTCTTGGTGAAGAATATATTGTAAGGAAGCTATCACACGAGTCAGAACCTGTGGGCAGGATCCTCTGAGCAAGTTGGCTTTCACCGTGACTGCTCTTATATTCTATTATCATATACTATAATATATAAATAGAATTGTAGTATTATATACTATAATTATATACTAGTAGGAAACCCGTGCTCCGCATGGGTCTATTTTGGAACTTGACAAACTGAAAACTTGACGTAATGGAATGTTGAAATTTCTTAAAAAATATTCTTGATGAAGAATTGATTATGAGCCTCCAATCATCCTCGGTTAATTTACAATCTATATGGAAAATTTCAAGATAATCAGTCTAGTAGTTGAGACGTGGTGATGCTTCAAACACAATTTCTCTGTATGATCCAGTTAGGTGTATGATCCAGTTCTTTCCTTCATTAAAGTATAGATTAAATTAATCTTTATTATATTAAAGCTACAAATATCAAAAAATTAACAGCCAATACGGCTTGTTCGCTCGAATCAGTTGAACAACACACTGGAAATCTCAAAACCTGTTAGATAACCATATTTATTTATTTATTTATTCATTTATCACATTGTGTACAATAATACCATAGAGAAACGATAGCATAGTAGATATCCCATGGTATAGGGCGTTTATGTCGCAAGTTCTACTGTTATCCCAAGCCGATAGTTCACATAGTTCTTTGCTATGCAGCTGTGTGACGCTGGTAGTCTCTCAAAATGTGCCATTCATACACTATCACCCCAACAAAACAGTAAAAATTTATAATAATCGACAGTAATCGGCTTGAGATAACAGTAAAAGTTGCGACATAAATTCCCTATACCATGGGATATCTACTTACGCTATTGTTTCTCTATGATAATATTTAACATAAGGAAAGGCACAACAGGCTCATGCCCAAAACTGTCCCATTTCCAATTTATACTATTACTATAAACTAACCTAATCTTAGAGTGTGTCATCACCTAAATATGGAGAAAATAACACAAGGACTACCTTATTATTTCATCTACCAATGTTATTACTTCAGTGTTATTTTTATCGTTGATAGATAAACACACTGGAAGCTATGAGGAAACCGAATTCAACAGAATAACTGTCAAGAGAACTGAATAATTTCCAAGTCTTGTCACAAACAGAGAGTCTGCAGCCAACATTTCAATTTATTTTTGTAACACTCATGACAACATTTCTGACATTTCGAGTGCGGAATGATCTTCCTGAATTTTTGTGGAGATTATAAAATTTTTGAAGTATAGGAAATCAGAAAAAATTCAGTGTTCTGTCAGCTGCCTTTCAAGTCTGTAGCGGCTGTTCCATAATAGTGACAGACAACCCGTATGTCCTTTCAATGTACTCATGTGAACAGAGAAGGACAAATAGAAAAGGTTTTGGAGAGACTGAAACAGGAATACGGAAGAGGGTAGAATTTATTCACTGTTGAGTTGCGTTTGAAATTAATCTGTTTGTTAGTCATACTCTTCCGAGAAATATATAATTGTTGAATCGAGGTACAGTGGAACTCAAATTATCCGAGCTTCGTTTATCCGGATCACCGATCATTCGATTAGCTTTCAATGTAAGCTGAATTTCCGCGAATTTCAAATATGTTCAAGAAGCATCAAGTCTTCTCTAGCAAAGATATGTTATATTGGAGTATAATTATTATTTAACGAAAATCCTAAATAAATGCTGGAAATCACCCCGAAGACCTCTGCTACTGAGACATTGACAACAGGGTTAACAGTTAGATGGAAATTCGATGAGAACTACTATCCAAAAATTATTTGCCAAATTCTCATCGAATTTCCATCTAGCTGTTAACCCTGTTGTCAATGTCTGTAGTAGCAGAAGTCTTCGGGGTGATTTGCAGCATTTATTCAGGATTTTCGTTGAATAATAATTATATGTTAATTAGAATTTGAATAAATGCATTCTCTATTTAATTCCATCTGTTATATTGAAGTATTTCACCGGTTATAATTGAGGTAAATGATACTATAACAATATTTATCGGATTGAGTTTTTCTCACCAAGTTTCCATTATTCTCGGAATTCGTCTTTAATCATATGAATACTTTGATTAACAGAATGATGTCTGTTCTCAACTAATCCGGTTAAATGAGATTCTGTTGTACCTGTATTCCCATGATAAAGAGCTGGTTTTGAATTTATTAATTATTCTCATCACTCTCATGAAAAATTAAATAGAATCATCTTGATTCAAAATTAATAATTCACATGTAATCCTATACTAGTAGTTCTGCGAACAGTAGACCTCGCTCATGAATACAACTTTCAAATTGATGTGAAGGGCCATTATGATAGTACAATATATTGTGAAGATTAAGCAATGTCATCTATTATTTTTTTCCATTGAAAATGCTAGTAACAATGTTTCCAGGGACATCGGACTTATAAGTTTCTTTGGAGGAAGTACTTTCACATTTCACAATATTAACCTATATTACAACTTTTTTAATAATTGATTATAAGATATTGATTGGTCAACTGACGGAGAAATGGAATATGCAGTAGGCAATTTATAAGATGAATCGTCTCACAGACGATAGTGAGACAGAAAATGATTCTACATTAGATAGGTTTGTTGGTGTCAATGACAGGAGGTTGCTAATCATGGTTTTAATTTTGATGAAATGTGGTTCTAATGTCATGGCATGTTATGATATGCAGAATGTTAAATGCTCACAGCTCGGTTTCAGATATCATACTAAAAAGAAAAACAAAAGCTAATAGTTTTCCAGACACTATTAGTCTATGGAACAGGGAAATTTCGTGTTGAAAAGGGAAAAAATTGTGGAGTAAAGAGAGACGTTTTCTACAATTGATAAATACAGCACACTTTAGAGCAGCACTAGTTCTATTATAAAAAATGAGAGCAAATGTTCTTACTTATATTTATTTTGGGAAAGATTTACTCTTAACATATTGTAAATACAATGATCTTTCATTTTTAAAAGAATAAAAATTGCTGTATCTTGCAAAATAACGACGCTAGATACGGATAAGTAACTTTCTGGAAGGAGGTTTGTCTGCGGTTTATCAAATTACAAAAAAACCGGAGGTCTTATCAAAATACGTTACACACACGTTTCTGCGCCTTGTTTCAAAGAACTTGTATACCAAATTTTATCCAAATCGGACAGTAACTGCGACCGTAACTGCGGTACAAACAAACAAACAGACAAAAGCCGATCGAGTCGAAACTGAGACCTCAGCTTCGCTTCGGTCAACTATTAAACGAGCTACTTCTGTTTATATGCTCAAATGTTTAAATGTTTGTTCTTCCCCGGATCTCGGAAAAGGCACTAACGAATCTTACGAGATTCAGAACATAGTAGGTTCAAAATATGAAGATTCGATAGCACTATGTCTCATCCTTGGGAAAACTCGCTGAAGGACATTAAAAGGATAATTATTATTCATCCTTGGAGAAACAGCTGATAATAATTATTTCGTCATCTGTTTGTGATGGAAGTGAGTGGGCAAGTTCATGTGTGTAGGACTGTCTCAAAATTATGACTCATCTGTTGAACTTTTGTAATAATTTCAATCAGGTACTTAGTGCCGGTTACAAAAAAGCCGGGTTATTTTCAATCCTGATTAATTCCAGTAGATCCATCTTTTTGAATTGTTTTTTCTGATTTGGTGCACGTGAAGTTAATGAGGATTAAAATTTAACTGGCTTCTGTGCAACTGGGCCTTTGTGAGGGAAATTTTTGCATTCCTCTGGGAATTGATCTCAATTTACTGTGATTAGATAGAACATTTCTGTATGAATGTTATCATGATTCCTCTTTTCGTAATACATTTTCATGTTTTGTACTCCAGAGCGAAAAGCTCGGTCACCGATATTTAATTATTATTCTCATCATTCTCCTGGAAAATTAAATGGAATCATATTGATTCAAAATCAATAGTTTACATGTAATTTTGGTCTAAAATTCTATAAAAAATGTACACCTGGAAGACTAACCTTAAATTGGACTGTTCATTACCTAAATATGTAAAACAAATAACACTAGGACTACCTTATTATTCTATCTACCAATGTTATTACATCAGTATCATTTTTATTAAATGATAGAGAAGAAATCAAAGTTTCTTTTCCTTTGTCTTTGTTTGATTTATCTATCAACCCACTAGTCAAAAATCAGTTATCAGAGATGCTATTGCTATTTCACTTATGAAATAATTGTATTCTGTTAATCTATTTCTCTGGGAATTTTTGACTCGACTCGATTGAATATAATCATTCTATTCTATTTGTTATTAGATTAAATCAAATTCAAAATTTCTAGTCTATTTATTTGTGGACTGAAAAGTGGACTCAAATCAATTCAAGTGGATAGCATAACCTATAATTTTTATTCATTCATAACTCTACCTTCATTGTATTATCATTCATCCCATCATCATCACCTAGGCTCAAAATACTTCTAGAAAGTTGCCTTTGTAGAATAATAAGAAAAAAATGAAAATAAGAAAAAATATATATAGATCACAAATATAAAGAAAATAAAAATCTCAGTAGTCAATGACTTGAAAATGGCATAAATGACCGAAACATGTTCTGATGAAATATTTTAAAAAAAGGGTACTGAGATTTTTATTTTCTTTATATTTATATTACAAGTAGCCCTATACAGAAAAGAGATAAATAGATCACAAATTCGTCAACCATAACAGATTCAGTTAAGATAAGATAAGATATAAGTTTATTCAACACAGTTAATCATATGTAATACAATAAACAGTTGAACATCGTCATAGAGATTCAATTAATACAATGCGCTTATACTTTGTATTTATACGATAATTTGTAAGTGCTAATATAAAACTTGTAAGTGCCAATATCTACTAGCTATCACAGAAATCTATAACTCTACTGTAGTAGGCCTTCTCAGCAAGAAAGATGTATAAACAACTCTTTTGAAAATGCTTATCGACTTAGATTTCAGCTCTGCAGACAATTTGTTGTATAATTTAGAACCAATATAAGAAGGTACTTTCTCATACAGTTTCAACCTAGGCTGTCTCAAAGCTATATTGTTTCTACTTCTGGTGTTATGATCGTGTACTTCTGCATTTGTGACTAGTTTCGAGATATGTTTATGAGTAAAAATTAATAAATTGTATATGTAGATAGAAGGTAAGGTGAGGACATTCAAAGAGACAAATGCCTCTCTACAAGACTCATTATACTTAAGACCATGTATCGTACAGCTCTTTTTTGCAGTTTAGAAATAGTTCTCGTTCTCCATAGCACCGATAAACGAGGGAATGTTTTGTAGAATCACATTGGTTATCACAATCTAAAACATAGCAAACTAAATCTCTATAATTGAGTTAGCTGTATCATAATATTAATCATTGAACCTTATTCTCCAAGAATAGAATATAATCCTGCAGACTCGACTACTGCAAGAGGAAATATAAAAACTGGGTAAAAAACTTCGGCAAAGTTTTCAAATTGAAGTTTGCTCTGACTGGAAGCTAGCAGTGTGAATGTCACTTTCTTACCAACTTACAAAAAGTAGCTCACCTGTACTGTTCTCTAGAAACGTAACTGTGGCTTTCCACCGACTTCTCACATGAATCTTCTCTCCACTTTTTCAAGATTTCTCTTCTGATTTTCGACAAAGTTCACTTCTCCAGTTCATATATCATACATGCTATTCTAAATTTTATTGAACGTCTTTATTCATCAAATACATTCAATACATTCAAGTTTACAATATTTCACTCCATTGAAGTAGCTTTGATCCATCAATTGGCTTCTCCAACCCAGGTTGCTGGTCAAGGATATTGACAGTCCGGGTTCTGTAGCTTTGCGGAGGGCCACAAAACTTCAATACTGCCTGTTCAAAAACATCGAACATTATTGAAGATGTATTTTTCCATAAGGAACAAATTCTCTTTTCTATCTTCTTAAAAGCAACGTGTTGCATCCTAAACGATACACTGGGAGCTTCAATGTATCTTTCCATAAGCAAAATATGCTCTTCTGTATCTTCTCAAATGCAAAGTTTTGTATCCGAAAAGATAAACAAAAAGGAGCTTTTTGGAGTTACGTCCATTCAGCACAACACAGCCTACCAGCCACATTAGTTCAACATGCTCTTTCCATTATTGGTGATATGTTGCAACTCTCTCATTTATTATGAATATCTGTGTGCAGGGAGCTAGGGCTCCATGTAGGGATCTAGGGTCTCTGAAGCTTGATTTTTTTGCAGAGCCGTGAATATTACCACGTGAATCATACCTAGCCTATATGCCGTTTCAAAGTCACCTAAGGAAAATCTACAGGACGCGTATTGTAGTGGGATAAAGATCATGTATTTCATAAGTTCAAATGATCAGTTCAATGAGATGATAATATGCATCACTTACGCTTTGAATTATTTTTCCTCATAAGATTTCCATCAATGCAAGTGAGAGAGAATAATTCAAAATGGAATTTGCATGATTCAAGTTCATAATGCCACTGAAATATGTTCCTATATTACAGGGGCTACAAGCATCTTGAACAAAATATCATGAGGATATGCAGGGCCACGTTTATACTTCCGCGCCTGAGCCTAGTAAAAAATGGCCGCCGTGATTGATGTACTTATAGGAATTGACACTTGGAGAAAAAAGATTGTCCCTATTTGAGATGGTCGAAGTTTGTCTAAATCTCAGTTCCTGTTCGAAATAATAATGCCAGCCACCAACTGTAGTGACCATTTTGTTGTAGGTGAGAGCCCGATTCATAGGAGTACCTGAAAAAGTATTATTTTCAGTAAGGAGAGAAAACCTCAGAAGAAGAAGGATTTCTTTTGATTCAGCCATGTACCATTCGAACTTTGTACTGTAAATCAGCTGATTCAAAGATTATAATCAACTCACTCATCTCTCAAATTCACTGTCATTTAGTCCTGTTGACTTCTTGAATTGGAAAGATGAGTTGAGGTAGATACTTCAAGCTCATTCACAGAAATTCTCTTTTCAGAAGCTTTCAGTTCAACCCTCACTCCTCGTGTTTATAGATATGTATCTTATACTTCAGAGATAATGGTACCTTTCTTCACTGTCGGCTCACTCTAAAACCACATTTTTCTGACTTATGAAGAATTCTTTCAACTCCACAATTTCTGTAATCTGAAGTGAAGGACGGCATGATAACGAGGGCAATTGAGGAACCAAATGAGCTTACCATTCAAACTCTTTTCGCCGTTGATCTCCAACTGCTTTATCCCTCCTATAGTCAAAGAATGAGATAAAAGTTTGTTCAGCATTTCAAAATAACCTGGCTTGTACTAGAAAGGAAGAGGTCCAGCAAACAAGTGACCAAGTTCCAAGACTAATTGGTCCATCGTGGTTTGTTGCTTGAATTGAGATTTCCCAGGCGAATTTTTTCTATATTCTCAAGGTGTGTACAGATATACGCGCCGCGAGCATGAGCAATTCACTTTCAATCAGCTGATGCCAAGCTTTTTATATCAGCTGTATCTTACCGTTTCTGTAAAAATACAGATATTGTCAGCTGATTAAAAGTGAATTGCTCATGTTCGCGGCGCGTATATCTGTACACACCTTTAGAAGCAACGTGTTGCATGCGAAAAGATTAACAATGAGCTTTTTGGAGTTTTTTTAGAACAACACAGCCTATCAGCTGAGATTCATTCAACATGCTCTTTCCATTGTTGGTGATATGTTGCATTCCTCTTATTCATTAGGAATCTATGTGTGTAGGGAGCTTCCTCCATATAGGGATCCAGGGATCTCTGAATAGTCTGAATACTGATGTTTTCGCAAAGCCGTGAATATTACCTCGTGAACCTATACCTTGCCTATAATATCCTATTATATTAATTATTAAGCGAGCAATTTCTGTATTAATATATCTCGTTATTTTTTATCTGGTTATTTATGTTTTACGGATCTCGAAAACGGCTCTAACGATTTTTACGAAATTTGGAACATAGTAGGTTTATGAAGGTTCGATTGCACTAGGTCTCATTCTTCGGAAAACTCGATGAACGACATTAACAGGATAATTCATCTTAGGAAAACAGATGATAATTTCGTCGTCTCTGGAAAAAAGAAGATGCGTGTGCCTGTGTGGGAGAGAGACAGACTCAATTCCAGCTGTATAATCATAATCAATCAGCGAGAAATTTTATCTAGCTAGACAATTTAATATTTGATCAACATAATCTGATTTGATGACATGACATGATGATCCTCCTAAACTGGAGTATATTAAATTTTCAAAGTTGATCATTATTCGACAATTTCAAGTAATTAGTGAGTGTTATTTTGTTATTCAATTTGGTTTGTATATAATCTGAATTATAATTTTTTTTGTTTTCAAATTTTTGCACAGAAATTGAACCTGAATTCAAGTGTATGGAATATAACCCACTTTTTGGACTATTTATAGTGTATAAATCGAAATTCGGGAAAGGATCAGTTTTGAGCTGTTCCTGTTAGTACTTCCCCAATCATTTTAAAGAATTGTGTTCGGTTTATGAAAAGTCAATAAATAACGAGCGAAGCTCGGTGCTCCGATATTATAAATGATAAAGGAAAGATATTATAGTTCACGAAGTAATATTCACGGCTTTGCGAAATCATCATTATTCAGAGGTCCCTAGATCTCCATATGGAGGAAGCTCCCTATAAACATACTAGTAGTTCTGTGAACAGTAGACCTCACGCAGTATTCTCATCCACAAGTACATGATTGAAATTATAGACCTTATGGAAAATACAGCAATAGACTGGCTTCTCCACACATCTGTGTAATCACTTATCAGCTGAATTATGATGAATAATTCTATAGTCTAATATTGGCGTATGAAGGAAGCTCCTTTTTCCTTTTTTTTATTTTATCCTTGAAATGCAAAATTTCCAAAAACCTTGTATATACGTCGACGCGCAATTAAAAAAGGAACATACCTGTCAAATTTCATGAAA
This sequence comes from Nilaparvata lugens, assembly GCF_014356525.2. Classification (NCBI taxonomy): domain Eukaryota; kingdom Metazoa; phylum Arthropoda; class Insecta; order Hemiptera; family Delphacidae; genus Nilaparvata; species Nilaparvata lugens. The sequence goes on from NC_052512.1 coordinate 34,474,216, forward strand.
ATATATTACCGCGTTTCGCCGTCAATGCGCAACATATAAACATATGAACATTTATACATTCAAACATTCAAGCATTCAAACATTCAAACATTCAAACATTCAAACATTCAAACATTCAAACATTCAAACATTCAAACATTCAAACATTCAAACATTCAAACATTCAAACATTCAAACATTCAAACATTCAAACATTCAAACATTCAAACATTCAAACATTCAACATTCAACATTCAAACATTCAAACATTCAAACATTCAAACATTCAAACATTCAAACATTCAAACATTCAAACATTCAAACATTCAAACATTCAAACATTCAAACATTCAAACATTCAAACATTCACACATTAAAACATTCAAACATTCAAACATTCAAACTCTCAAACATTCAAACATTTAAACATCAAGAAAAATATCATAGAGAAACAATAGCGTACGTAGATATCCCATGGTATAGGGCGTTTATGTCGCAACTTTTACTGTTATCTCAAGCCGATTACTGTCTATTATTGTCGATTTTTACTGTTTTGACCGGGTAAGAGTGTATGAACGGCACAATGTGAGAGACTACCAGCGTCATAAAGCTTCACAGGAAAGAACTACGTGGACTGTCAGTTTGAAATAACAGTAAAAGTTGCGACATAAACGCCCTATACCATGGGATATCTACTTATACTATTGGTTCTCTATGGTGATCTCACGGCTTTGCGAAACAGTATTCGGAGTTCTGAGATATTATGCCGTTTCAAAGTCATGAAGGCAAAGCTACAGGACGCCTACTACCATAGCCACCTCTAATAGAAGGCCCCGGCCTACGATATTGCAACGTCGCAGTGTAGGCCTAGAATCTAATACATGATTGGTGGAAAAGATTTTAAAAAGTACCAGCTGATCCTTCCCACCAATCACGTATCAGATTCTAGGCCTACACTGCGACGTTGCAATATCGTAGGCCGGGGCCTTTTATAAGAGGAGGCTATGAAACTGTACCAATTTGAAACAAGTCTCAACAAAGTACTGCTACTGCAGCATCTATAAAATCATCATCTATAAAATTATCACCACGTATTCATGTGACACTGTATTTTATAATAATAGTCGTCTCATCCCAATGTTGGATGCCACAATGAACACTTCCATTGCGAGTTGAAAGTTGGGAAGGCATGTTTATTCACTTGAAAAAAGTATAAAAAAGGTGGAACGGTACATTTTATTGTCATTAAATAGCACTGCGGCGACTACCACAAATATTGCATCATTACAAACCTGGGTTTTCTCTGTGTTCTGAACTCTGAAACATCCAGAGCGTTAAATTGCATTTCCTGAAGTTAATCAGGGATTTTTCACCCTCTTCGAAACTGAAGCTCCAAACAGTTACAATGAATTAACAATAAATCTGGTGTGGCGCACTCACACAACTTTCCTTGCCGTTATGAAAATTTATCACCTGACGCTAGTGTTCACGCGCATCTCAAGTCTACTATTCGAAGATCTGAGCCAGCTGGTGACAGGACAATAACACTGGAGACACAAGAGGTCTGCTCTTCAGGATCTCTTCATAGTGAATGATTTATTAGAAACAACAGTTGCAAACAGTTTGTAATATAATAATCACATTTTCTCGAATTTCGAGCTTATTTTCAATTTTAGGTGAAAATGATACTAAACATAAACTTTAGAGTTTTCATGCTCAATCTATTCCAAGTGGATTCGTTAGTTTAAATTGTATCTGAAGCCTGATAATTGGGAATCTAAAATCATACTTTCCATACATAGATGGGACGGAGCTCCTGAAATTTTTACAGATATAATACTTGTAGCAGTTGATAGAGCTTATCAATGACTATTTTGGGTATGAATTTGATCAAAATCGTTGTAGCCGTTTTCGAGAAAAACGCGAAAAACCCTGTTTCTGACAACATTTTTGCCATTTTAGCCGCCATCTTTAATCGCATTTGATCGAAATTGTTCGTAACTGATCCTTATAGTGTAAGGAACTCGAGTTCCGAATTTCAAGTCACTCCGTCAATTGGGAGATGAGATATCGTGTACACAGACGCACATACACTCATTCACACATACACACACATACATATCAATACCCAAAATACTATTTCGGACTCAGGGGACTTTGAAACGTACGAAGATTCAGAAATTTGGGTACCTTAATTTTTTTCGGAAAGCAATACTTTCCTTACCTATGGTAATAGAGCAAGGAAAGTAAAAATGTTGTGTTTATTCCTGGCAACGCTCACGAGATTAAATTTGTTTTTGAATGAAGGTGAACTAACCCTTATTCAGACAAGGATACATCCTGATATTGGAAAATTGGAATTTATATTGTTCAATAATTTGAAAAATTAATAAATTATACAAATTTTAGTTCAATACAATTTGAGCTGAAGGATCTTGTTGGTTACACTGTCAGGCGTCCATGAAACAAAGTTCAAATTATAAAGAAATCATGAACAAATCTCTAATCTTTTTTATTGAGTTTTTAGTCCATTACTCCATAGTAATATCTCATGGTAACTTCCCATGATTGAGGGGGGGGGGTGAGAGATATACAGAGTGTCCCACCTAGGTTGTAACAGCCGTTAACCATAGATTCTACTCGACATTTCTCACAAAAATTGTTCAGTAAACTCTTTTCCTATCGACCTTAGTTTTCGAGATATATAGATTTTTCGATATTTTCAGAATATGCCTACTTCTGGTCATTAAATACTCAATAACTCGAAAACTACTTGTCGAATTTCAATTTCAAGGGTATTGTTGGAAAGAGAAAAACATTTCAAACAAGATTAATGTAATTTTATTTGTTGTAAGATATTTTGTAGTTTTTATTAGGGCTTAAACTTGAATATTTGAACAAATAAATCAGGATATGAATTCAACGTGGTATGAATCAACTAGAAACTGGACGAAAATTTCGCTGAATGTTTTTGAAGAGATTTGACTGAGTGTTCGCGCTGATAAGCTATTGCTTAGATAAGTTAAGAATAATTCGTTGGAAGGGTGACAGTTTGAGCCAACTTCTCCGAATATTAATCATGCGTTGTACAACTGTAGGTCCATTTATCTCTAGAAATCATCTGAATGATTTGACGATCCAAATCGTCAAAATGAGGCAGATGCCTCATCACCTACGAACAAGACTAGAGCTCATGTGGGCATCACTCTCAGCAATAAAAGAACAGAAATAGAGCAAAATCAAAAGATGGGAGATGAGGAGCATGATAAGGGAAAAATGTACAAGAACGGAGGTTGAAGATGGAAGGGTGACCATGAAACAAGGGAGAAACTATGACAAGATTAAAAACTCAGATTGCGTGCGACCTGTTCAATGTGGCAACGTGGCCGTTATCACGAGTCTATTATCAGTGAAGCCAGCGTGCAAATGAAATTTATAGCAGCGCCTCCCATTTACATACACCTCACGTATCATCTTCGGCCAGGGTGAATCACCCCAACACAGTGCGTGACGAAAGGAGACTCACTCCTTCTTCTTCTTCTTATTCTTCCTCTTCTCCTTCTTCCTCTTCTTCTTTCTTCTTCTTCTTCTTCTTCTTCTTCTTCTTCTTCTTCTTCATCATCTTCTTCTCCTCCTTCACCACCTCCTCCACATCCTCTTCCTACATATCCTCCTTCCCCTACTCCTTTTCTTCCTTCTTCTTCTCTTCTTCCTCTTCTTCTTCTTCTTCTTCTTCTTCTTCTCTTCTTCTTCTTCTTCTTCTCTTCTTCCTCTTCTTCTACTTCTTCCTCTTCTCCTTCTTCTTCATCTTCTTCTTCTCCTCCTTCAGCACCTCCTCCACATCCTCTTCCTACATATCCTTCTTCCCCTACTCCTTTTCCGCCTTCTTCTTCTTCTCCTCCTTCTTCTTCTCTTCTTCTTCTTCTTCTTCTTCTTCTCCTTCTTTGTCTTCTTCTTCATCTTCTCCTCCTCCACCAACTCCTCCACCTCCTCTTCCTACTGCTCCTCCTTCCCCTCCTCCTTCTCCTCCTCTTTCTTCTTCCACTTCTTCTTCTCCACCACCACCACCTCCAACTCGTCCTCCTACTTATCCACCTTCCCCTACTTCCTTTCCTCCTTCTTCTTCTTCTCCTCAACTACCTCCTCCTCTTACTACTCCTCCTTCTCCTCCTTCTTCTTCTCCTTTCCCTTCTTCTTCCTCTTATTCTTCTTCTTCTCCTTCTCCTTCTCCTTCGTGTTTTTCTTCTTCTTCTACTTCTTCTTCCTACTCTTCTTCTTCTTCTCCTTCTTCTTCCTCTTCCCCTTGTTCTTCTTCTTCTTCTTCTTCTACTACTCCTCCTCCTACCACTCCCCCTTCTCCTTCTTCTTCTTATTCTTTGTTTCTTCTTCTTCTTCTACTTCTTCTTCTTCTTTCTTCTTCTCTTCTCCTTCTCCTTCTTCTCCTTCTTCTTCTTCTTCTTCCCCTTCTTCTTCTTCTTCTCTTTTCTCCTTTTTCTCCTCATGTATTTTTCTTCTTCTTCTTCTTCTTCTTCTTCTCCTTCTTCTCCTCCTTCTTCTTCTTCTTCTTCTTCTTCCTTTTCCTCCTCTTCTTCTTATTCTTCGTCACGATGTCAGGAAAAGGGACTGTTGGAATGGAAGGAAGAGAAGAGAGGTTTGTTGATGGTGAAGAAGTAGAGGGGCCGAAAGAGTTGTGACTCGGAATGTGGCGTAATGAAGTTGGGAGTTCGAGTATTGAACAGGGAGAGGATAGTCAATGTGACATTGATTGACTGAAAACTGATTGATTGTGTTTCAGAAATCTCATTTCTAACAAGATTCGAATTCTTCAGACAAGAAGAAAATTTTGACAAGATCCAATGTACATAATTTATTGAACGGCCTCAGTGAGTTCAAACTTTTCACTCAAGAGCAAAGTCATTGTCCGTTTGTCTGTTACTATTTTCTCTAAAGAATTCAAATAATGAATGTTCTGAGTAGGAGGCTTCATGATCTGGGGTGCGACTTGAAACATCGAGCATTTTGGAAAATGTTCATATACAACAGATCCTCTTTTGTATCACCTCAAAAGCAACGTGTTGCATCCGGAAAGATACACAAAGAGCTTTAATGGCACTTCCTATAGACGACAGATTCTTGACGATGTGGTGTGCGTCTCGAGACATCGAGCATTTCGAAAATGTATCATTCTATAAACAACAGATGCTTTTTTGTATCACCTCAAAGCAACGTGTTGCATCCGGAAAGATACACAAGGAGCTTTAATGGTTACCTATTGTAATAGGGCAAGGAAAGTAAAAATTATAATGGAGCAAGATCTTCCCTTGTATCACAAAATCATCATATACCAAGATCTGCCCTTTATAACAAAATATGGACCAATATCTTTTATTTTGTTTTAGACCAACATTCCCACCAAACTCGACTCCGCAGCTGCATTCCAAAACGATTCAGAAAGTATAAAGTTTTGCCAACTTAAAGTTAGCTTCACGTGTGTCTGTGTAGGCTCTACAGATTTCTTCAGTTGAATTCACTTTGAATGTTTAGCATTATCACTTCTTTGGACTCAGGAGACCTTGAAACGTATAGAAATTTAGAAATTGGGGTACTCTAATTTTTTTCGAAAAGCAATACTTTCCTTACCTATGGTAATAGGGCAAGGAAAGTAATATCACTGGGATGAGTCAATTAAATAAATCCACTCACTTTCATCAAGAAGTATGAATGTCGGCTATGGAGGGTTCTCTCCATGGTCACAGATAATAAAAAATCAAGATTCATGGAGTTGAATCACTAACAAATAAACCATGGAACATTGTCTCAGTTAAGTGGCAATTAATGAACTTGTGACCACCTTTCAAAATGTTTCTACATCACGAAAATGTTCGTGTCAGTCTGTGATCCCGCGTTAGAACTGAACCAACAGTTAGACAGTCATGAACACAGCTCCAACGATACAGTTATACAATCTTACTGTTATACTTTGCTAAGCCAATAAACGGAGGTACAGTTATGGACTACATATATATTAATGCTACAGCAGTCTTCTCCTCTGGGAGTCTCAGTCACTTCTACACTAGAAACTAAATTTATTGCTGCATTGCATTGTTTGCATGATAGTAGGAATCGAATAAATTCGCAGTGAATCTATTTGTTCAACACTCAACCGTAGAATCTTTCTCTCTCCAGAATCATCCTCTCACACTGCCTCCCCTCTTCGATGGAATTGTTGAGAAATAGAGTTATCCAAGAGGAATGTGCAACTTGCGCCCAGCGGTCAGAATGTGTTTGGGCACTCACAGATTGAACGTAACAAAGTGAACGTCCGTGACGTCATCACGAGTGATGCCATTTCACGCTCACTAGCAGCCGACATTACGTTCCCCGACTGAAGGAGCGAAATTCAAATTCACTACAGTATCCTAAGGAAGCTTCAAGCTAAACACTACTGTATTATGACAACATTTATTAGCCAAGAGAAATGCCAAACCGTCGACTTGAATCTTAAGGTGCGTACAGATTTACGAACATGAGCAATTCACTTTTAATTAGCCGATGCCAAGCTTTTTATATCTGTATCTTACCGTTTCTGTAAAAATACAGATAGAGTCAGCTGACTAAAAGTGAATTGGTCATGTTCGCGGCGCGTAAATCTGTACGCACCTCAAGATTCAAGTCGACGGTTTGGCATTTCTCTTAATGTTCAAATGTTTGAATGTTTTACCTTACTTCGCTCGGTCAATAAAGTGAAAATATAAGACATTTATCTATCTATCTACATTAGTCATACATATTTTGAGCAATAATAGAGCGTAAAGGCAACACGGTATCTCATTAGTTGCAAATGAATGATAGCATAATCATGGACACGGAACCTGGGAATGTGATTAACTTTGCAGTCTTGCAATAATCAAAGACGAGCCGCACCGGAAATCGGATAATGGTCGGTTAAGAGCTGTCAAATACAGTTTTGTATCAATTAGCACAGTTCCATGAAGGATCAAAAGTTTAAGCGGAGTTCCGAATAGAAACGCTTTGTTAGCAGTTTTCAAGTGCTCTGGTTGTGGATTGGTGAGACGGTGAGGGGAGGGAGGCTATACTAAATAGAAGTTTAGGAAGATAGTGGCTGGCAAGGCTTGGTTGATAAAGTAGCAGAGGTGAAGGGGATGAGCGGGGAGAGAGAAGTTGGAAAATCGATTGTAATCATTTCAGAGCAGATTTCCCTTAATCACGTTGGTGAGACTCACTCACTTACTCACTCACTCACTCACTCACGAACCTTTCAACCCTTCAAACGAACACTTCTACGCCTCCCTTCATATCGGCTGCATTGAATCGTCAGCATTCTCCAAATAAAATATTGAAGCTATTCTTCTACCTGATGCTGAACATTCAAAGTGAATTTAACTGGAGAAATCTATAGAACCTACACAGATACACGTGAAGCTAACTTAAAGTTGGCAAAACTTTATACTTTCTGAATCGTTTTGGAATGCAGCTGCGGAGTCGAGTTTGGTAAGAATGTTGGTCTGAAACAAAATTTGAGATATTAGTCAATATTTTGTGATAGAGGGTAGATCTTGGTTCATGATGATTTTGTGATACAAGGGAAAATCTCGGTTCATGATAATTCTGTGATACAAGGAAAGATCTTGGTCCATGGTAATTTTGTAATACAAGATAAAAATCTTGGTCCATGATAATCTCATGATACAAGAGATGATCTTGACCCATGGTAATTTTGTGATATATGGGAAGATCTTGTCCATGATAATTTTGTGTTACAAAGGGAAGTCTTGGTTCATGATAACTTTGTGATACAAGAGAAGATCTTGTTCCATTATAATTCTGTGATACAAGAGAACATCTTGTTCTATGATAATCTTGTGATACAAGAGAATATCTTGGTACATGATAACTTTGTGATAGAAGGGAAGATCTTGGTCCATCATAATTCCGTGATACAAGGGAACATCTTGTTCTATGATAATCTTGTGATACAAGGGGAGATCTTGGTACATGATAACTTTGTGATACAAGGGAAGATCTTGTTCCATTATAATTCTGTGATACAAGGGAACATCTTGTTCTATGATAATATTGTGATACAAGAGAAGATCTTGGTACATGATAAGTTTGTGATACAAGGGGAGATCTTGGTCCATTATAATTCCGTGATACAAGGGAACATCTCGTTCTATGATAATCTTGTGGTACAAGGGAAGATCTTGGTACATGATAATCTTGTGATACAAGGGAAGATCTATGTTATAATGATTTCGTGATATGAGAAAAATATAAATTCCGGCATGAAAGAATAATGATGCACATCCTTCACCCACAAATTCAGCAGGGTTAAGTTTAGGCCCTCCAATAAATTGAGGACTTCCGCAAAAACGTCAGTTATCACGTTAACGATCTCAAACATCTCTTGGAATATTCTCGAAGATTTTTGTTGTAGATTTGAAGGGGTTTGCACCAAGAATTAATTCCAATGACGCAGTATCTTATTATTATTGTTATCAGTTTTATTTCATTAGCAATCCATGTTGTCATGAATCAGAATGTTCGAAAAACAACCAAACATAACGTTTACTTTCACTTTGAAGCAGAAAATAAATTCTCAACTTTTGAAAATTGAACAATCAAGGCGATATCTTACAAGCGTTTTTAAGAAGTTTTGGAAACGAGGCAGCATGACAGGAAGTTTTCCGTTAGGCTTATTTGGATGGCGTTCGGAAGTCACCTGATTCGAGAAGCTGACTGATGAAGAATTAGGGAATCAGAGAGCCTCTGCTCTCGTTTAAAAAACGCCTGAAAAACGCCTACGTGGCCTCAACCTTGGGTTGCTGTACCTATGTTCAATAATATTGCTCCTATATCAAATAAATTCATTTTCCACTTTTCATCACAAAAATATGTAAAATTACATGAATAAATGCACTTTCATGATAAAATTACATGAATATGATACTATTCAAATATCATAGACCATCGCATCAGGGTTTTAGTAAATATAAAGCAATTAATTTTTCAATCTTTAAATTATTGTAACCGTTTCTGCAAAAAACTGCAAATAAAATATTTTTTAAAAATGTACGTGACCAAACAATGTGTTACAACATTATCTAAAAAGTGAACAGAAACAGCTGGCTTGTAATCACAGTTCTCAGCCGACAGCGCTATCTGTCGGCAAAAGTTGTAACAATAATGGCCGCCACAACTACAGCTATGATGAAGTTCCCGTTTCAAATTTGATTAGTTGATAAGGAATATTCTTTGGCTGGTATTTTGAATAGCATGGAATATAACAAAATATTTATACATTTTTTTAGTAGAGTGATATAAAGTTTGTAATAATTTTAGTACACAAACATATATTTCATATGTAGATCAAATTTGGTTGATGTATTGAATCTAGTTGGCTCAATGACTGACTACTGTATATGCTTCCTCATCTGAGCTTATACCTTCTAACCTATTACTATGTTGTAAGTTTTCAAAAAAAGAGATGCTTCCCATGTTATTTAAATGGAGTCACTTTTCCTCCCTAGGAGTTTTCTGTTTTTTACTACCGAGAGCGAAAAAGTGACACTTTGGTATTATGTTTCAGGGAGTGAAGTAAGTAGTACTTTAGACAGTAGGTGGAGGAAAAATACATTTTCATTTGACCTGCAATTTATACAAATGTGGGCATTGCATTAATTTTGTAGGCAAATTAAGCTGTCCTTAATGGATATCCTGTTCATGGCGTAATAACTTATCATTGTCATCCATGCGCTAATAATTTTCCCCCAGAGCCATTTCAAAAAGCTCTAAATCATAGCCGAGTTACATTAATTTCAACGCTCTCACCCCCAGTTTTCTGAACGAATGATCAATGTTAGAGTCACATTACCGGACAAAATTTCAACATTAAGGATCAGGAAAGGCTTCACAAATGATATCATTCTATCCAATTCTTGATAGTAATATGTATAGAAATCATAGAATGAATACAAATAAGAAAAATATTCGGGTGTGTTTCCATCTTCAGGAACTTGCCCATGAAATACGTTCAGTAACCCCACCAATAATAAAACCACATTCTGCTCTATTTATAATGCTGCCATTTTATTCTAAGTCTATCCATCCTATACTATTAAACGAGCAGCTTCTGTTTATATGATTAGATGTTTAGATATTTGGATGTTTAGATGTTTATATGTTTGTATTTCACCGGATCTCGAAAACGGCTCTAATGATTCTCACGAAATTCAGTACATAGTAGGTTTATAATATAAAGATTCGAGTGCACTAGGTTTCATCCCTGGGAAAACTCGCTGAAAGACATTAAAAGGATAATTATTTTCATCTTTGGGAAAACAGCTGATAATAATTATTTCGTCGTCCGTTGATGATGGAAGTGAGTAAGCGAGTCAATGTGTGTGGGACTGTGTCAAAATTATGACTCAGCTGTTGAACTTTCGTAATCATTCAATCAGCTACTTAGTGCCGTTTGCAAAATAGCCGGGTTATTGTCGATCCTGATTAATTTAAGTAGATCCATCTTTTTGAAATGGTCTTTTCTGATTTGGTTCACGTAAAGTTAATCAAAATAAAAATTCAACCGGCTTTTGTGCAACTGGGCCTTTGAGAGGAAAATTTTTGCATTCCACTAGGAATAAATCTCAATTTACTGTGATTAAATATGACATTTCTGTATGAATGTTATTAGAATTTCTTCTATCGTAATATTTTTCTATGCTTTTGTACTCCAGAGCGAAGCTCGGTCCCCGATATTCTGATATAGTCTGTGCAAACCTATTATTGTAGTACTGCTCTTGTTCCATAACTTGGAACTCACTATAATAGCTCACAGGTTCTCCAAATCTGTAAAATCTGAGCACTGTAGGTGCTCTTTATATACTTATATCACTATATATACTCTACAAGAGCACTGCTACAATCCAAGATTTGCACAGACTATATCAGATATATTCTTCATGAGATGGTAACATCATGAACAAAAAAAAGGGTTTTATTATTGATAGCTTTATAAATAGAAATAGAAAAAATCTCAGTACCCTTTTTGAATTATTGAATTATAAAACAATATTTTGAGTAATTCAAAAAGGGTACAGAGATTTTTTCTTTCTATTATTTATATTACAAGTAGCCCTATACAGAAAAGAGATAAATATGGTAGGGTTACTAAACATGGACATGTTCGTGAAGGTGGGAACAGAACAGATTATTCTGATTATTGCGTACCTAAGAAAATGCGAACCACATGATTTAGATATCATGAGATATCTTACAATTATCAGAGTATTTGGGTCTGCCTCCATCTTCACGAACATGTCCACAAAACCCTGTTTTGCGACAAATTTAATGAAGTCCTATTGAGGGTGAAACTACTAATAAAGCCAGTTACACACAAATCGATTTTTGTTCGTACAATATTTTGCCGTTCTTAGGAATTCTATCAGATTAAACGGATCTTGACAAACATCATCTGTTCAATCTGATAGAGTAGGCTAGCTACACACACATCGATTTTTGTTCGTACGATATTTTTTCATCCTTATCTATCCTATTATATTGAGCGAGCAATTTCTGTATATCTGATTATATATTTCTATGTCTGGTAATCTGTTTATCTGGTTAAATGGTTATTTATGTTCAACGAATCTCGAAAACGATTTTCACGAAATTTGGAATATAGTAGGTTTATGATATGAAAATTCGATTGCACTAGGTCTCATTCCCTGGAAAACTTGCTGAACGACATTAAAAAAATTATTCATCCTTGGAAAACTGATGATAATATTTCGTCGTCTCTTGATAACAGAAGATGCGTGTGCCTGTGTGGGAGAGAGACATCATTATTTCCAACTGTGTAATCATAATCAATCAGCGAGAAATTTTATCTAGCTAGACAATTTAATGGATTCGATCAACATAATCTGATTTGTTGACATGACAACATGATAATCCTAAACTGGAGTTATCATGATTTTCAAAGTTGATCATTATTTTTGACGATTTTAAGTGATTAGTGAGTGTTATTCATTTATTCAATTTGGTTTGTAAATAATCTAAATTAGAACTTTTTTGTTTCCAAATGTTTGAACAGAAAATTGAACCTGAATGCAAGTGTATGGAACATAACCTACTTTCTGGACTATTTATAGTGTATAAATCAAAATTCGGGAAGGAACAGTATTGGGATGTGCCTGTTAGTCCTTCCCCAATTATTTTAAAGATTTGTGTTCGGTTTATCAAAAGTCGATGAATTAATAACGAGCGAAGCTCGGTGCCCCGATATTCAAATTGAACAAATGATTTCGAACAGAAGTCAAGTTCTGTTTAATCTGATATGATTCATAAGGACGGCAAAAAATCGTATGAATTGAAATTGATGTGTGTGTGCAGGGTTTTAGGAATACAAACAAATCGTACGAACAAAAATTGATGTTTGTGAAGCTAGCCTACTGTCATTGTACTCGTTCCCTTCCATCTCGTTGATCTCCTATAAAATGATGATTCGAGATTCCAATAACCACCCGAGTATATTTTCCAGATTCGGATTATCAAGACGCCTGATTTCCCAGCTTTTGTCTGAGCTCTAAAGGAATTAATAACACAATGGGATATGAGGACTCGGTCGATTCGCAAGTTTGGTCATTATATCCTTTTCTGCGATTTCTTTTTTTTCCTGGAACGATGCCTCATCAAAGTACTACATCAGTCAGGGTGCGGCTGGTCATTGTCAGCACTGGTAGAGTGAGAAGCAATGATGTTTTCTGTGAGAAATGCTGAAAGTACAGAGTGAATCTCTGTTCACAAAGCTGATTGAAAGTAGCTTTGTCTTTCGGCTTGTTAGCGAGTGGCCACAATTGTGCCGAGCAATCTCTTTCGCCCCCATGAGCAAATCCAACCTCAATGAAAGACCTCACTGCGCTTCCATTGAAGAAATTGTGCCGTCAGAAGGCCTACAACGATTGAATGCTCAAAATCAACTCCAGCAATTGAAACAGTCCAAAGCGAGGAACTTCTATCTCTCTGACCACACACTTTACAATAATTATTATATCTATTCGTTTGATATATTTGAAATTTGTAAAGTATTTGCCGTAGTTTGAAATCAGTCTGTGAATAGCTTCATTGGTATGTATCATTACATCTGAAAGGTCTACATCAATTTATGGTATTTGAAAAATCTGGTGTGGCGCACTCACACAACTTTCCTTGCCGTTATGAAAATTAATCACCTGACGCTAGTGTTCACGCGCATCTCAAGTCTACTCATAAACAAAGATCTGAGCCAGCTGGTGACAGGACAATGACGCTGGAGACATACGAGGTCTGCTATCTCTTCATAGTGAATCATTTAATAGAATCATAAGTTGCCAACAGTTAGCAATTGGATAATCATATGTTCTCGAATTTCGAGCATATTTTCAATTTCAGGTGGAAATGTTACTGAACATTAATTGTAGAGATTCTCATGCTGAATTTTTCCCACTCGTAATTTTCTGTTTTTATTGTATCTGAAGCCTGATAATTGGGAATCTAAAATCAAACTTTGCCTAGATGGGGCGGAGCTCTTGAAATTTTTACAGATATGGGACTTGTGTCAATTCATAGAGCTTATCAATAAATATTCTATGTATGAATTTAATCAAAATCGTTTGAGCAGTTTTTGAGAAAATCGCGGAAAACCCTGTTTTTGACAACATTTTCTTAATTTTAGCCGCCATCTTGAATTGCATTCGATCGAAATTGTTCGTGTCGGATCCTTATATTGTAAGGACCTCAAGTTTCGAATTTCAAGTCATTCCGTTAACACACACACACATACAGACCAATACCGGTACCCAAAAACCACTTTTTTGGACTCCGGGGACCTTGAAACTTATATAAATTTAGAAATTGGGGTACCTCATTTTTTTCGGAAAACTATACTTTCCTTACCTATGGTAATAGGGCAAGGTAAGTAAGAAGTCATAGAAATACAACTAGTAGTTCTATGAACAGTAGACCTCGCGCTCACTAAGTTACATTGACCTGTTCTTATGTTTTCTCAGAAATAATTGAATAATTTATCAATTTTAAATGTCTAGGAAAAGTCCTAAATAAACATAGAGCTTTCTGTCATATCGTACCGTGACGTGTCCGGAATGTGAGTGTGTTATTAGGTCTGGCTGCAACTGTCTACAACGTTGATGGAGAGATACATTTTCAAGATGTTCGATGTTTTTGAACGGGTAGTATTATAGTCAACTGTCTACTAACGTTGATGGAAAAATACATTTTCAAGATGCTCGATGTTCTTGAACGGGTATTATAGTCCACTAGACAGCTGATTTATGATGGATAAATCTAAAGTCTGATTTTTACGGTAATATTGGCGTTCAAATGAGACTCCTTTTCCTTTTGTATTGTACAAACATAAACATAAACATAAAGAGAAATGCAAAACCGTCGACTTGAATCTTAGACCTCACTTCGCTCGGTCAATAAATGAAAATCGAGCCTCAAATTTTGACATTCAATAACTTCTTATGTGTGCACGGAATTTGATGATTTTCTTTAGTTTTGTTCGTTATGATCAGGACCAGGTTTATGGCCTATCAAATTCATGATCCGACTTCAGGACTCTTTCTAGCGATCCTTCAAAGTTTGCAAGTAATCCTTATGGGAGAAGATTTGTGAGCTGGCCATATACAGAAAAAAAATCAGCTCTTATGATCATTGCGTCATCCAACAGCCGTCGGTAGATTTGTTTTCCAATTTTCTTTCCAATGATTCACAGAATTTCAATTCTGTATAATGCCGCGTTACGAACGACGTCCAAACTTGGGTCGAAGAACTCGAAATGCTGTAAATTTAGAATATGCACGGGAAAATCAGCACCAAGTAGATATACCATCCAATTCCCAGCAAGCTGCATTCAACTATAACTAAAAATACAAACTGCTGCACAACTAACTGAGCACATAGGAAGTCCATATTGAGATATAAATTCAAATACTTATTGTTGGATAATTTCCATGAAAATATAGTGCATCCGATTGAGCTAATGCTAAGCACACCTGAGGAGGCGCGGCTTGATGATTCGAAATGTTGATCTTATTGAGATTGCCTTATCACACCGTTCCACGTCATGAACGAGTCAGTGTGTGTGAGTTCTTCCATTCAAACCAATATAAGCAAGAAGCACCTGGATGCAAAATGCCGCATCGCGTCTCCTCAGGTGTGCATCCAGCTAAAGTTTTTCATGAGATGCATTTAATATTTGGCGGTATGAAATTCGCCGGGCTAGCTAGTAAAATATAAAATTAGAATCGGTACACACTGAGATAATAGAATGGCCCATATGAATAAAACCAGAGCAAATGCTCATGAGCAAGAGCATGGAGCATAAGGTTTTGCACGTGAGCAAAAGCATTCGCTCATTTTTATATGATTAAAATTTACCTTATGCTCCTAAACTCTGGAGGAAATTCTCACGTATTCGAAAGATTTTTCATTAGCTAAAAATTCTCTTTTGTAGCCTTGCTTTGTTCTTATAGCTCACGGAAGCGCTAAATAAGCAAGTAGGGGGCACCGCTTGTGTTTGCGTCGTCTGATCTGTTTTCTATTTATGAATAGAGTTTTAGGTTAGTTGAGTTTTGAGTTTAGAATTTTGAAATAATAGCGTGAAAAAATTTCGTCTCTATAATCATCTTCTGCATATTCTTATAATATCAATAGCCTTCTTATATTCGTCCACACTCTCATCTTCTTTAAAGCTTTTTTCCTATTTTGTGATGGCTATCTTCAATTAGGTAGCTATATTTTGTATCTATTCATTTGTAGGAATGATGGTAAATATCATGGTTGAATCTAAAAAGAGTTTTATAGTTCTCAACTATTGGTTGTGATCTGGTATCTGGTATAGTTTCCTCTTCCTCATATGAATTAGTTGAGCCATTTTACTATTGAGCAAAAGGTGATAAGCTGCTCTAGACTAGACTCACCTTTCTTCAAGAATTTGCTTCAAATGTTGAGCAAATGCTTTAGTTTATTCATACAATTTTGAGCATGAGCTTCCACTTTTGAGCAAATGCTCAAACTATTTTTTTCATGAGCATGAGCAAAAGGTTTTGCTCACGTTTATTCATTGAAAATTAAGCAAATGCTCCATATTTTAGAAGTATAAGCAAATGCTCAACTTTATTCATATGGCCCATTGTCATAGCATGCACATTATATAATAATAATATAAGAGCTTGAAATTCGCATATCATAGATTCTTAATTCACCAAGGATGATTATTGGTCTGTTTCCAATTCTTCAAAATTTCATCACATCAACGTTTCATTTAGTTTTTGATGAACTCTTGCGGAGCACGGGTTACCTGCTAGTATTATAATATAAGAGTGGCTCTTTATAATCAGATCTAGGGGGAGAATATCAAACGAGATGAGTAATGAGGAAGAAAATAAATTTTAGAGAATAAATATCAATGAGGAGGAAAGAATTCATAAAATGGAGAGAAATCCAGGAGAGAGACAGGTGGTGTCAGAATGAGATGACCCCAACTGAAAGGCAATAAAAGTCCGACAACAGAGAAGTCCAAGACTCAGAACCCTGGATAAAGTTCCAGCTCTGCAAGCAGAGAGCTCATCCTGACTCCAAAATCACTTCGGAGTTTTACTATCGGTCATAAAAGGCACAGAAATTCACTTAGTTTGATAACAGATCAGTGAGAAAGAGCTACAAGAAGAGAGACGGAGATTTCATTGACGGTCACTCATTCTTATTGAGAAGTGGAATTCATCTATTTTCATCAGCCTTCATCGACAATGACATCAATACATCCATACCTACATTTGTTATGAAAAGTGAAATAGCTATTTATGTATTGAGAGCGTAATGCGCGACTTTATTGCTCGCGCAAAACAGTTATCACGCGACGCGAAGCGGAGCGTGATAATTTTGCAAGAGCGATAAAGAAGCATTAAGGTAGACGCACACAGATCGTCATCGGACGGACGGCACGCATTACTAGATTTGATGCATTGATTTCAATTGGAGTGCGCATACCTATCCGCATCCGTATAGGTATGCGCACTCCAATTAAAAACAATGCATCAAATCTAATCATCCGATCTGTCCGATGCGTGCCGTCCGTCCGATGACGATCTGTGCACCTACCTTTACGCGCAAATTACATACAAATTTTCCTCTAAAACTACCCAAACCTGTCAAATTATATCGGCGGAGTTAATAATTCGTCTTCACTGATATCCATCACGGCTGCAAAGTGTAGAACCGGTACAATATAACCGACTTTTTAGGTTAAGATCTGACCTACTTTTGGCGAGCTGCTTACCATCAGCTGATTAGCGAGCATAAAGGAACACTTCTGCGCATGCGCGAATCATTAGCGAGCGTAAAGAAAATCTACTCTGCATGCGCAGATGGTTAGCGAGCGAAAAAGTAGAATCTCCTCAGAAATGAGCTGTTTTACAAGGAGAATTGAGTATGTAAATTCTTTTTCTACGCGCAGTTTTAGAAAAAAGTATTCTGATTTTATTTGAGATTGTTTAGTTGAAGTTCCTGTTTTTCACTTTCCTTGCCCTATAACCATAGGTGAGGAGTATGTAAATTCTTTTTTTACGCACAGTTTTGGAAAAAAGTATTCTGATCTTATTTGATATGTGTGTGTGTGTGTGGTGTGTGTGTGTGTGTGTGTGTGTGTGTGGTGTGTGTGGTGTGTGTGTGTGTGTGTGTGTGTGTGTGTGTGTGTGTGTGTGTGTGTATGAGTGTATGTATGTCTGTGTACACGATATCTCATCTCCCAATTAACTGAATGACTTGTAATTCAAAACTTGGGATCCTTACAATATAGGGATCCAACACGAATAATATTTTGATCAAATACAATCCAAGATGGCGGCTCAAATGACGAAAATGTTGTTAAAAACAGGGCTTTTCGCGATTTTCTCTAAAATGACTACAACAATTTCATTCAAATTTATACCTAGAATAGTCATTGATAAGCTCTATCAACTGCTACGAGTCCTATATCTGTAAAAATTTCACGAGCTCCGCCTCATCTATGCAAATTTTGTTTTCAGATTCCCAATTATCAGGCTTTTGATAGAATTCAAGGGAAACAATCCAAGTGTTCATGGTTGAGCATGAGAATCTCTAAAATTGATGTTTTGTAACATTTTCACCTAAAATTGAAAAAAGCTCGAAATTCGAGAAAATAAGATTATTCAATTATTGCAAACTGTTGGCAACAATAATTTATCAATTTGGAATGTCTAGAATAGAACCTAAATAAATATAGAGCTTTCTGTCCTATCGTACCGCGACGTGTCGTCCCGGAATGTGAGTGTGAGCGCTGTTATCAGGTCTGGCTGCAACTGTCTACAACGTTGATGGAAAGATAACATTTTCAAGATGTTCCATGTTTTTGAACGGGTAGTATTATAGTAAACTGTCTACTAACGTTGATGGAAAGATGCATTTTCAAGATGTTCGATGTTTTTGAACGGGTAGTATTATAGTCAACTGTCTACTAACGTTGATGGAAAGATACATTTTATTGAAAGAACGTGTAGTATTATAGTCCACTAGACAGCTGATTCATGATGAATAATTCTATAGTCTGATTTTTACGGTAATATTGGCGTATGAAGGAGGCTCCTTTTTCCTTCTATATTATCCTTGAGATGCAAAATTTCCAAAAACCTTGTATATACGTCGACGCGGAATTCAAAAAGAAACTTACCTGTCAAATTACATAAAAATCTATTTCCGCGTTTCGATTTCCAGTTGAATCTTAGACTTCACTTCGCTCGGTCAATTAATAATAATTATAGTAGCTCCAATATTACTCTTCCGATCATGAATGAAAAGAAAAAGAAGAATAAGAGGAAGAAGAAGAAGAAGAAGAAGAAGAGAAGAAGAAGAAGAAGAAGAAGAAGAAGAAGAAGAAGAAGAAGAAGAAGAAGAAGAAGAAGAAGAAGAAGAAGGAAAAGAAGAAGAAGAAGAAGAAGAAGAAGAAGAAGAAGAAGAAGAAGAAGAAGAGGAAGTAGAAGTAGAAGAAAAGGGAGAACATTATTATTCTGTGAGTCAAAATAATTGCAATACACACAAGACTCATCATCATTAGATTGACTTTGTGATTATTGTTCACAACCGTAACAATTTTCAAAATGTTTATAATCTAATCAATATTCAATATCCATATTGATAGAACACTGTAACCTGAATGATAATCACTGCCGATAGTCCAGTAATAGGACTCGAGTAGGTTGGTGAAGCCCTGAGTGGTTTCCTGAATAGGCCAATATCTATAGCATGAAGCTCAATATTATTAATGGTTTCGAATTTGAACTGTTTAGTATCATCAATCCTCTACGTGGGAGTTGTATTTGGTATGGACTCTGTTGAGGTTTGTATCCCTCCATTAATAGATTGGAGCTCTATCGAAGTTGCTGAATAGCTTACATGGAGTCCATCTTCTATATAAATTATTTGTTCCTGTATAGAAATCATTGTATCGTCTATACAAACGATTTTAACTGTGCACACCATAGAAATTCATTACTATATAAACTGTACATGTTATAGCAATATAATTATTTTAGTGTGTACTGATTTCCAATTGATATTCCATTGATGTGAACATTTCAGATATAATGATACATACTAATAGAGCTATTCACAGACTGATGAAGCTGTGTTATTGAAGATGATATACGAACTTTTGAAAATACTATACAACATACATTCAAAAATATTCTAATATCTTTCATCAACATCAAATTCACACACAGCTGAATATCATTTCAGATAATAATATCGAGGAACGAGCTTCGCTTTGGAGTACAAAAGCATAAAAAATTTATTACGAAAGAAGAAATTATAATAACATCCATACAGAAATGTTCTATCTAATCACAGTAAGATGAGATTAATTCCTAGAAGAATGCAAAAATTTCTCTCACAAAGGCCCAGTTGCACAAAAGCCAGTTGAATTTTAATCCTGATTAACTTCACGTGAACCAAATCACAGAATGATGTGATCTACTGGAATTAATCGGGATTGAAAATAACCCCGCTTTTTTGCAACCAGCACTGAGTACCTGATTGAATGATTACAAAAGTTGAACAGCTGAGTCATAATTTTGACACAGTCCAACACACATGAACTCGCTCACTTACTTCCATAACCAACAGACGACGAAATAATTATTATCAGCTGTTTTTCCAAGGATGAATGATAATGATCCTTCCAATTCCCTTCAGCAAGTTTTCCCACGAATGAGACCTAGTGCAATCGAATCTTTATATTATAAACCTATCATGTTCTGAATTTCGTGAGAATCGTTAGAGCCGTTTTCGAGATCTGGTGAAATACAAACATGTAAAAATTCAAACATCCAAACATCCAAACATCTAAACATATAAACAGAAGTTGCTCGTTTGATAGTAGGGGTATTCACAATGTTGTTTTAGCCAGCTGAAGTGCTATTTGATAACTCTGGATTGTGAACACCCCATCTAAAACCATCTGCTATCAGCTGCTATTAACTGCAGTAGCGGTCCAAGCGGATAATTTGTGTAACTTGAAGTTAGTTTAAAACTTAGACCAGTTATAGAATAGACAAGCTGGGAAGTCTAGCCTCTGAAGCCAACATCTTCTGCCATATCGCCCTATCGTGACGTCATCATCGCATAGAAAACTTTTAGATTGTGTCTATTTCAGATGGAAGTAAATTATTATTCATAAGAATGGTAATTCTAATTCTCCCGCTGCGCTCCCACTGAAATAGACGCAATCTGCTATAGAAAAAAATGTAAAGTTTTCTATCCGATGCTGACGTCACGATGGAGCTATATGGCAGTAGATGTTGGCTTCATCGACTTTTAGTATGAATATACAATGGGGCGTGTCTATTCTATAACTGGTCTGAGGTTTGAAAAAGTAAGATTATAAACATATTATGGCTGCCGTTTTAACAGAGATAACGGACTCAAACCTGCTATCTCGTCTGTTAATTTTTTCTAACGTACCACTATAGCATTGAGTTAACACAGACTTAGCAAATAGCACTCCAACATTGTGAATATAGGATATTCTCCATAAGTGTTGCTGAATCGGCGTGTGCAGTTATTCAAGTTTCAATTTGATTCTAGATAGTGGATTCTAATTTCAACTTTCATTCTCTAAGAAACCGTTCGGGATATCCAAACTTCCCGGTTAGTAGGTTCCAGGTGGTCGAAACTCAAACTGCTCTCTCCTGATATATCTTGATACTTAATGTTTTGAAGAATCTTCTCATTCGATACAGTAGCACATGTGCCAGCAATTTAACTCCATCCATTATTAATCAGCACCAGATTCTCAATTCTCTGAACCGATTAAGTTTTCGGAGAACTTGGAATTGAAATCGTAGCGCATTAACAAGAGAGGGTAAAATGCTGAGAAACCTTCTCATATGTACAGTACGCATCTCGCAGCTTTGCCTCCTTGGCTTTAAAACAACATACAGGCAAGGTACTGTTTGCGGGGTAATATTCATTGCTTTGCAAAAACATCAGGCTTCAGAAAATCTAGATTCCAAGTTGGGGGAAGCTCCCTACACACAGAGGTTCTTCATGAATGAGAGAGTTGTAACGTATCACCAACAATGGAAAGAGCATTTTGAACGGATGTCAGCTGATAGGCTGTGTTGTGCTGAAAGGACGAAACTACAAGAAGCTCCTTGTGTATCTTTTCAACACGTTGCAACACGTTCCTTTTAAGAAGATACAAAAGAGCATCAGCCGTTGCTTATGAAAAGATACATTAAGGAGCTTACCCCTCAGTCATTAGTGACCGAAATATTCTTAGTACGAAATAGTCTTAGTACGTTACGTCACAGGGCAACGTACGCACGCGCATACACATGCAGTGATATTCTTAGTCACTATGACGTCACCAGAATATTCTTAGGAACTATGACGTCGAACAGAATGCCGAGTATCCATAACCAACAGTAAGATAACCTAAAAGGGAACGTTTATTGCTCGAAGATCCTCTTTTACCCAGAATGGTAGTGCATAACGGAATGATCCCTTGCAGCCATTTGAAAATATAATGACAACAGGGTCCATCTTGCTTTTCGCTACCTATGAAGTATATTAATGTATGCAAATAAAAGCTCCAAATCAATTTCCCTAATAAAACCAAAGGCATTGCTCAATACATCATATCAAGTGATTATTATGTTTTAACAGTGTTATGAGAGTTATGACATTATATTGAGAGTTATAACACAGTTAAAACTTAATTATCAATCTAATTGAAGAGAAGCTTCAAAATCAGATGAATTTGAAAAGCTGGACCTTGTTGCACAGAAGCCGATTAAATTTTAACCTTGATTAACTTTACGAGAACCAATCAGAGAAAGCCTCTTATAAAAGAAGGCTTCTCTGATAGGTTCTCGTGAAATTAATTACGTTTAAAATGAAAAAATTTAATGAAATTTATAGATTCCTTTTCACAAAAGCATAGCAAATTACTGTTTAAAAATAGGAACTAAGTTGATCACTCTAACCAGTATTCGTGGTAAACTTACAGAAAAAATAAAATAATCATCATTACTAAAAAAATTACATAAATGGTTATAACTTGATTTTAAATTATACAAAATAAAATCCATTGATTTTTGAGTCCAGAATTAATTTAAATATACAACCAATACAATTTATCTGGAATATTCAAAAAATGTAGGCTATCATTATTATTTTTTATATGAATGTTTTTAAAACCATTACTACTCAACTTTATATCTCTCACATGTGGTATTCACGATTCTAATTATCGAAAAGAGAAAAAATGTATATGTATATAATGCTGAATCTATATATTATTATGTATCTGCTTCTTTATAAACATATTTATACTCATGTCAGTGTTGCATCAAGAAAAAACTAATTCTTGGAAAGACACCAGCCAAGCTATTAAAAGTTTTAAAAAATCTGGTGTGGCGCAGTCACACAACTTTCCTTGCCGTTATGAAAATTGATCAACTGACGCTAGTGCTTACGCGCATCTAAAGTCTACTATTCCAAGATCTGAGCCAGCTGGTGACAGGACAATAACGCTGGAGACACACGAAGTCTGCTATTTCTTTATAGTGAATGTTTTCAAAGAATCAACAGTTTGCAATTGAATAATAACATATTCTCGAATTCCGAGCTTATTTTCAATTTTAGGTGAATATGTTACTGAACAATAATTGTGCAGTTCTTCATGCTCAATCTTTCCGCTAGAAATGTTTTGTTTAGAATGTATCTGAAGCCTGATAATTGGGAATCTGAAATCGAACTTTGCATAGATGGGGCGGAGCTCCTGAAATTTTTACAGATATGGGACTTATGGCAGTTGATAGAGCTTATCAATGAATATATTAGGTATCAATTCGATCAAAATCGTTTGAGCCGTTTTTGAGAAAATCGCGAAAAACCCTGTTTTTGACAACATTTTCGCCATTTTAGCCGCCATCTTGTATTGCATTTCATCGAAATTGTTCGTGTCGGATCATTATAGTGTAAGGAACTTAAGTTTCAAGTTTCAAGCTACCGTAGGCTACTCCGTTAATTGGGAGATGAGATATCTAATGACATATTTCTAAAATGGCAGATGAAAAATTTTAGAATTATAAGCTGATTGAAAAAATATTCAATCAACTCAATTAGTTAGCCATTAGCCCACACTGTAATCATTATCTTTCTCTCCCTTGATTCTTGATGTATGAATTAAATATAGAATATACGAATAATTGAGAGTTTATGCATGCAAAACTACGAATAATAGAGGTCGAAGATAAGCCAGGGCTTGATTTTACTATTAATCATCAAGGCCAGTTTGAAGTTGGAAGAGCATTTTCCAGAAGAACATCGAAAATTGACTGTTCTGGATGTAGAATCAATAGTTCTACAGTTCCTGATGAGTTATGACATTAGCTCCATGAAAATATTCAGAATAAAAGAATTCTAAAAAATAATGCTCTTCCAAGCTTCACAAGATAAGTGTATTTTGGTCAGATGAGCACAAAAATATGCTTATAGATCATCGATTATGAAAGTTCCATGAAGAGGAGGTCATCGTAGATTCAGAACCAGTAAGTTCTAATGGAAAAAATTGAATACGGAAGTATTTATGGCTTGATTAAACTCGTCAATCGAGATAATTCACGTTTTCACCAAAAGAATACTGAATTTGAATATTTGAGAGGTGAGAACCCCAGTTCTAGGCAGGGGGAATCACCCTGATTACATAACTGTTGAGTTCCAATCGATAGATTCCACAAAAAGTTATTCATGGCCATTTTTGAAACTCGGAAATCGAGATAATTAACATTTTTTAACATAGATTTAACAGGAAAGATCTATTTCAACTTTGCGAATGAATATTATTATAAGAGGAAGTAATATGATTGTAATTCTCTTCTCCATCCTTATTATTAGCAAATCATATATGGACAATATTGTATTACCATCTTGAAATATTCACTCAACTTCTTTGAAAAGGAAAGAAGTTCCTTGTATCCATGTGTGTATTGCTGTTTGGCTTTGAAAGCTGCATTCTTGTTCGAATTACATAAATGAGTCGAAAGTGACCTGCTAAGAGGGAAATGGGTCGCCAAAAACATAGGGTGATGTTATCGGAGGTTCAAAAGTATTCCATAACAAAACCTTTTCTAGCTGAAACTCTTTTCGGAAGGAACATGTGCTTTTCTCACAAGGGCTTATTGTCTGTCAGGTCTACAATCTGGAAGGTTCCGAAGGAAAGTGTCGAATATTCATAACAATAAGAATATCTACAACAATAGCTGACCCTCACACTATAGTATAGTTTCTTCGAATTCTGAGAGTAGACAGATGGGACTATTGTTTCCCTAGCCAATTTGCAAACATTTTCTTCAACTGTTCCATTGAGAGGGTAGTATTTATTTGTAAGAAGAGGCAACATCAAAGTCGCAGTGATATAAATACATTGAATACTAGAATGGTCTTTTGTAATGAACCGGTGGAGGTATTTATAAACCAATTTACCTCACACCGGATATCAAATTATGTCGCCGAGAATTTCTTCATACCATGACTTAGTTAATCTTCATGGCACAAAGTGGAATATTAATTACAAAGAACTGAAATAAAGTTTAGGTCTTCAAGAACTAAGAACTAACTAAAGTTCTTACTTCTTATCCTTACTTCTTTCTTATCTTACTTCTTAGACATGAGGTTCGAAAGACACTCTTGCAGTCTATCCCACCGTTGTGCACCAATGTAAACGGCAGAGAGTTTCTCCTCTCCTGTAAAATTTACTGACATTATACTACATTTGATGAATTAATAGATTACTATGGCATTTCTTCCCACCTTACCATTCATCAAATCGATTTTTAAGGCTAAATAATTTCTTTAAAGGAAAATATCAACTTAGTTCAAGTTGATACAGTAATGCATAGGAAGTTGAGTTCAATTTTTCTACTTCATATCATCTGGTGAAATTTAAACAATATAACATTTTAATTTGGAGATTGATTAATTAGTTTATCGATCATATTAGCAATTATTAGTTTTATATTTCATTTCAAATTAAGGGTCATGTTGAGGGTCTCAACCAACTTATTTTTTAATTCCTCACACTAACCTTTCAAATCAATGTGAAGCGACTGTATTTGAATTCACACCATTCTTTTACAACGGATGATTATTATTTTCAAGGGTGCCCAGGGGATGCATATTACATTGGGGGGGGGGGAAAAGTTTCTTAATTCAGTGGTGGGAGGGTGCGTTCACCCGTGTTATCATAACAATAATTTCAATCTTTTAATTTGTTCCTTTCAATAGCTTCAATGCTTCACATTGAGTTGTTTAGCTATTGTAAATACTAACCAATATGTGGAATGCAAATAGATACTATAGATATTATAGACTAACATGATAGAACATAATTTCGACTTAGATTACATCATCATCAGTATTTTCAATGTCCCTTTGAATGATATTCTATTGATTTGGAATGTTTACTCAAAATCAAGAGGAAGAAGACTTTCAATGATATAGAATGAAACACATGTTGCAATCTATTATTATGACAATAATCCAAGGTTATGCTCCACGAAGTTCCATGATGATTTTGCAATTAAATATTTGCAATTACATTTCTTTTGTTATTCCAAATTCTCCAATAACTCTTCAGTTGATTATTAATTAAAATATAATTATATGAGAGATTTTGAATATTATCATTAATAATTAGAGCTTACCCATAATATTAAAATTCATATTCATAATCATATCATGATGACTGCTGCAATAGATTAAAATATCAATATATTCTTTCGATATTGATATCTTTGTCTTTTCAAGTTTTCTTCAATTTTTAAATGAGAGAGTAAGACTTTTAAAGATACAGAGAAATTTTAAGACACAGAGTATTGAATACAGACTTTTGAATACCGATTTCCATTCAAATATTGATTGTTTATAGTTCACTTCTAATAGATAATTCCCCTAGAGTAAAAACATAAAAGCTGTTTTCCCACAAAACAGCTTTTTTGAGTTACTACAGTCTTATCATCTGATGTTGCGCTAAGCTATTGCTAGGAAAGAAATCTTGCTGTAGGAATCCATAGGGAAATTATAGTTTAGAGTTTCTATTATTGGTAACACTGATCACGCGGACTCGCGCAATACCTACTATTACTTTTAGTAATAGTAGGTATTGACTCGCGTGCGTGAGCATTAACTTGTCGCTGTGATAGTGTAGAACTGTACAGCGCATGCGCAATGACGTCATTGATGACGACATTATACTAAGAATATTTCGACCAGTGCGCATGACTACTATTTCTATTTCGGCCTTCTGCGCATGCCCGGTGACGTCAAAATGACGTAGCATACTAAGACTATTTCGCACTAAGAATATTTCGGTTCACCGGTTTCCGAGCTCGGGATTTAGCTAAGTTCTAGACTTTAACTGGCTTAAAACTCTGGAATCAGAAAATTGGCATTCCAAGTCAGAGCGTTAACGTAGTCGAGGACTTAAATAGACCCTGGAGTTTAGAGATTACGTTGGACTCTGGAGTTTATGATTTCGCTCTCTGAGTGAAGGGCTTATTAGTCCAGGACTTTAATTGGATTCTCGCCTCTTCCCGAGTCAAAGATTTATCAAAAATCGTAAAGTCCAGAACTTAAAACAGCGTGATTTTATACCCTTGACTAAAGTAGGTTTTGAAATTAAGTTCTGGACTTAAACTGAGCAAAAACATCTCAGTTATTGTTTTGGAGTAGATGAATAGCCAAATAGATGGCTTGGAATAACTAAATTATTTGGATTAGTACATCTAAATTATTAATTTATAGTATGCAAGTCTTTTTTGGAATAAAGTTCTATAAGAATTATACGTGAAAACTAATCTTATTTCATGACTGACATAACCTACAAATAAAAAAAATACAAGGATTGCCTTGGAATTTTATCTTCCAATGTAAATGTTATCAATCAATGTCATATTCACATATTAATAACAAAAATATAACAATAATACATTTTTTCCTCCACCTACTGTCTAAAGTACTTACTTTACTCCCTGAAACCTAATACTAAAGTGTCACTTTTTCGCTCTCGGTAGTAAAAAACAGAAAAACTCCCTAGGGAGTAAAAGTGACTCCATTTAAATAACTTAGGGAGCATCTCTATTTTGAAACTTACATTGTAATAGGTTAAAAGGTCTAAGCTCAGATGAGAAAGCATAATAGAGGTGTCTGTCATTGAGTCAACTGAATTCAATACCACAACCAGAAATT
Source organism: Nilaparvata lugens (assembly GCF_014356525.2). NCBI lineage: Eukaryota > Metazoa > Arthropoda > Insecta > Hemiptera > Delphacidae > Nilaparvata > Nilaparvata lugens. The sequence goes on from NC_052512.1 coordinate 34,502,050, forward strand.
TGATTAACTCATGAAATATATGTGTTTGTATGATAATTATTATATTCTTAATATTAGTGGATGATAAAAATTTATACAATTTTTAAAATATTTTATTCTGTTCAAAATACCAGCCAACAAATATTTTTGATCTGCAATTCAAATCTGAACCGCGTGATCTGGAGTCAGCCATTTTTGGTAGCTGCTCAGCTGATATAATTGTTACAACTTTTGCCGATAGATAGCGCAATCGGCAGTGCCAATCAGACAACCAGTTTTTAGGTTTTAGATTTAGGTTATGTTGTTAGGAATCATTGTCACCAATACGTAAGTTATTAGAATGATTTTATTTGCTGTTTCTATAAAAAAATGTAGATGGAGGAAAAATGTTGTGTACATCACGAGCAAAAAATACTTTTTCTCCCTTAGGAAAATTGCTGCCCTCGGCTTCGCCTCGGGCTTCAAACTTTTTCCCACAGGGAGAAAAAGTCGTATTTTTCACTCTAGATATACAAATAACTAATTATTCCAGTTCTTTTCAAAACAAATACGTTTTCAAACTCGATAGCCTAATGAAAATTTTATTCCAAAATCACTGGTTAGGATCAATGATCAATAATACCATAACGTGAAATGAGGTTAGGTTCCATCTCTCAAAAGATAAGGTTCTGCTTTGAAGAGGCCTACAAAAAAATCGGAACATATTTTTAAAAATTGTTTAGAGACATGCTCATTTGAATTATCCCGCTGCAATCAGCTGTTTCCGTTTTGCTATAATGCCAACAATACAACAGCAGAATAAATATTGTGAATTTTCCTCATGTTCACTCCGTTAAAGTCCTGGACTCAAATAGGTCGAGAACATAATAGACCCCGGAGTTTAGAAGATAAAATCGTGACTAAGAAAGTCAATTCACACCCGAGTGCTTTTTTTAGTCCTGGACTCTGTAAATCCAGAACTTATAGATCCCGAGCTCGGAAAGCGGCCCTGAAACTTCTGGTGTATCTTTTCGGTTGCAACACGTTGCTTTTGGGAAGATACAAAATAGCATCTGTTGCTTATTGGAAGATACATTTTCAAAAGTGTTGCATGTTTTTGAACGGGTAGTATTGTAGTCTATTGATGTGTGATGTGTGATTGATAATAGGATTGAATGGAAGCGTGAGTTGGAATGTATGTATGAGAAAATGAAAGAGGAAACTGCTATGTGTAGTTTTCAAAGTGCGGCTTCGGCACAATTTCATGATACTTATATCCTATTGGACAAGGAAAGAGGTAAAAGTTATTTGAATTCAAATTTGGATAAGAAGACAGTGGGTTTCATCTTCAAGGCACGTGGAGCTCTTTTAAATTTAAATTTTGGGCGCGGGAGTAAAGAATCTCAATGGCTCCGCTCTATGTGTAATTTGAGGCAAAGAGAAGACATAAAGCATTTCCTAGGAGTATGTCCTGTTTTAGTGGGGTTACGTAAAATGTTTCTGGGGAAGAATGTATTAAATGATATAGAGATGATGGAGTGGTTAAATGGGGAAGAGTGGAGTCTCTTAGCGCGATATGTGGAAAGGGCAGTTAGTATTAGAAATGAAATGATTGGGGAGTTTAATTATTAAATATAAAAAGGAAAATTACTGAGGCATTATAGTAGTATTTATTTCATTTTGTTCAGCTTCATTGATGTATTTGTTCTTTATTTTTTTTTCTTTGTTTGGTTTCCAATGATAAATGTTTTCACAAAATTTCGAATTTCTTTTGTTTTCGTAGAATGGGCCTACCAACTCTGGCAGACAACCTTTATGGTTATGTCAAGTTTTTTGTCTCATGTTTTTTATTTAGCACGATCATTATCTCAATTATATAATTTTTAATTGTTTATTTTGTAACATGATTTTAGTCTTATTATTTCTATTCATATTGAATAAAGGCATTTCCTATCTATCTATCTATCTATCTATCTATCTATTGACCCCTCACTGATTTGTTATGTCATCACAGTGAAAGGCGAGCAGAATTTTTTATGGTTCGGTTTTTGTATCTCTGATTTTTTGTTGTTTATTTTTTCTTCGCTGCTCTATTTGGGTTGAATTATCTTTCTATCATTATAATTTTCTTTCCAGTAGCTTATTCATTGTTATTTGGTTGTTTAATCCTATTATATTATGCGGTCAATTTCTGTATATATTTTAATATCTGGTTATTCATGTTCAACGGATCTCGAAAACGGCTCTAACGATTTTCACGAAATTTTGAACATAATAGGTTTATGATATGAACATTTGATTGCACTAGGTCTCATTCCTGGAAAAACTCGCTGAAGGACATGAGGAAGGATAATTC
>NC_052512.1:34509363-34654363 GCF_014356525.2 Nilaparvata lugens
TCTGGTATACTACAAAGAGCTTGTTCAATTGTGGGATATGCGAGGCAAAATATATAATCGTCGTGATGTCCAAAGGAATCTGAAAGATTATTGAACAAATAGGATCTGAAGGTAAGATTATTGTAATGAATAGCTAATTTAGTGGATATTTGTGTATTCAATTTTCAAAATCTCAATATAATCATTTTTTTGGAAAATGTTGGTGGCTATGATCAAATTCAATTCAATATTCGATAGTTTAGCCAACTACTAAACTAGACTGACGAAAACGGTCCCAATGGACGACCATATTCAGCTGAATTAACGGCCGGTAGATTCGTCCGATCCAACGGCCGAACGGATCGGTTGAATACGGTTCAGGGGACGGCTACTCTTACAATCGAAGTAGCGGGCACATGGAGTTTAACTTATATTATCGAGAAATAGCAGGTAACACGTGCTCCGCAAGGGTATATTAAAAAACTTGACAAACTGAAAAATCGACTGGAATTTTAAATAGGCCTATAACCATCTTCGGTAAATTTAAAATCTATATGCAAAATTTCAAGTTAATCAGTCTAGTAGTTCAGACGTAATGATGCGTGAAACATAATTTTTCTATCCCGTACGTGTATAAGCCAATTCTTTCCTCTATATTATTAGAGACTAGCTTGCCCGGCGAACCACGTACCGCCAAATAGTGTAGGCCTAATGCATGTCATGATGACAAACTTTAGCTGGATGAACACCTGAGGAGGCACGATGCGGAATTTTATCGGGGCACCGAGCTTTGCTCGTTATTTTAACTTATTGATAAACAGAACAAAATTTTCTAAAATGATCATGATTGTGTATATTTCACAGCTGGCTATATGTCATCTTATGAATTTCGGGGATGCAATATTTTGATTTTTCACATACTCACTCGCTCACTCACTTTTTTATTATCCACAGCTGTTTCAGCCAAGGATGAATTATCCTTTTCAATGTCTTTCAGCGAGTTTTCCAAGGATGAAACCTAGTGCAATCGAATTTTTATATCATAAACCCACTATGTTCCAAATTTCGTGAAAATCGTTAGAGCCGTTTTCGAGATCCGTTGAACATGAATAACCAGATATAAATATACAGGAATTGCTCGCTTGAAACAATAGGATAATCCTCTATTATAGTATAGATGAGATAGATGGATGATTTATCAGTATTTTTGAATGAGAATAACTCTTGAACGGTTTAGGATATCGAAGTGTGGTTTTCATCATTCATTTTCTTTTCGAATTCTGTATCGAAATCATGTATCATACCACCTTTCAATGTAAAGAAATGAATCAGAATTCAAAATAGCAATTCCAAGATGGCGGAGCAAAATTTGGATGCGACAGGGAATCAATATTTCTATTCGAATAGGATTCCCAATCCCAATTTTATATTTAAAGATATGTTCAGCTGTTTCCATACAACGACTGGAAGCATGACAAATTGAAAACTTGCAATCTGAAAACTTGATGTAATGAAATCTTGAAGAATTGAAAATAAGCCTATAACGATCCTTGGTTAAATTGATAATCTATATGTATAATTTCAAGTTAGCCTGTCCAGTAGTTCAGACGTGATGATGCGTCACTGGTGAATTTCCTATCCCGTACCTATAGCAATACCTATTATTATATCACCACATGTAGATCGATGATCTACTAGCGATAGGCAAGCGAAATAAGAGCGCTGATGCTTGTTATCACATCAGATATGGTAACCAACAAAAATCCAATTACGAATTCTATTTTCACGGTCTTCCATTTCAATGAATATGGTTTGTTTATAATTCTTCCAATATTTGTGTGTGAAAGTAATGACAAATTTGGGTTTTTAAATCGAAGGATTCTGTTATTGTGTTCCCAGTTGTCGCGAGAATCGCAAAAAACCCACACACACACACACACACACACACACACACACACACACACACACACACACTCACATACAGACCAATACCCAAAAACCACTTTTTCGGACTCAGGGGACCTTGAAATTTACAAATTGGGGTACCTTAATTTTTTTTGGAAAGCAATACTTTCTTTACCTATGGTAATAGGGCAAGGAAAGTAAAAAGTGAATGCAAGTGTTGGAACTGTTCATAAAATCATAAGATTAAAGGTTTCACCCAACTGAAAACATTTTCCTGATGGGTTTCTCTGTACCCCAGATTTATTGTGATCAAGTATGTAGGAGCCTCTCTCCTGAAAAAGAGTTATATCTAATTTGGTTTACCTTTCATTTACCTCTCCCTTGACTCTGATACAGGCTATTAAGTATTTTTGGTTGAGATGAATTTATCAATAGCTCTATCACTGAATCGAATATGCCTATCAAGCTGAAAGTATTGAGAAATTATTGCTTTCCAACACTTAAAGAGCATACATTAATAAGCTTTTAGAAACTACTATGATTCTAGGAAGAATTAATCCACATGTTATGACGTCATTTATTAGTTGTGGGGCCTGAAGTAATAGTAGGTATTTTTATAAACCAATATTATTTCCTCTTTATTATTATAGATCACTGTTCAGCGAGACTACATAACCAATCCTCTCCCTTAAATTTTTTATATCTGTATCTTACCGTTTTTGTAAAGAATACAGATATAGTCAGCCGATTAAAAGTGAATTGCTTATGTTCGTGGCGCGTATATCTGTACGCACCTTAATATTGACGTATGAAGGAGGCTCCTTTTTCCTTTTATATTATCCTTGAAATGCAAAATTTCCAAGAACCTTGTATATACGTCGACGCGCAATCAAAAAAGGAACATACCTGTCAAATTTCATGAAAATCTATTACCGCGTTTCGCCGTAAATACGCATCATATAAGCATCCAAACATTAAGAGAAATGCCAAACAGTCGACTTGAATCTTAGACCTCACTTCGCTCGGTCAATTATAGATTACTTTTCAGCGAGACTACCAATCTTCTTCCTTGTGATGAGTAACTGAAAAAATACAAAACCATGCTGAAATATTCATAGTCTAACATCGACCAAATTCTCGAGGTAATTTTGAAGAGCACCACATAACCGACATGAAAAATATCAGTAACAGGTTAAATGGCTCTCTGTCATATTGAAAATTCTCTTCAGTTTGTTACTTAAAAACTTGATGGCGTATGCAAATGCTAGGTGAAGCATTCAGGCCCCTAAGGGCTTGACTACTCCACTCCACTCCACTGGCAAGCATTAAAGGGGACTTACCGAGCACACCAGACTTTGAACTTAGCAAGTTATCGCCTTTGATGCTTAAGGGTTGCTCTGGTGTGAGAGGGGAGTAGTTGGAGAGTGGTAACTAGAGTGTGAGGGAAGGTCATTAGTATGACCAAGTGAAGAGGAGAGAGAATACAGGAAAGAGATCAGAAGGAGATGAGTGTTGGAGGGGGAGGAATAGGATGGCGATGGGGAGGAGTATGATGAGGAAGAGGAGGTTGAGTATGATGAGGAGGGGGATGAGTATGATGAGGAAGAGGAGGTTGAGTATGATGAGGAGGGGGAGGAGTATGAGGAGGAGGAGGTGGTGGAAGAGAATGAGTAGAAAGAGAAAAAGAAGGCAAGTGATGATGAAGAATAAGAGTAGCTGGTATAGGAGAAGGAGTTTGGATGAGGGACGGCGTGGAGGTACGAGAGGCGTATGTAGGACAAAATTGGGGTGACAAGAGAGAGAAGAGGAAGGAGGAGTAGGAGAAGGGAGAAAAAAGGAAGTAGATGAAGAAGAAGGAGAAGAAGAAGGTTGAGGAGGAGGAGGAGGAGGAGGAGAAGAAGAAGATGTGGAAGAAGTAGAAGATGAAGTTGAAGTGGAGAAGAAGAAGACCAAGGAAGAGAAGGAGGAGAAGGAGAGGGGAGAGAAGAAGAAGGAGAAGGAGGAGAAAAATAAGAAGAATGAGAAGAAGAACGAAATGAAGAAGAAGAAGAGAAAGAAGAGAAGGGAGTAAGGAGAAGACGAAGAAGGAGAAGAAGATGATGAAAAAGGAGGTGATAGAGAAGGGGAAGAAGAAGCATGAGGAGGAAAATAAGGAGAAGAAGAAGAAGAAAAGCAAGGAGGAGCGAGAGGAAAATATGAAGAATGAGAAGAAGAGGAAGAAGAAGAAGGAGTAGAAGGAGAAGACGGAGAAGATGAAGAGTAGGAAGAAGAAGATGAAAAAGGAGAAGAAGAAGAAGAAGAAGAAGAAGAAGAAGAAGAAGAAGAAGAAGAAAAAGGAGGAGAAGAAGAAGAAGAAGAAGAAGAAGAAGAAGAAGAAGAAGAAGAAGAAGAAGAAGAAAAGAAGAAGAAGAAGAAGAAGAAGAAGAAGAAGAAGAAGAAGAAGAAGGTGTAGAAGAAGAGGTTAAAGAGAGAGACTTTGAGAAAAAGCTACACAGATTGTAACAAATAGAGAGTATTGTGTGTGAGAGCGTCTATGCATGTGTGTGGTGGGTTCACATTGAAATACATAATATTCTGAACAGCGTAAAATTGGATTTGCCGCCATAAACACGGAAGATATCTTCTTTCCCGCAAATTTTACTTATACCATGGTGGTACCAACATACCGGCGTGAAATATTATGCAACTAGGTTATGGTATTTGCTGCAGGCTTTCCTGCTCACTCTACAAGATTCAGCCAAGAAATTTTGAACCCACCCACCGACATTGAACAAGACTGACAACAGTTTATCATAGGAAAATCTGGAGTGTTACACTCACTCAACTTTCCTTGCTCATTGACCTGTAAGCCTCATTCTTAAACAAAAATAATTTAGGGGAATATCATAATGACGATTGGCGGCAACATATTTGAAACTACGATCAGACTACTGTATATGTGTATATATAATTATTGTTGTCAGAGTTATTTTCCTTTGTGTAAATTGTGAAATTCGATGATATTTTTCAAAAGTCGTCAAAACAGCTGTTCTACAGATGAAATATCTAGACTATGTGCCCTATTACCATAGGTAAGGAAATTATTGCTTTCCGAAAAAAATCAAGGTACCCCAATATCTAAATATCTATACGTTTGAAGGTCCCCTGAGCTCGAAAAAGTGGTTTTTGGGTATTGATCTGTATGTGTGTGTGTGTGTGTGTGTGTGTGTGTGTGTGTGTGTGTGTGTGTGTGTGTGTGTGTGTGTGTGTGTGTGTGTGTGTGTGTGTGTGTGTGTGGTGTGTGTGTGTGTATGAGTGTATGTGCGTCTGTGTACACGATATCTCATCTACCAATCAACCGAATGACTTGAAATTCGGAACTCAAGGTCCTTACACTATAAGTCTGCGACACGAACAATTTCGATCCAATGCAATTCAAGATGGCAGCTGAGATGGTGAAAATGTTGTCAAAAACAGGGTTTTTCGAGATTTTCTCAAAAACGGCTTCAACGATTTTGATCAAATTTATACCTGCAATAGTCATTAATAATCTCTATCAACTGCCACAAGTCTCATATCTGTAAAAATTTCATGAGCTCCGCCCCATCCATGCAAAGTTCGATTTTAGATTCCCAATTATCAGGCTTCAGATGGAATTTAAACAAAAAATTTTGAGTGGAAAAGATTAAGCATAAGAATCTCTACAATTAATGTCCAGTAACATTCCCACCTAGAATTGAAAATAAGCACGAAATTTGAGAAAATGTTATTATTTCAATTGCAAAATGTTGGCAACTGTTGATTCTATTAAACACTATTCACTATGAAGAGATAGCAGACCTCGTATGTCTCCAGCGTTATTGCCCTGTCACCAGCTGGCTCAGATCTTTGTTTATAAGTGGACTTGAGATGCACGGGAATACTAGCGTCAGGTGATCAATTTTCATAACGGCAAGGAAAGTTGTGTGAGTGCGCCACACCAGATTTTTATAAATTGCTCTATACCTACCTACCATTGCAATTTTCCTAAAAATGAGACTCATGTCAGTTGATAAGGCTTATAAATAGCTATCCATGGTATGATTTTGAAGAAAATCGTTTGAGCCATTTTCGAGAACAATGTGAAAAACATTGTTTTTCAGTTATTATTCGCCATTTTTCTCAAGAATATTACCGAGCTCCTGCAATTTTCCCAAAAACGAGACTCATGTCAGATTTTGAAGAAAATCGTTAGAGCCGTTTTCCGAGAAACCCGTGAAAAACATGCTTTTTTAGTAATCATCCGTCATTTTTTCTGCCATCTTTAATTTAATTTATTGAATTTATTATTGTCGGATCCTCATGGTATAAGGACCTTGAGTTTAAAATTCCAAGTCAATCGGTTAATTAGGTTAATGGAGTTATGGTGTTCACAGACATACACACATACACAGACCAATACCCAAAAATCATGTTTTTGGACTCAGGGGACCTTGGAACGTATAGAAAACACAAAAGTAAAAGCTTATACCCAAAATTGAATGAATAAACTAGAGCATTCGCTCAACTTTTGAAGCAAATGCTTCAAAAAAGGTGAATCTAGTCTAGAGCAGCTTATCACCATTTGCTCATAGTAAAATGGCTCAACTCATTTGTATGAGGGAGAGGACGTAACTATACCAGATACGATAACAACCAATAGTTGAGAACTATAAAACTCTTTTCAGATTCAACCATGATAGATATGACTATTACCTGTACAAAAGAATAAATACAAAAGATAGCCATCCCAAAATAGGAGATAGGCATTTAAGAAGATGAGAGTGTAGACGGTTATAAAAAGGCTATTGATATTATAAGAATATGCTGAAGATTATTAAAAAGATGACATTTTTTCACGCTATTATTTCAAAATTCTAAACTCAACTAACCTAAAACTCTATTCATAAATAGAAAACAGAGCAGACGACGCAAACACAAGCGGTGCACCCTACTTGCATATTTAGCGCTTCCGTGAGCTATATAAACAAAGTAAGGCCACAAAAGCGAATCAGCTGATGAAAAATCTTCAAAGTACGTGAGCATTTGCTCCAGAGTTCAGGAGCATAAGGTAAGAGTATAAGGTAGAGCTTATTTATATAAAAATGAGCAAATGCTTTTGCTTCTACCTTTTGCTCATGACCAAAACCTTATGTCCCATGCTCTTGCTCATGAGCATTTGCTCTGGTTTTATTCATCTGGGTCATTGTCACGTGGATACAGTACATAATACTTTGGTCACATAAATACAAGAATGCTATTATAGATGACGTTGCATTCGAGTGAGAGAGAAGTAATATTGTCAATTCTCTCCTGAGGAAGAATCGATCTCTACTTGTTAGAATTGAACGGTAGGAGGGGAAATGTGTGACAAACTTTCAAAACCTCAAGAAAAACCATCGGCAATCCTCGTCTGTTTCATTACATGTAAGTTTCCCAACCTGGTAGCAGATCAAGTTGAGTTGTCTCCCAAAGTTCCAAGTAAGTGGTGAGGTACAAAGTGGTCCCAAAGTGATAAAGTTTTTGAAGAGCTGTAATCTTGTACTGGAAAAAGCTATGGCATCTCCTGACAACGCACTCGATACTCTCTTTCTTTTCCCGATAGACGGACATTGGAACATTGATGGGAGAAAAAAAGTCAATGAAACTCAACTGTCGTTGAGGGATGTTGACCGTCATAGAGAAGGATACAGTTTCACTGTTGATGCTACAGTTTTACCGATCATGCTATAGTTTTACTGATGATGCTACAGTTTCACTGATGATTCTAGAGTTTGACAAATGATGCTACAGTTTCTGATGATGCTACAGTTCCACTGAGATTGCTTCAGTTTTACTAATTATGCTACAGTTTCACTGATGGTGATACAGTTTCACTGATGATTCTGGAGTTTGACAAATGATGCTACATTTTCTGATGATGCTACAGTTCCACTGATGATCTTACAGTTCCACTGATATTGCTACAGTTTTACTGGTTATGCTACAGTTTCACTGATGGTGATACAGTTTCACTGATGATTCTAGAGTTCGACAAATGATGCTACAGTTTCTGATGATGCTACAGTTCCACTGATGATGCTTAAGTTTCACGATTGATGCTAGATTTCCACTGATGATGCTACAGTTTTACTGATGGTGCTACAGCTTTACTGTTGATGCTAGAGTTCCACTGATGGTGCTACAGTTTCACTGATTATTCTAGAGTTTGACAAATGGTGCTACAGTTTCTGATGATGCTGCAATTTCACTGATGATGCTGGAGTTTCACTGATCATTCCACAGTTTAAATGATGATGCTACAGTTTTACTTTTGATGCTACAGTTTTACTTTTGATGCTACAGTTTTACTTTTGATGCTACAGTTTTACTTTTGATGCTACAGTTTTACTTTTGATGCTACAGTTTTACTTTTGATGCTACAGTTTTACTTTTGATGCTACAGTTTCACTTTTGATGCTACAGTTTTACTTTTGATGCTACAGTTTTACTTTTGATGCTACAGTTTTACTTTTGATGCTACAGTTTTACTTTTGATGCTACAGTTTTACTTTTGATGCTACAGTTTTACTTTTGATGCTACAGTTTTACTTTTGATGCTATAGTTTTACTTTTGATGCTACAGTTTTACTTTTGATGCTACAGTTTTACTTTTGATGCTAGAGTTTTACTTTTGATGCTACAGTTTTACTTTTGATGCTACAGTTTCACTTTTGATGCTACAGTTTTACTTTTGATGCTACAGTTTTACTTTTGATGCTACAGTTTTACTTTTGATGCTACAGTTTTACTTTTGATGCTACAGTTTTACTTTTGATGCTACAGTTTTACTTTTGATGCTACAGTTTTACTTTTGATGCTATAGTTTTACTTTTGATGCTACAGTTTTACTTTTGATGCTACAGTTTTACTTTTGATGCTAGAGTTTTACTTTTGATGCTACAGTTTTACTTTTGATGCTACAGTTTCACTTTTGATGCTACAGTTTTACTTTTGATGCTACAGTCTTACTGATGGTGCTACAGTTTCATGATGGTACCACAGTTGAATGGAGCAAAGTCAGTTAATGTTAACTGAAAAAACAATAGAGTTCAATCTATCCTCTTCACTCTCAATGGGCCTTATATTTACTCATATTTCACCTTCCATCCAACATTGTCCAGGCATGATGCTGGATGGCAAATTTAGATGGAAGGAGCATGTAAAGAAGAAGAGGAAACAAATTGTATTTCAATTGGAGGAAATGTTCTAGCTTATTGTACAGACTTTGATGGGACTTCAGGGCCACTAGACTACATTACTAACTCTTCAAAAACATCGAACATTTTTAGTTGTCTATTCATAACTGTGAATAGTAGACCTAGTTTAGTGATAAACCACAGCCTTCTTTAATACTGTCCATCAGAGTAAATTCTGTCCTGTCCTGTCAGCGAAATATCAGTGTGAGAACGGCTGATTTGAATGTTCGGGTTGGTGTATCGACAATGCTAATCATCTGCTGTAAACAACTGCTATCATTAAAAGCAAATTTCCTGCATGACATACTAGCGACTGCTCCGAGTTGAAAGCGGAGAAAGGTAGAGAGAAAACGCTAAGCTACATTGAGTTATTAATTGCATGCGTCGTTGAATGCAATTAATAATCCACTCGACAACTGATTTATTATGAACTAGCAGGTAACCCGTTCTCCGCAAGGATCTAATATAAAAAAATGTAAACTTAACTTACTGGTATCTTGACGGATTTAAAATAGACCTATAAACATCCTCGGATAGAGTGCTTGCGTAGCAGCATACAGATCCCGGGTTCAAACCCTCTCGTTACCATAAGTTTATGACTCCCGTGTTATCGGATGAGCACGTTAAACTGTCGTCTGAAGTATGACAGTTGTAAGGCCCATTGACAGTTTCATCATCATCATCTTCTTACAAGGATTAGGCTAAATTGGCCTGTACCGGCATCTTGGTCTTCCTATGCCTCGTTTTCCTCCGGGTTTGTACTCCAATCCATAGGTATTTTGGATGGCTTTCTATGGATGGAGACTATTGGATGACATTCTGAATAAATAAATGAAGACCAATTTTCCCGATATTTCTCCAGAATATTCAATAGCGGTTCTACATTCAATTCAGCTCTCATGTTGTCATTTCTTATTGACCGAAGCGAAGCTAAGGTCTTAGTTTCGACTCGATCGGCTTTTGTCTTTTGTTTGTTTGTTTGTTTGTACCGCAGCTACAGTCGCAGTTATTGTCCGTTTTGGATGGAATCTGGTATGCGAGTTCTTTGAAACAAGGCGCAGAAACGTATTTGTAACGATTTTTGGTAAGACCTCCGGTTTTTTTGTAATATTTAAAAAAACTTAAACTAACCTTAAAAGTTATTTTGAAGATACAGCAATTCATGCTCCTACTTTTTCGCATCCACTGTTACCAGGGCATGGTGTCCAAGACGGTTAGAGCATATATATAACAGTATAGATTTGACAGTATATCAAACATACTGTGGGTCCCAGGTTCAAATTTCGTTCCGACCAGATTTTTATTGCAGACGATACTAATTTGTTCTATCTTATTCTAATGATATTTCATTATAAAATTATTATTATTACTATATAGAATAATACAATTGATTTATCGAATTAATTATTCAAAAAAAATCTTTAATATCAATACATAAATAACTATTATCATCTATGTTACAGATAACTAAACTATTTTAGTTGTGGACAATTTTTTAAATCATGAAATTAATCAACTAATAAATCACCAACTATTCCAGTTGTAGACAATATTCAACATCATAAACATTACTTTAATCTTCAACTTCTTTTATTCATAACTATGAGTTATTTTTTAACTAAATTTCCAGTTTATCAGGTACAATAATTATTGTATTGAATGCATTTTTTGTGCATTTTTGTATCGCTCTACAGTGTCAAGTCTTTTGTTTTCCTTTAGGTATAAGATCGGAAACCGATTTGTGAACATTAACATTCTGCATAGGCATAACATGCCATAACATTGAATCCACTTTTCATGAAAAACATCATTAGCAACCTAATGTCATTGTCACCAAAGAACTCATCTTATTCAGAATCATTTTCCATCTCACCATCGTCTGAGAGATGATTCATCATCTAAATTGCCTACTGCATAATTATTATTCTATTTTTCCGTCAGTTGACCGATGTCTTATAATTAATTATTAGAAATGTTGTAATATATGTTTATATTGTAAATATAGAGACAATATAAAGGTACCTCCTTGATAAGTCCGGTGTCCCTGCAAACAGTGTCTCTATAGTGAGGTCCACTTTATAATGACAGTAGATGAAGATAGGAGTATGTAGGAATAGCGATGCCGATTCTCTGCATTATTTAATTATATTCCAACACTGTCAAAAACATAATTGGCATCGTTGTGGACCTAGAAAAGGATAGTACCACCGGCTTTGTCGAATGATAGACAAGGATAGCAAAACCAAAGTTGATCAAATACTGTCATTATAACGTGGACCTCACTATAGCACTTTCAATGGAGAAAATAATAGAAGACATGACTAAATCTTTGCAATATACTGTACTTACTGTACTGGCCCTTCTCATTAGATTGAAAGTTGTATTCATGAGCGAGGTCTACTGTTCGCAGAACTACTAGTTTTATCCAGTATACTACAACCTTTGACCGCTCGTAAAAATCTCATTTCAGCAGCTTGTATACGAGACTCAGTTTGACTGTTTAAAACCCATGCCTCGCTACCATATGTTATTAACAATATTGCCATTGTTCTGTAGAACTTCAGCTGGGTATCTTGTCTCGTTCGCCTTCCTATAGCTCGTCTTATAGTGCCACAGACCGCACTGAATCTCGCAACTTTTTCACCAACATCTTCATCCTTATCGAATGAAATGCGGCATCCCAAGTAGCTGAAGTCTCTCACTTGATCTAATACTTGATTGTCTATCACGATTTTTGATCTAACTGGCCACTTTCCCCTGAATGCCATTATCTTGGATTTTTGAAGTGAGATTTTCATGCCCAAGTCCGACCCAATTTCATTTAACTTGGAAAGAGCATATTGTAGTTTATCTTCCGTGTTGAAAATGATCACAGTGTCGTCTGCATATAGTAGAGAATCCATAAAGACATTATTGCAGAGCTCTATCCCTGCGTCAACATATCGATTCCAAATTTGAATGGAAAAGACTAAGAAATTGTCAAAAAAACCACAAATTTATCGATACTTAGAAAGACCGGTTTCGGTTATTAAACCATTGTCAATCTCTGATGAACTCCAGTTTATCTGATGAACTTTTTTCAGTTTATCAGAGATTGACAATGGTGTAATAACCGAAACCGGTCTTTCTAAGTATCAATAGATCTGTGGTTTTTTGACAATTCCTTAGTCTTTTTCATTCAATTCATTTCATTGAATAGCTACCACAATATCAACTTCTCAACTACACAAAAAGATTCTAAATTTCCAGAATCTCGTATGTGTATATATGAAAGAGAGTAGGGGACATTGGGCACCCTTGTCTTACACCATTGACGGCTTAAGTTATATTCAGAGGGTTGGACCTCCCCGCAAGGGACTCCACACCAACAAAAGCCATACGAATTCACTTTTTTCAACAACCTTGGTAAATAACTTCAAGTCTCCTCATAAAATTTCATCAATCCAGTACTTCAGACGTGATGAAGCGTCAATCGTGAATTTCCTATCCCACAAGTGTATAAGCCAGTTCTTTCCTTTGTTATAATACAGTATTTGAAGTCTGAAAATTCCTTCTACTTTTCACTCAATTAAAATGAATATTAACTTGAAATATTCTGTTCCGAAAATTAAACAATCTTCTCCACTAGAAGCACAGCTCTATCTATCTATATATTTCCTCCTATCTTCCTACACTGCCATTATAACGTGGACCTCACTATAGTATAGAGTCCTGTGGAGTACCACAGAACTCATTGAACTTCGCAGAAGTTTATTGAAGTTCACAGAAGTTCATTGAATTTCACAGAAGTTCACAGAAGTTCATTGAAGTTCACAGAAGTTCATTGAAGTTCACAGAAGTTCATTGAAGCTCACAGAAGTTCATTGAAGTTCACAGAAGTTCATTGAAGTTCACAGAAGTTCATTAAAGTTCACAGAAGTTCATTGAAGCTCACAGAAGTTCATTGAAGTTCACAGAAGTTCACAGAAGTTCATTGTGATACCACAATATCAGTCAACAAGATTTTGTCCACATTTCCAGGGAAATTTATTGAAAGAAGAACTGCATTTTTATAGTGGGGCTGTGTTGGTATTGGAAAACAATTGGAATCCATTCAGAGCAGTTTTGGGTTGGTGTGTTTCACGATTCAGTTCCATCGGTTTACGATTAGGGAACAACAGAAATAATGGATAGAGGCGGCATGGGATGTTGGAAGCAGCACCTGGAACGGTATGGAATGACGAAATAAATGTAGCTGGAAAAGGAAAACATTTAGGAAGACGTCGTAGATATCAAACGATTCCTTAGTGGTCCAATGATGAACTCAATTATTTCACACCTCTCATGTATATATTTTCCGCATTTGTACTCCATTTAGAAGGCCCTTGATTCACAGCTCATCTGTTAAGTTTTTCTGTAAAGTGTGTAGTTTTTAGCTCAAAAATTTCTAGTTTCATTCAAAATTTGGACTTTTTGAATAATTATTAAGTTACTGTTCAAGATTTTTCAATTTGAGACTCTAATAGTATCTATTTGATTCGAGATTTGCTCGTTTATCTGAGTATTGAAGAGTGTGAATTTATTTTGAAAAGTGAAAGTGACAGAACCAACATTTTTATCTGGACAGTATAGTATACATTGGAAATGGGACAGTTTTGGGCATGATCCTTTTGTGCCTTCCCTCATGTTGAGTATTTGTACACAATGTGAAAAAATTAATAAATAGATAAATAAATCTCTCAATCAATCACCTTCTTCTCATAATACATTTTTGGTCATCTTTTGATCACAATTATCACAATGAATTGTGATATCATATTATATTAAGCGAGCAATTCCTGTATTTGGTATATCTGGTTATTTTTATATCTGGTTATTTTTATATCTGGATATTTTTATATCTGGTTATTTTTATATCTGGCTATTTTTATATCTGGTTATTTATGTTTAACGGATCTCGAAAACGGTTCTTACCTTTTTCACGAAATTTGGAACGTAGTAGGCTTATTGACCAAACGAAGTGAGGTCTAAGATTCAAGTCGACGGTTTTGCATTCCTCTTAATGTTTTAATGTTTGAATGTTTGAATGTTTGAATTTTTGAATGTTTGAATGTTTGAATGTTTGAATGTTTGAATGTTTGAATGTTTGAATGTTTGAATGTTTGAATGTTTGAATGTTTGAATGTTTGAATGTTTGGATGTTTGAATGTTTGAATGTTCAAATGTTTGAATGTTTGAATGTTTGAATGTTTGAATGTTTGAATGTTTGAATGTTTGAATGTTTGAATGTTTATATGTTGCGCATTTACGGCAAAACGCGGTAATAGATTTTCAGGAAATTTGACAGGTATGTTCCTTTTTAAATTGTGCGTCGACGTATATACAAGGTTTTTGGAAATTTTGCATTTCAAGGACAATATAAAAGGAGAAAGGAGCCTCCTTCATACGCCAATATTACAGTAAAAATCTGGTGTGGTGCACTCACACAACTTTCCTTGCCGTTGTGAAAATTGATCAACTGACGCTAGTTTTCCCGCGCATGTCAAGTCTACTTTTCTAAGATCTGAGCCAGCTGGTGACAGGACAATAGCGCTGCAGACACACGAAGCCTGCTATCTCTTCATAGTGAATGATTTAATAGAATCAACAGTTGCCAACAGTTTGCAATTGAATAATCTTATTTTCTCGAATTTCGAGCTTATTTACAGTTTTAGGTGAGAATGCTTCTGAACATCAATCGTAGAGATTTTCATGCACAATCATTTCCACTTGAATTTTTTTGTTTAAATTGTATCTGAAGCCTGATAATTGAGAATCTAAAATCGAATTTTTCATAGATGGTGCAGTGCTCCTGAAATTTTTACAGATGTGAGACTTGTGGCAGTTGATTGAGCTTATCAATGACTTTTCTAGGTATGAATTTGATCAAAATCGTTAGAGCCGTTTGCGAGAAAATCACGAAAAACCCTGTTTTTGACAACATTTTTGCAATTTTAGCCGCCATCTTGGATTTCATTTGATCGAAAATGTTCGTGTCGGATCCTTATAGTGTAAGGACCTTAAGTTCCAAATTTCAAGTCATTCCGTTGATTGGGAGATGAGATATCGTGTACACAGACGCACATACACTCATACACACACACACACACACACACACACACACACACACACACACACACACACACACACACACACACACACACACACACACACATACATACAGACCAATACCCAAAAACCACTTCTTTGGACTCAGGGGACCTTGAAACGTATAGAAATTTATGAATTGGGGTATCTTAATTTTTTCGGAAAGCAATACTTTCCTTACCTATGGTAATAGTGAAGGAAAGTAAAAATCAGACTATAGAAATATTCATCATAAATCAGCTGACAAGTGATTACACAGATGTGTGGAGAAGCCAGTCCATTGCTGTATTTCCATAAGGTCTATAGTTTCATTCAGGTACTTGTGGATGAGAATACTGCGTGAGGTCTACTGTTCACAGAACCACAAAGATTCGATTGCACTAGGTCTCATCCTTGGGAAAACTCGCTGAATAACATTAAAATGATTCATCCTTGGAAAACAGATGATAATTTCGTCGTCTCTCGATAACAGAAGATGTGTGTGCCTGTGTGGGAGAGAGACAGAATTATTTCCAGCTGTGTAATCATAATCAATCAGCGAAAAAATTTATCTAGATAGACAATTTAATCGATTTAATCAACATAATCTGATTTGTTGACATGACATGATAAACCTCCTAATCTAGAGTATATCATAATTTCCAAAGTTGATCATTATTTGACAATTTCAAGTGATTAGTGAGTGTTATTTTGTTATTCAATTTGGTTTGTATATAATCTGAATCATAAATTTTCCGTTTTCAAATGTTTGAACAGGAAATTGAACCTGAATTCAAGTGTATGGAACATAACCTACTTTCTGGACTATTTATAGTGTATAAATCAAAATTCGGGAAAGGAACAGTTTTGGGCTGTGCCTGTTAGTACTTCCCCAATCATTTTAAAGAATTGTGTTCAGTTTATCAAAAGTCAATAAATAAAAATAACGAGCGAAGCTCGGTGCCCCGACATTTTGTTGTAATTGCAACAAAAATAGGTGTTAGTGCACGTCCAGTGCCAACATACTATTATCAAATTTTTGGTTGGGATCGATTTAGTATGTTATTTTGAGCACAAAATCACAAAAATTAAACTGCGCTCACTATTGTTTTTTAAAAATAAACTAAGTTCAAAGTAGCACAATTTTACATGCATTTAACCTATGAGTAGCAGCCATTTTGATTATTGAAATCATCAAAATTATGATATTCCTAATCTGAGTTTTCCTAACCCAAAGCTTTTCCTAACCTAAGCTTTCCTAACATAAAGCTTTTCCTAACCTACAGCTTTTCTTAACCTTAGCTACTTATGGTTGCTACTGTGATGAATTTTTTAAATAGATCTCATGAGAAGAGAGAAAAATTGTGATTACCTTTTAAAATGAAAGAATTTTGCTAAAGGAATAGTTAGCGACCGAGCGATAAAGCTTACTTATCAATAACTGTATATTAGATAAGAGTACCGTTCTGTACTGAATATTTTTCTAGGAAAATTATTCAATAAAATTATAATTATTTTGCAAATAAAGCACAAATTATTTATGAATCGCTCACCGATTTTGAGGTTACACTTGTTTACTATCGATCAGATGTTTTTAAAAACAGTTCGAACGCAGCTGACTGATTCAAAGCATTGTCAAATATCATACCGGTTCTCATGCAAGGTAAAATATCATTCCTAAAAATTATAAAACTATCAATAAAGGATCAAGAATTTCAAAATAAAAAATAAAATGTATGTATTATTGTTGAAATTATTTATTATTTGGGAAATTGTATTATGCGTCAGGTCTTATTGTAACTAAATAGGTCATAGCATGAAATTCTATTATTGATAAAATGGCAGAAATTAATTATAATAATCTCAAACCTAATAAAAATTGTACAAGAATATTAATTTATTAATAATTTAATTCAACTGAACCACATGGTAATTAAATCTCTTTGGTAGGTCTAAACCAATCACAGTGCATAGAAATAGCACCAAGACGGTGATCGTTTGAAAGCAACACACGTTAATCTATTATCAGACAACAACCCTGCCTTATCAGTTACACTAGCACGTGTACATTGTATGAGAGGAACTATGTCTATAAGATTAAGCAGTTTTAAGAATTACATAAATTAAATTATTATTGTAATTAAAGGAATTGTATTCTACTACTTGCCACTGACGTCATGTTTACGTCACAAGCGTTCTACCAATGGCAAATTTTTATGCAAATTATTACATTGAGATTCCGAGAAGCAAGGTCTAGCCTAAAAGCTTAGAGAAAAGAGCAGCACTTCCCTTTTGAAATCCTTACCGTGTAGATCTCTTTTTATAGTTACCAAAGACCTATTTGTGAAAATTTCTTGTTCGATTTTTAAATGTTCTATTTGTGAGCCGATATTTTAGGCCAATCTATTTGTTCTTTATAAATTTCTGTTTTCATCAATCGATAAATTTAAAAGCTTGAAGTAAACTATCCCTTAATTAATTCGGTGAAGGAGATATTTAAATTAAAATTCCCCACGTGCTGAAACCAAAGCCTGGATTGCCGCCGATCAAACGATTTTTGATCTAAAGAAGAAAACCACGACCGCCAAGGAAGTTCACGTGAGTTATAAGTCATAAGGGGCCCCAATCTACGCTTCGAAAATATTTCAGTGCAGAAAAACATAAATTTTTCTTCGTTAAATTATTGGCCACGCCGACAAGCGCTTTAGCATTTAAGAGTCTAGAATTTATTCATATTAAATTTATAAGAATTTGTAGTTGATTAACTATCCTCCGCTGCCTGAACCACGACCCCGAACATTTTAAAAAATATTTCTATAATTCATTTTTTTCACTATTTTTTCAAACTGTTAGATTTTATCAATTGCAAAATTCTGTTGAATCACGCATGGTATCATGCAAGCACAAGAGCATTTTTAACTCCTTCTGTTAATGCTAAATTATTATCAACCTGTAAATCAAATCCTGAATCTGCACTGTCTGATTACATATTTTATTGTAATATATTTCAGTTTTGTTAATTCGCTTTCTGAGTTCGATTATTTCTTAAGCCTGTCAATTATTGTGTCTGATACGTTCTATATCATCAAGAACCGATCGAATACGATCATTGGAATAATTGAATTGAGCTGGATATTGGAACAGGTCTAAGTGGATGTAGCGAGTGGGGTCAGATCGAGATATTTATTCTTTGTCCTTACCTGCTCATATATCAGCTTTTATCTGTTACCTACCTCGACTTTGGAGCGAACACACCAATGTACAGCAGAAGCAGCCATAGATCATATAAATTCCTACAATAGAGCTTAAACCCGACAAGACTCTGTTCTCGAAGTATATTCTGAACGATATTTGGTTCAAATACCGTATTTTAATCCTTCAGAACTTATTAGAGACGCAGTCCCGTAAATTATCTACATCGGGATTTTTGCTCGACCTGTATGATTTTGTATGCTCATTCTTCACAGGTAATAATTTTAAGATATCCGTCTTCAGTGTTTAGCGATCGCTACACTACTTATAAAAATTTCATCACTATACAATTTGTCACTAGAAGAATCAAGGGTGAGCGAGCGTTTAGGCCTCCCGCGATTCTGACAATTGTATTGAATCTTGTAGTGAATCAATCAGTCTGGTGTACATTCAGCGTCCACGCACGCAATTACAAAATTTATAGCCGCTACACCATTGACTCAGTACAAGATTCACTCTACATGTGTGAAGCCGTTAAAAAACGCACCACATGATTTGCCGGCCCAACGTGAGGCATTTAAATACAGCATTACATCACCCTAAGTGTGTTGTCCTATCCTTGGAGGTGAGAGTGACTCCCCCAGGAAGAGCACCACACTACTTATAGTTTAAATGCATGTAAAGTTCTGCTTCTTTGAACTTAGTTTATTTTAAAAACAATAGTGAGCGCCGTTTAATTTTTGTGATTTTGTGCTCAAAATAACATACTAAATCGATCCCAAACGAAGATTTGGTGACAGGTATGTTGGCACTGGACGTGCACTTTAGCCCAAAAATTATTGAAGATATTGGACTTTGATGTTATCTCTCTCATAGAAATTTCTGGAGAGTGTCTTCCCCCAGTAAATTTGGATTTTTTTTTTATTTGTTTATTCATTTATAATAATTATACTGAGAATTATTTGGATCCAATGTGTTCAATCTTTCCCCACTCGAGATATAACCTTGAACTTCTTCATGTTGGTTTCATGTAGATTCTTTCATTGGACCTCGAATCCGTTTCTTGGCCGACTTCCTGTTGGTTTCTTCAGCTTCTAGAGCAGTGCAAACCGGAGTGAGATAACGAGTAGTTTACGATTGCCGAAAATGGTGCGCCTCGGAATAATAATGCAAGTGCTAGACTACAACAGATAACATTGGCTTGAGCCGTAAGGTCGATGGTTGCCTGTAATTAATGCGCTGCTAACACGCGATTCTAAGCCTTATTGCCGCCGAACAGTCGATAAGATATCGGCCACAAAATTGCTTACTCCTCCAGAAAAGAAGAGGAAAAGGAGAAAAAGGAGAAGATGAGGTGGAGAATGAAGAAGAAGAAGAAGAAGAAGAAGAAGAAGAAGAGGAAGGAGGAGGAGAAGGAGAAGAAGAAGAAGAGGACTCCACCCTAATAAAGTTATATTATCAATCACGAATTAATGATAAATAAATAATAAACTAGTAGTTCTGTGAACAGTAGACCTCGCGCGCTTAGAAGAGGAAAAAGAAGAAGAATAAGAAGGAGAGGAAGAAGAAGAAGAAGAAGAAGAAGAAGATGAAGAGGAGGGAGGAGGAGAAGGAGAAGAAGAAGAGGACTCCACCCCAATAAAGCTATATTATCAAACATGAATTAATGATAAATAAAAATAATAAACTAGTAGTTCTGTGAACAGTAAACCTCGCGCGGTTAGAAGAAGATAAAGGAGAAAAAGAAGAAGAAGAAGAAGAAGAAGAAGAAGAAGAACAGGAAGGAGGAGGAGAAGGAGAAGAAGAAGAGGACTCCACCCTAATAAAGTTATATTATCAATCATGAATTAATGATAAATAAATAATAAACTAGTAGTTCTGTGAACAGTAGACCTCACGCGGTTAGAAGAAGAAAAAGAAGAAGAATAAGAAGAAGAAGAAGAAGAAGAAGGAGAAGGAGAAGAAGAAGAAGAAGAAGAAGAGGAAGAAGAAGAAGAAGAAGAAGAGATACTGTGCAGAACAAAAATCTCTAAGCTTGATTGCTGACTATATTCAGTATCATTCAATATTAATATTCGAAAACCGAGGAGCGAAATTGAGATGACACTGAGATGACACGAGGTCTACTGTTCACAGAACTACTAGTATTTGAATACCGAGGAGCAAAATTAAGATGACACTGAGATATTCAAGAAATCGTCGAGTCGATCGAGAATATCAATTGAAGAGCTCTTCAAGATGCGACACTCCAACACCTGACGGTTTCAAGTCTGTTGATTGTATATTCAAATACATGATAGGTCTGTATGAATAATATTGCATAATGTAGTGAATGCAAAATGGAGAAGGTAGTTAGGCACTTTGCTATGCAAACTGAACGATGGCAGAAGTAAGGTGACTGTCTGCCATCATGAATAGAACAAACATCTCCTCATTCGGAGACACTTCAAATGTTTATTCCATTTCCACGCCGAGTATACGCCAAATACACCGCATTGAAGATATTGCTCAATTTTGTCGCTCGCTCTCACTCTCTCACAGACATTCTCTGTTTCTCACTAACTTGCTATCTGTCTCACACTCTCGATGTGTCAATTTAGGGTTGAGTTGCAGAGAGAATCTGGAGTCCTAACTCCAACCTAACTAGTAGTTCTGTGAGCAGTAGACCTCGCGCTCAGTAAGTTACAGTGACCTGTTGTAATGTTTTCTCAAAATTAATATATAATTTATCAATTAAAAATGTCTAGGAGAAATCCTAAATAAACACAGAGCTTCCTGTCCTATATCGTACCGTGACGTGTCGTCCCGGAATGTGAGTGTGAGCGCTGTTATCAGGTCTGGCTGCAACTGTCTACAACGTTGATGGATAGAAACATTTTCAAGATGTTCGATGTTTTTGAACGGGTAGTATTAAAGTCCACTAGACAGCTGATTTATGATGAATAATTCTATAGTCTGATTTTTACTCTAATATTGGCGTATGAAGGACGCTCCTTTTTCCTTTTATATTATCCTTGAAATGCAAAATTTCCAAAAACCTTGTATATACATCGACGCACAATTTAAAAAGGAACATACCTGTCAAATTTCATGGAATTTTTCTACCGCGTTTCGCCGTGAATGCGCAACATATAAACAAAGAGAAATGCCAAACCGTCGACTTGAATGTTAGACCTCACTTCGCTCGGTCAATAATGGTATATTATCAATCAATCTTGAATGATAAATAAATAATAGACTAGTAGTTATGTGAACAGTAGACCTCGCGCGGTTGGAAGAAGAATAAGAAGAAGAAGGAGAAGAAGACGAAGAGGAAGAAGAAGAACGAGGAGGGAAAGAAGAAGAAGAAAAAGAAGAAGAAGAAGAGAAGAAGAAGAAGAGAAGAAGAAGAAGAAGAAGAAGAAGAAGAAGTGGAGAAAGAAGAAGAGAAGAAGAAGAAGAAGAAGGAGAAGAAGAAGAAGGAGAAGAAGAAGAAGAAGAAGAAGAAGAAGAAGAATGACGATGAGGAAGAGTAAGAGGAGGAGGAGGGAGGAGGAGGAGGAGGAGGGAGGAGGAGGAGGAGAGGAGGAGGAGGAGGAGGAGGGAGGAGGAGGAGGAGTAGGAGGAGGAGGAGGAGGAGAGGAGGAGGAGGAGAAGGAGAAGAAGAAGAAGAAAAAAGGAAGAAGAAGAGGTAGAGGACGAGAAAGAAGAAGAAGAAGTAGAAGAGAAAAGATACTGTGTAGAACAAATCTTGAGTTGCAGTGGAGTCTTAGCTCCACCCCAATAAATGTTCATTATCAATCAATCATAAATGATAAATAAATGATAAAGTAGTAGTTCTGTGAACAGTAAACCTCGCGCGTTTATGAACCAGTCTCCTCTAATAATACTGTCCATCAGAGTGAATTCTGTCCTGTCTTGTCGTGTCGGCGAGATATCGGTGTATAAACAGCTATGCTGCTATCATCAAAAGCTTACTGAGTTGGAAACAGAGAAAAGTCGGGAGAAAATACTATGCTACTTCAAGTTATCAATTATTGCATGCCTCACTGCAGGCAATTAATAGTCCACACAACAGCTGTGTCTTCAATAAGTTACATTATGATATTGAATTGCATGCAATTTTTAATCCACTCGACAGCTGATTTATGTTGAACAATTCTATACTCTGATTTTTACTCCTTGGAGGAGGCTCCTGTTCCTTTTGTATTTACCTTGAAATGCAAAATTTCCAAAAACCTTGTATATACGTCGACGCGAAATTAAAAAAGGAAGATACCTGTCAAATTTCATGAAAATCTATTGCTGCCAATCGCCGTAAATGCATGACATAAATATGAACATAAATAAAGAGAAATGCAAAACTGTCGACTTGAATCTCAGACCTCACTTCGCTATGCAAACTGAACGATGGCAGAAGTAAGGTGACTGTCTGCCATCATGAATAGAACAAACATCTCCTCATTCGGAGACACTTCAAATGTTTATTCCATTTCCACGCCGAGTATACGCCAAATACACCGCATTGAAGATATTGCTCAATTTTGTCGCTCGCTCTCACTCTCTCACAGACATTCTCTGTTTCTCACTAACTTGCTATCTGTCTCACACTCTCGATGTGTCAATTTAGGGTTGAGTTGCAGAGAGAATCTGGAGTCCTAACTCCAACCTAACTAGTAGTTCTGTGAGCAGTAGACCTCGCGCTCAGTAAGTTACAGTGACCTGTTGTAATGTTTTCTCAAAAATTAATATATAATTTATCAATTAAAAATGTCTAGGAGAAATCCTAAATAAACACAGAGCTTCCTGTCCTATATCGTACCGTGACGTGTCGTCCCGGAATGTGAGTGTGAGCGCTGTTATCAGGTCTGGCTGCAACTGTCTACAACGTTGATGGATAGAAACATTTTCAAGATGTTCGATGTTTTTGAACGGGTAGTATTAAAGTCCACTAGACAGCTGATTTATGATGAATAATTCTATAGTCTGATTTTTACTCTAATATTGGCGTATGAAGGACGCTCCTTTTTCCTTTTATATTATCCTTGAAATGCAAAATTTCCAAAAACCTGTATATACATCGACGCACAATTTAAAAAGGAACATACCTGTCAAATTTCATGGAATTTTCTACCGCGTTTCGCCGTGAATGCGCAACATATAAACAAAGAGAAATGCCAAACCGTCGACTTGAATGTTAGACCTCACTTCGCTCGGTCAATAATGGTATATTATCAATCAATCTTGAATGATAAATAAATAATAGACTAGTAGTTATGTGAACAGTAGACCTCGCGCGGTTGGAAGAAGAATAAGAAGAAGAAGGAGAAGAAGACGAAGAGGAAGAAGAAGAACGAGGAGGGAAAGAAGAAGAAGAAAAAGAAGAAGAAGAAGGAGAAGAAGAAGAAGGAGAAGTGGAAGAAGAAGAAGAAGAAGAAGAAGTGGAGAAAGAAGAAGAGGAAGAAGGAGAAGAAGAAGGAGGATGAGAAGGAGGAGGAGATGATGATGAAGAAGAAGAAGAAGAATGACGATGAGGAAGAGTAAGAGGAGGAGGAGAGGAGGAGGAGGAGGAGGAGGAGGAGGAGGAGGAGGAGGAGGAGAGGAGGAGTAGGAGGAGGAGGAGGAGGAGGAGGAGGAGGAGTAGGAGGAGGAGGAGAAGGAGGAGGAGGAGGAGGAGAAAAGAACAAGAAGAAGAAAAAAGGAAGAAGAAGAGGTAGAGGACGAGAAAGAAGAAGAAGAAGTAGAAGAGAAAAGATACTGTGTAGAACAAATCTTGAGTTGCAGTGGAGTCTTAGCTCCACCCCAATAAATGTTCATTATCAATCAATCATAAATGATAAATAAATGATAAAGTAGTAGTTCTGTGAACAGTAAACCTCGCGCGTTTATGAACCAGTCTCCTCTAATAATACTGTCCATCAGAGTGAATTCTGTCCTGTCTTGTCGTGTCGGCGAGATATCGGTGTATAAACAGCTATGCTGCTATCATCAAAAGCTTACTGAGTTGGAAACAGAGAAAAGTCGGGAGAAAATACTATGCTACTTCAAGTTATCAATTATTGCATGCCTCACTGCAGGCAATTAATAGTCCACACAACAGCTGTGTCTTCAATAAGTTACATTATGATATTGAATTGCATGCAATTTTTAATCCACTCGACAGCTGATTTATGTTGAACAATTCTATACTCTGATTCTTACTCCTTGGAGGAGGCTCCTGTTCCTTTTGTATTTACCTTGAAATGCAAAATTTCCAAAAACCTTGTATATACGTCGACGCGAAATTAAAAAAAGGAAGATACCTGTCAAATTTCATGAAAATCTATTGCTGCCAATCGCCGTAAATGCATGACATAAATATGAACATAAATAAAGAGAAATGCAAAACTGTCGACTTGAATCTCAGACCTCACTTCGCTCGGTCGATCTAGATAGACTCGGTAATGGATAGATTTTTTGTCGTAGACCAAGATAGGTAATTGACAAAGTCATAGTAATACAATACAATTACAAAATAATAATTTCAAAGTAATAGTTCAAAGTCACAGAAGAGAATAACATCAAGTAGAATCGAAAAACTCTGTCAAACGATAGGAAGGTGTCAAAACCAGCCACTCAAGAAGTATTTTTTTAAAATATATTTTGATATTTTCACAAAATTTGATATCCATTGACAACTTATTGCACATTTTCAAGCAAATACTGTCATAGTGTTTTGAAGCTTAAGACAAGACGTTTATATGGAATATCAATGTGGTCTTTTTTCCTAGTGTCAAAAGCATGAATATTGGATCTTTTCTCCAAGTTATGGAGATTCTTTCTTGTATGCATGATTACATGAAGTCATGTGATTGATCTCCTTGGCACTGTGTTCTATAGAGTCACCATACTCATTGACTCTATTCAGCTTAAAACT
The DNA here is from genome assembly GCF_014356525.2 of Nilaparvata lugens. NCBI lineage: Eukaryota > Metazoa > Arthropoda > Insecta > Hemiptera > Delphacidae > Nilaparvata > Nilaparvata lugens. The sequence goes on from NC_052512.1 coordinate 34,534,675, forward strand.
ATCTCTTCTCATCTCAATCGATAATCTACTCTCTTTTAACCATATTGAATTAAAAATATCTCTCTTTCAACCATATTAAATTACTCCACTATATGTAGTGAGGTCCACGTTATAATGGCAGGGGAGAAAGATAGCAGAAGAATTTATAATTATTATTTAACGAAAATCCTAAATAAATGCTGCAAATCACCCCGAAGACCTCTGCTACTGCAGACATTGACAACAGGGTTAACAGCTAGATGGAAATTCGATGAGAACTACTTTCCAAAACTTAGTTGCCAGCCCGGAATCGAACCCGGTACCTCCCAATTGCCAGTCAGGAATGCTTGCCCTTACCTGACGTAGCAGAGGTCTTTGGGGTGATTTGCAGCATTTATTTCGGATTTTCGTTAAATAATAATTATATATTAATTAGCATTCGAATAAATGCATTTTCTATTTAATTCCATCTATAGCAGAACAACGTTGCCGATCCGCTATCTTGTCAATGCCTTGTATAGACGGTAGCTGATACAGGTATATTGATGTATAAACAGCTATGCTGCTATCATCAAAAGCTTACTGAGTTGGAAACAGAGAAAAGTCGGGAGAAAATACTATGCTACTTCAAGTTATCAATTATTGCATGCCTCACTGCAGGCAATTAATAGTCCACACAACAGCTGTGTCTTCAATAAGTTACATTATGATATTGAATTGCATGCAATTTTTAATCCACTCGACAGCTGATTTATGTTGAACAATTCTATACTCTGATTTTTACTCCTTGGAGGAGGCTCCTGTTCCTTTTGTATTTACCTTGAAATGCAAAATTTCCAAAAACCTTGTATATACGTCGACGCGAAATTAAAAAAGGAAGATACCTGTCAAATTTCATGAAAATCTATTGCTGCCAATCGCCGTAAATGCATGACATAAATATGAACATAAATAAAGAGAAATGCAAAACTGTCGACTTGAATCTCAGACCTCACTTCGCTCGGTCGATCTAGATAGACTCGGTAATGGATAGATTTTTTGTCGTAGACCAAGATAGGTAATTGACAAAGTCATAGTAATACAATACAATTACAAAATAATAATTTCAAAGTAATAGTTCAAAGTCACAGAAGAGAATAACATCAAGTAGAATCGAAAAACTCTGTCAAACGATAGGAAGGTGTCAAAACCAGCCACTCAAGAAGTATTTTTTTAAAATATATTTTGATATTTTCACAAAATTTGATATCCATTGACAACTTATTGCACATTTTCAAGCAAATACTGTCATAGTGTTTTGAAGCTTAAGACAAGACGTTTATATGGAATATCAATGTGGTCTTTTTTCCTAGTGTCAAAAGCATGAATATTGGATCTTTTCTCCAAGTTATGGAGATTCTTTCTTGTATGCATGATTACATGAAGTCATGTGATTGATCTCCTTGGCACTGTGTTCTATAGAGTCACCATACTCATTGACTCTATTCAGCTTAAAACTATCTCTTCTCATCTCAATCGATAATCTACTCTCTTTTAACCATATTGAATTAAAAATATCTCTCTTTCAACCATATTAAATTACTCCACTATATGTAGTGAGGTCCACGTTATAATGGCAGGGGAGAAAGATAGCAGAAGAATTTATAATTATTATTTAACGAAAATCCTAAATAAATGCTGCAAATCACCCCGAAGACCTCTGCTACTGCAGACATTGACAACAGGGTTAACAGCTAGATGGAAATTCGATGAGAACTACTTTCCAAAACTTAGTTGCCAGCCCGGGAATCGAACCCGGTACCTCCCAATTGCCAGTCAGGAATGCTTGCCCTTACCTGACGTAGCAGAGGTCTTTGGGGTGATTTGCAGCATTTATTTCGGATTTTCGTTAAATAATAATTATATATTAATTAGCATTCGAATAAATGTATTTTCTATTTAATTCCATCTATAGCAGAACAACGTTGCCGATCCGCTATCTTGTCAATGCCTTGTATAGACGGTAGCTGATACAGGTATATTGATGTAATATTTAAATGTTCATTCACGTTTATAATAATCAATTATACTCTATCAAGCAAGAAATCAGATTTTTAAATAGTTTCATAATATATTTCAATGATTAGGATGAAATATTTTGTTAATATTTTTTTGTTATTATCATTATTCGTTACAAGTAGTAATTGAGTGGAATATTTCTAATCAATTTATCAATTCAAGCCATTTGGATACAAAATTTATAGTTTCAATGTTTATTTTGGACTCAAATTTTATAAAAATTGTACACGTGAAATTTCCACCTTATCTTGGACTTTGTCACCTAAAAATTTGGAAGAAAAAAAGCACAAGGACTACCTTATTATTCTATCTGCCAATTTTATCACATTAGTGTAATTTGCATTGTAAATAAATAAATAAATAAATTAAATTATTATCAATTCTACATTGTTAAAATACGATCTGGCAACAGAGCAAAGCGAGAAGAGATTGCGCTATTTGCTTTGTTGATTGATAGACAAGGTAAGCAATACTTTTGCTAATCAAACACTGTCATTATAACGTGGACCTCACTACTGTGATGATAATTCGAGAGTCGATTCTTCTCGATTAAATTTCTCAAACAAGAAACAAATCGTATGCAGAGCTATCACCAATTTGAAAGACTGGAAAATCAGTAAATGTATGAGTATGTGTAAAAGTGATAATTCAATTCCTCCATAATAAATTTCGATACTCTACTGTCCAGTGCTGATTATTCAAGAGTCGATTCTTCTCGATAAACTTTCTCAAACATGGAGCAGCTTCTATGCAGTATTTTTATGGAATAAAATTATAGTACCCTTTGAAATATTTGGATTAATAGAAGAAAAAATACAAATTATAACTCCTAGTTTCGAACAATCACCATCGTCAGGTTTGAAAAAGCTAGTTGTTATAATATCTGTATTCTTTTTCTATTAATTTTGAAGAGTATTATAATCCTATTTTATGAATACAAGAGAGAAGCCCTGAATTCATAAATTTCAAGATTCTATGAAGTGCTGTCACTCATTTTAAAGACTGGAGAGCTGTTAGTTGAACGAGCGTCAGCGAGTTCTCACTTTTGACTTACTGAAGGCCAAAGTCAAGGCCAAAGTCGTTGTCCGTCAGTTTCACATTAACTTTGTAAAGAATTGATCAATCAGCTCCAAATTTTGAACACGTATTCTCCGAACCATTTTACAGGTCAAGTACGTTGTACAACAAAATTGACTCACTTCTTTGTCCTTTTTCGGGTTATAATAATAATATTGAAAGTGCCTTAGGAAATGAATTGTTGTGATTCATCATTCAGTCAGCTGAAGAGTTCCATTGCATGCAATCACCACAGTTTTTCCATTGATTCATTCATAAAATCAGCTGAGGCTATTTGGAAGCAATCACACCGACAGACCTCCATGCACTGACACATGATTCCAGCTGGTTAATATCTTAGACCAGTTATAGAATAGACACGCTGGGAAGTCTAGCCTCTGAAGCCAACATCTACTGCCAAATCCACCCATCCTGACGTCACAACAAAGCTAACAACAATGCATTGTTCAACAACAATGTAAGTTAATCACCACAAACACTTACACAACAAACTCAAAAAAGTTTTCTATAATTTCTTTACGATGCGTGACGTCATTGCTGTGACGTCAAGATGGGCGGATTTGGCTGTAGATGTTGGCTTCATCGACTTTCAGTATGAATATACAATGAGCCGTGTCAATTCTATAACTGGTCTAAGGTTAATATACAACATAATAATATTAAAAACTTTTACGAGTTGAGATATCATTGTGCAGTTCTCGCCATTCATTTTCTCTTGGAACTACGTATCGGAATCTTGAATCACATGATCATCTCCTATTAAAAAAAAACATGTATTTAGATGAATCCATAGTATTTTGGTCGAAGATGTTGAAGCGACAGAGTAATTTCTCATTTCAAATAGGATCCCCAATTAAACCCACTTTCAAATTATTCTTGTGAAAGAAATATCTAGATGTTTCTATATTCTCACCTACTCTGTATAATTCAAAGTTGCGGGTTTGGTTTCAATGATTATAATACAACAGTTCTTGAGAAAGTTCTCCAATTCAGGGGTTCACTAGTTGACCGCTCTATCTTGGATTAAAGAAAATTTTGACTTCTAATATTGTGGAAAATTATGAATCTCTAGTGCTAATCATTCTTTATATTTGTATTATTTACTCTCTTCCTCCATCTTCTTCTTCTTCTTCTTCTTCTTCTTCTTCTTCTTCTTCTTCTTCTTCTTCTTCTTCTTCTTCTTCTTCTTCTTCTTCTTCTTCTTCTTCTTCTTCTTCCCCTTCTCCTCCTCATTCTCCTTCTCCCTCATCGCAGATTGTAGGAAGTGATGGTCCTGGCTATCTTCGAGACTCCTTCACACACCTTGCTGACATCCGACCCAATCGTGGCACTAGGTCTCACCTCCTCACACTCCAAGTACCACTTCATCGAACTGCTATTTTCAATTCATCTCTCCTCACATCTGCCTGCCGACCATGAAACCCCCTACCCTACCACCTGATCCAATCCAATTCATTGGCTTCCTTCAAAAGAAATCTGTTCAAATATTTACTGGATGGTGACTGTGCTCTTTTCCTGTTTGTTTTTATGCTAATATTTATTTCTCTGCGTTCCATTCATCGTTATTCCCTCAAATTGATATTCTCATTCTTATTTCTATTCAATTTTTTTTTTTTCTATTTCCTCTAATCTTTTCATCAATCTTATTAAATTAATAGTTTGGCCGTGGTGCTGCCGGTCTAGAATAGCAGGCCTAGCGTCCAAACAACCCAAGGTGCTAGAGTGGTAGAACCCCACCAAAAAACCGGGCTCCTTTATATCCATAAACCTCCATATTCTACGTCCTTACACCTCACCAAGCCTCAATATCCTCCCACTTGTACCTTTCAAATTTTCACTTCCTTGTGAATTCTGCCCATCCAATAAATTAACCTACATTAGTTTCATCATTTCTTTCAATTTCCACTATGTATTGTATTCAAAATTTAGAAGTGTTATATATAGCCTATTTTTTTCAATTTTATAAGTGTTTGCCATAGGTCTTGTCAGATCTGGCAATGTAAGGCGAATTGAATAAATATCAAATATCAAATATCATCTTCTTTTTCCCTTTCCTATTCATCATCCTCTTCCACTTCCTCTTTGTCTAGCACTTTCCTTTGTACCTGACCTACGGACGTGACAAGATCCATGTATCATTATGCTATATTATATTTTTGTTGAGACTCATGCAAGAGCTTTATATCTGTTATGTATTTGCCATACGCTAAATCAATAAAATACTTGTTGATCAATAAAATCTATTCTATTTTATTCTAACCTATTACTCTCTCTCTCTCTCTCTCTCTTCTTTTTCCTCTTCTTCCTCTTCCTTCTCTCACTCTTCCGCTTCTTTCTCTATCCGCATCTTCTTCATCATCATGATCTTCTTCTTCTTTTCCTCCTCCTCCTCCTATCCTCCTCCTCCGCCTACTCCTCCTTCTTCTTCTTCTTCTTCTTCTCCTTCTTCCACTTCTTCTTCTTCTTCCTTTTCTTCTGCAATAGAATAGCAACAAGCTAATCCATTCTCTAACATATTCCAGCAGTAGCAAAGAAGTTGCACTCTCTTCTGACAGACATCTACTTGTTAGGAGAGCCCTCCTTCACCCTCCCACACCATCATTCCACCTCCTTCTTATCCATCACTCGCATATCCTCCATCTCTATCCTCCGGCTCCCACAAGCCTTCCTCCTCAACACAGCACGAATAGAATCCAATTTCCCCGGCGTCTACTCCCCCAGGAATTCAAGTAACAACTCTTGTCAGACACCTCCAGAGCGGAGGATTCAATAAATACAGCACGTTGCTGAGTGAACAAGAAGAAAAAAACCACCTTGCTGCAGGTATCGAGACTGATTGTAAGTTGGCTATGGAACCATAGGATCATAGGACTAAAGGACTTAGAATGTGCATATTCTGGAGTACTTAATTTTCCATAGTACCCTTGAATATGATGTGAGTTGTTCTAATTTGTTATTTCATATTAACCCTTCTACTACCAACGTTTTTTCACATACACAAAATACCAAGTAGGGTAACTGGGTTACCCAAACAAGATTTCTGTTTTATATCATTATTTCAATTTTCACTTTCCTTGCCTTACTAGTAGTTCTGTAGTTCTGTGAACAGTAGACCTTACGCAGTGTTCTCATCCACAAGTACCCAAAGACCTTAAAGATGCATAGACTCACATGCAGCGCTAGTGTCGTACTTGGAATTGAAATCCGCCATTGAGGGGGCAACCCATAAGATTATTACATGCCAATGCCACCAATGTCTTTGTGAATCTATAGTATTACAAATATTATAAATATAATATCTCGTGCTAAAATACCCCAATGGCGGCCTTCAATTTCAAGTGAGAGCTATCATTGGGAAGGCATAGACATTGTGGGTTTATATCTCTCTAAGGTCTTTGCAAGTACCAGATGGCAACTGTTTTAAATGTTAACAAACTCAGTTCACGTTTGAATTTGTATTCCATATGATATAATTCATCCAGTTCCGTGATGATCTTTCTATCTGATAAAAATTAATTTTTCAGAATCAAAAAAAATAATAATTTCTCCAGCATTATTTAGTTCATTTGTTTATTTTTATTCACCTATTAAATTAGCTTTTTCGAATGTGAGAATATTGATACTGATGGGCACGCATGATAATACCATGACTGCAAAACAAAATATTGAAACCAAAGACCTTAAAGCTGCGATTAGACCAAATTTATTAAAAAAATGTTAATAACTTATCATACACATGATGAACATATGTGTTTGTCAACTTCCGTTCAATCTAATAGAATCTATAAGGATTAAGCTATAGCCATTCTGTTATTAACTTTGGTGTAAACCCAACTTAAAGATGCATACCTCTTTAATGTCTTCGATTGAAACTATAAAACTTATACAAATATACAGTAATAGACTGACTTCTCCACACATCTGTGTAATCACTTGTCAGCTGTTTTATGAAGAATAATTCTATAGTCTGATTTCTACTTTCCTTGCCCTATTACCATAGGTAAGGGAAGTATAATTGCTTTCCGAAAAAAAGTAAGGTTCCCCAATTTCTAATATTCAATACGTTTCAAGGTCCCCTGAGTCCAAAAAATGGTTTTTGGGTATTGGTCTGTATGTATGTGTGTGTGTGTGTATGTGTGTGTGTGTGTGTGTGTGTGTGTGTGTGTGTGTGTGTGTGTGTGTGTGTGTGTGTATGAGTGTATGTGTGTCTGTGTACACAATATCTCGTCTCCCAATTATTAACGGAATGACTTGGAATTTGAAACTTAAGGTCCTTACACTCTGAGGATCCGACACGAACAATTTCGATCGAATGCAATTCAAGATGACGGCTAAAATGGCAAAAATGTTGTCAAAAATAGGGTTTTTCTAGATTTTTTCGAAAACGGCTCAAACGATTTTGATCAATTTCATACCTAAAAATAATAGTCATTGATAAGCTCTATCAACTGCTACGTCCCATATCTGTTAAAATTTCAGGAGCTCCACCTCATCTATGCAAAGTTTGATTTTAGATTTCCAATCATCAAATCTCAGATGTAATTTAAACGAAAGATTTTGAGTGAAACAGATTGAGCATGAAAATATTTTCAATCAATGTTCAATAACATTTCCACCTAAAATTGAAAATAAGATTGAAATTCGAAAAAATGTGATTATTCAATTGCAAACTGTTGCAACTGTAGATTCTATCAGATGATTCAATATGAAGAGATAGCAGACCTCATGTGTCTCCAGCGTTATTGTCCTGTAACCAGCTGACTCAGATTTTTGTTTTTAAGTAGACTTGAGAACACTAGCGTCAGGTGATCAATTTTCATAACGGCAAGGAAAGTTGTGTGAGTGCACCACACCAGATTTTTCATAGTACCCTTGAAAATGATGTGAACATCAGAATTAGTTGTTTTAATTTTTCATTTCATATTAAAAACTTCTCATAAAGGGTACTATGAATGAAAACTTGTAGTACCCTTTTAAAAAAACTCACAAATATTCCAACGTCAAGTTTTGACCATTGTCCATTTTCAAGGTTAAAAGTTGACTTTGTATGGCCACCATTCCATGTGAAAAAAAATGGCGGTACCAATATGGCGAACTTGTATTTTGAAGCAACAGAGAAGAGTTTTTTAGGATCCTCAATCGGACCTATCGTCAAATTTATCTGGTGAAAAGCTGTTTCCAAAAATAATACTTCCACCAACTCTGTATATCTCTTGAATTATCAATCATAGGCTTACAGGCTTACCACGTCACATCAATCATAGGCATATCGGTGATATCATAGGCATAATCATAGGCATAGCAACCTACTACTGATTACTGTAATCATAGAGATAATACTACTACTATTTTATGAGTTTTTCTCTGTTAGATATTATCCATTAATTCTTCACATATTTATGTCAACGTCTACAATGCTTGTTGTCGTCGACTAAGGAAGTTTAGGTTAAAAGTTCTATCTTATTCTGAAAATCGAATTTGAATAGTTTATAATATATATCTTATCTCTATTTCATTCATCCAAATAAAATGATAGTATCTTATTGCAGGATACTTTCAATCCTAGAAGCATAAACTGATTCCGTTTCATAAACTACTAGCAACAACCCGTGCTTCGCAAGGATCTATTTTAAAACTTGACAAAATGAAAACTTGACGTAATGAAATTTTGAAGAATTGAGAATAGGCCTTTAACCATCCTTGGTTATTTAAGAATCTATAAGCAAAATTCCAAGTTAATTAGTCCAGTAGTTCAGACGTGATGATGCGTCAAACATAATTTTCCTATCCCGTACGTGCATAAGCCAGCTCTTTACTTTATATAATAATTATAGATATAGTTAACAACTGCAAGAGATAGGACTGTGGAACAGAATAGTGGTGAAACTATGATAGCGCCAGAAGTGTCTCAAACACAATAGTAGGTACTACATGAACTTTTTGAAAGTGATTTGAAAAAATGTTAAAACAAAAAACTGAATCCTTATCATTCTACCTTCATTTAGAGAGGCTTTTGTTTGAGCCGAATGGAAATCTATTTATAAAAAAATGAATGTCTGCTTGTGTGTTTGTATGTTTGTTTGTTCCCTGTAGACTTGAAAACTACTTGACATAACGGCATGAAACTTTGGGAATATGTTGTGGGATGGTTTCTGAACAGAGATTTTTATAGGGGGGCTAATAATAATTATTCATTAATCCATTTTACAGACATATGTTTTCGAAATTCTCGGCCGAGCGGCTACTGAAGAACGAAAAGATGATCATGATTCAAGATCATATTGTGATAATATGATTTAGCATCTAAAGTTACCAGCTGTAATAAGCATATCACCCTATGATAAATGATTGTGTACTGGTATTAAAACGGTAGTTTGGAGTTGAAGTGGAGTTGATTGGTACCAGCTGTTGATAATGGTTCCTTAGAAGACCTATACAAGTAATTATCACTCCCCTATCATTGAGAAACTGGAAAATGTTGAAAAAAATTATCATCTAATGAAAGAGAGTATATATATATTGTATAGTATATATGTATAGTATTCATATTGCAATCATTGATTACTGAAGAATGAAAGAATAATTTACAATTTTTTGAATTTAGCTTAGCTTATATTCATCCTAAAATGGAAAGAATATGGAATTCTTTGTGATTCATCGTACATCGCATATTTCCTGGACCATATATCGACAATCTACAGCTATGAAAACATTGAATATTTTTCTTTAAAACACTGATATAACCTTTTTTCTTAATTGAAAACTTTACTGATAGATATTACTACCAATTGATTGAGAAGAAGAATATGTTTTCGGAATAATGAATGCTGCATGAGTAAGCACATAGGAAGTCCGTATTGAGATGAACATGTTGATTGTCAGATAAATTTCATGATTCACCAAATAAAGTCAAGTGTAACATGATATACATTGGCGGTGCGAAGTTCGCTGGGTAAGCTAGTTGTAAATTAAGCTCTATTATTAACAGACAACGCTGAAAAAGACAGGCTCAATCACCAGGAATACTATAAATCTGTAGAACGTTTACCACGTAAAACACGTGGTAAGCTCGCGCTCTCAATCAACGCAAAATCAATTCGATCAGCTAATTGATGAAATTGTTTTAAGCTTTCCAATGATTACAACATATGTTAGAATATCATGTGTCAATTATCTCAGTTCCATATAGAGTTCACCTTACCATAAGCTTACTTAATAGGATCTTTTTTCATCCTTTGAAATCCTTAGAGGCAAAATATCTCAAAATCTGTTCTTAGTGCGCATCTAGCATGTTTGAAGAATATTTGTGCAAAGTTTTAAGCCTGTAGACCAATTAGTTTGAGCTGTAGTGTGATTTTACATCAAAATTATCGAAAAGTGCCCTCTCCTGAACCCCCCTGTGCTCCTGATTGGAATTTTTCTGCATAGATCTGATTTTTTTCGTAACTGAACAAAAAAGTTCCTCATGACTTTGCTGTGCAATGAACGGTTAAAGAGTGAAAATTTTGGGGGGCCCAGCTCCCTCAGGGGGGGGGGCAGATTTCTGAAAATCCTTTTGTAGTGGATGTTTTGAGGCTACAATAAACAATTGTGCGAAATTTCAAGTTTTTAGGCTTAGTAGTTTGGGCTGTGGTGTGATTTCAGTTTGTCGGGGCTTAGCCTTTTAGATATAGGTAGAAGAAGAAGAAGAAGAAGAAGAAGAAGAAAAAGAAGAAGAAGAAGAAGAAGAAGAAGAAGAAGAAGAAGAAGAAGAAGAAGAAGAAGAGGAAGAAGAAGAAGACGAAGAAGAAGAGAAAGAAGATAGATTATTATGTTGCTTTGGCCTGTGATCTGTATAAATGTCCTGTAACAACTAAAGGTGCGTCCACACATGCCGAACCGAACCTCGAACCGCGCAGCAAACCGTGCATTCCTCCGAACATCTTGCCTTTCAACGAACATGACCATATGTTTCATAATGTTAAAATAAATCAGCTGTTAATCATTCGCCGTACCGTACTCCGAACCATTCTCCGTGCCGCTTGTTCTAACTGCTCGCCTCACCTCACTCCGAACGCTGAACTTTTAGCCAATCAGAGCCCTCGATTACAATTCGCCGTGCAGCTCGCTCCACAATATTTTGGCTATCCATCACAAGTGGAAAACATGCGAACATGAATACAGTATGGGCAATTTTTTATTTGATTAAATTCATGTTTTGAAGAATTCATTGTTACGAATGATAAATTGATAGGATGGGAGCTTATAAATATTTTCTAATTCAGATGAAATAACTTCTGAAAAAAAATAATGATTGGATAAATACCAATATTGAATTATTGCTGACCAAGAACTCAGTACATCGACAATTCATACAACTAATTCTGTATTGATAAAATTATAATCATTTTCTCTATTGATAATCATGAACTAACTGAAAAAAGTACTTCAATTTCCATGAATTTATTAATAGATCTATATAAATCTAAAGTGTAGGTCATATCCAAATTCACAAAGAGTTCGATTCTTGTTGGCAAGATAGATGTTATTCAATGCAGAAATCATTGTTATTTTACTAAAAGATAGGATAAAATGAATAGTTCTCTTTCAGGGTGCGTTTTGACAACCCACAAAACTCATTTTTCATTTTTGAAGAAATAATATCAAAAAGGTGCATAGGACCTTACTTTTTTGTTCAGCTTGCCAAAATACCCCTCATTTCAATATTAAAATATTCGACTGACTGTACAGTGAGTCAATCATTCTATCAAGGCTTGAATAATTTTGAAATTTTAATTAAATAAAAATGGTAGAGAATAATTATCATGTAGATATCAACACCTTTATTTAAAGACATATTAACTGCATGCGTTTTCATATTGCCTTTTCATATATACAGCATTGATAAAACTGTAGACGTTTATTTAGCTCAAAAAAACTGTTCTAGCTGAAAAATTAATAATACATGCCACGTGTAGGCTTATACATTGCATCAGGAAAACGAAGTTCAAAACTATGGTTTTCCTAAACATATGTTTTTGAGATAATTTCTTTGATGCAGCTGTTTCACATTCACCATTATAAATTATACAGAGTTTGTGAAAATGAAAAATATTTATTGATTACCAAAACAATACTATTATTATATTAATGATACTAATTAATTAATTATACAATACTTTTATTTTATCAATAATATAATAATAATATATTAATATAATTTTTCTGCATAGACCTAATATTTTTTCGTAGCTGAACAAAAAAGTTCCTCATGACTTTGTTGTGCAATGAGCGGTTAAAAAGTACAAATTTTTGGGGGGGCCCCAGCTCCTTCAGGGGTGCAAATTTCTGAAAATCCTTTCTTAGTGGATGTTTTCAGGCTACCATAAACAATCGTGCAAAATTTCAAGTTTTCAGGCTCAGTAGTTTGGGCTGTGGTGTGATTTCAGTCTGTCGGGGCTTAGCCTTTTATAAGTATAGAGATTTCAAGTTTTTAGGCTCAGTAGTTTGTGCTGTGGTGTGATTTCAGTCTGTCGGGGCTTAGCCTTTTATAAGTATAGAGATTTTGTAAACCCGTTCACATCAAATTAGAATCAGCTGACTTCAAGGTTATTTTACAGCCCTAGGGCCGTAAAAATTTTACCGGCTTGGTCGGAAAACAATCATTTTCGGCCTCCATACGATGCACGAAAACTAGATCTTTACATCCAAGTGGGGCGAAAACATCTAAACCTCATCATTATCATCTTCACTTCAGGGATCAGGTTTATCAATTAACCTGTTCCGGTACCCATCTCTTTCTTGGCCTCCCTACAACTCTTTTTCCCGTAAGTCTATAGTTTTGGACTACAACGGGCATTCTTCCAGGTGGCATTCTATCCAAATGACTGAACCAGTTGAGTCTATTTTGAATAATTCTTTCATGCAAAGGAGCAACAATAAAACCTGTCTTATATCAGTATTTCTGATTCTATCAGCTCTAGTGCAGCCAAATACACTCCTTAGAAACCTCATTTCTGCAGCTCGAATTCGACTGTCTATTCTTCGTATGTGAATCCAATTCTCACTTCCTTAAAGGAGAGTCGGAACTGCAATGATATCATAGAACTTTTTTCTGGTTTCCTGTCTTGTTTTATTTTTGAGGTTTCTATGTATAGTGCCACATATTTTCTGAAACTTCGAAATTTTATTGTATACAACAATATCTGTATCATATGTTACATCATTACCAAGATAGTTGAAATTATTCACTTGTTCTATAAATTTTCCGTTCAATTCTATTTCGGTTCTGATTGGATATTTGCCTTTGGATGCCATTGGCCCATACGAATGAAATTCGTATTTGAAGATTTTTCATCACTGATTCGCTTTTGTAGCCTTACTTTGTTTTTATAGCTCACGGAACGCTAAATATGCAAGTAGGGGGCACGGCTTGTTTTTGCGTCGTCTGCTCTGTTTTCTATTTATGAATAGAGTTTTAGGTTAGTTGAGTTTAGAATTTTGAAATAATAGCGTGAAAAAATGTCACCTCTATAATAATCTTCAGCATATTCTTATAAAATCAATAGCTTCTTAAAATCTTCTACACTCTCATCATCTTGAATGCATATTTCCTATTTTGTGATGGCTATCTTTATATCAGCTATCTTTTGTATTTATCCTTTTGTAGGAATAATCATGGTGATATATATCATGGTTGAATCTTAAAAAGAGTTTTATAGTTCTCAACTATTGGTTGTGATCGTATCTGGTATAGTTTCCTCCTCCTCATACAAATTAGTTGAGCCATTTTACTATGAGCAAAAGGTCATGAGCTGTTTTAGACTAGACTCACCTTTTTTGAAGCATTTGCTTCAAAACTTGAGCAAATGCTCTAGTTTATTCATACAATTTTGAGTATAAGCTCTTACTTTTGAGCAAATGCTCAAACTATTATTTTGATGAGCATGAGAAAAAGGTTTTGCTCACATTCATTAATAGAAAATAAAGCAAATGCTCCATATTTTAGAAGTATAAGCAAATGCTCAACTTTTTTCATATAGCCCATTGATTTGGTTTCCATAACTGATATTTTCAAATTGTAATTTCCAGCAACTCTGTCCAACATGAAAACTGATTTTTGTAAGGAATTTTCATTTCTCAGAATTATCACTAAGTCATTCGCATACATAATTGGATTCACAATCAATCTAACATCTAAACATCTAAACAGAAATTGCTTGTTTAATAATAATAATAATAATAATATCGTGTGACCTGGCTGGCTCAGGTCTGGTGTCAGAGTTATCAGGTCGCAACTGATCAATTTCAGGGCCTCTGACATGACCTAACGACTGCTTTTCAGGCAGCCGGGACCGTCGGGAACATATCCATCCGAAACACGGGAGTGGCCCGAGATAAATATTTTGCCCGGGCCGGGATTTGAACCCGGGCCTCTGAATCATAAGGCCAGCATCTGATCCACTCGACTACGGCCACTCGACTACGGCTTGTTTAATAGTATAGGATAGGTCTAAACATTATCAGTTCATGTGTGGAGGAGGATAATTTCTTTCTCAGAATGAACAAATTATAGGATGCTGAGAGGTTTCCCAGGAGTCCCTTTACGATGGAAATTACTGTGAAGTGGCAAAAGGAGAGTCCCCTTGACGAACGTTCGTATGTGAAAGGCTTGCAAGGAATACTGGGAGTACTTTTAGAGAAAAAGTCTTCAGTAGAGACTTTCAGGGGCGTTAAGGGTTCACTGATAATCACCAATGAATAGGAATTGTTCTCCTTTTGTAATCCACACCTCACTTCACTCCCGAGCGGGAAATGGCAACTCCCTTTTCTGGTAACAAGAGCGCCAGCCAAAGAATGCTCTTTGTTTGTGTTGGTGAAAAAAGAGGAGTTACAGGAAATGGCGAAGAAGAAGACGGAAAATATCCGGGAGGTGATAAAATATGTGGAAGAAGGAATAGCGTGGTGAGATGGAAGGAGAAGTAGATAAAACAGTGGTTGAATGGAGGGGAGTGGATAAGAAGTTAGGGACATACACAACTAGCGCCCAGCGGTCAAATGAGAATGATACATGGCTCCGATACACACGTTCACTGTTTACGTCGTGACGTCATCACTGCCAGTCACATTATTTGTCTGTCTCTCTCTTACTCTCTCTGGAAGTGATAACGGTATATCAACTTTCCGACAACCATCTGCTTTATAACTTTCCTATTGGACTCCAAAAGTGTTCCATTGATTTATCTCAACTTGTGACGAATTTTGAAATCATGAATACATCGAATTTCCAGCTCTGACAGTATGTTGAGAAGGTTGACGACCGGTAATCTTCCGGTTTGTCAAAACCACACCACCTCATCAACTTTTCGATAGCATTAATGCGTATTCATTAAGATATCATGATAATTTTTAAATTCGAAATTCTATATCTTTCACCCATATTCTCTCTGTCATGAAAACAAATTCAGGAATGAAAAATCAAAACATTAGAATGAATTATTGAGACGATTGCTACAACTAATTTAACAGTGGTCATTCATTGAAGTTGATTCTTAATGCTGCTAATGCTGTTAACACTTCAGTATATCTTTGAGAGCTGTATAAAATTTACCATGACTGTTAACATTCTTAATCTCGTCCGTCAAACAGTTATAAAGCAGATGGTTATCGAAAAGCATATAATATATTATATAGCGGTATTATTATACCATTATCTCTTCGACAGAGAGAGAGAGAGCGAGAGCGGGACAAATAATGGGAGTGGCAGTGATGACGTCACTACGTGAACAGTGTACTTGTGTAAGGGAGCCATGTATCATTCCCATTTGACCGCTGGGCGCAACTTGTGTAAATCCGGTTGGAATTGATTGATTGATTGATTGAGTACTTTATTTATGTAGATTACAATATATACTGGCTTATACACTTATATACAATAGCTTACAATATAGCAAAATTATAGATGAATTTACATAATATAGACTAAGAAAATAATTATTGAACTGTATATGATATGGAAAAGCAGTTTGTAATATAATAACTATAGATAATAATCATATTGTTATGCATCTACATAAATTGGCGGAGCTTTGGACATATCAATGTCCATTCTTCGGAAAGAATATTAAAAATATCCTCCCCACTAACTCTCTACCAAAATTATAAGAGGCAAAAGGAATGAATAAAGCAAAACAGAGGGTAAATGAAGGTGAGTGGGTAAGAAGTAGATAGAGAGAAATGGTTACAGAGGGAAGAAAGAAGGAGAAAGAGAAATAGTTACAGACGGGAAAAAGAAGGAGAAAGAGAAATAGTTACAGAGGGAAGAAAGAAGGAGAAAAAGAAATAGTTACAGAGGGAAGAAAGAAGGAGAGAGAGAAATAGTTAGAGAGGGAAGAAAGAAGGAGAAAGAGGAATAGTTACAGAGGGAAGAAAGAGGCAGAAAGAAAAATAGTTACAGAGGGAAGAAAGAAGGAGAAAGAGAAATAGTTACAGAGGGAAGAAAGAAGGAGAGAGAAAAATAGTTAGAGAGGGAAGAAAGAAGGAGAAAGAGGAATAGTTACAGAGGGAAGAAAGAGGGAGAAAGAAAAATAGTTACAGAGGGAAGAAAGAAGGAGAAAGAGAAATAGTTACAGAGGGAAGAAAGAAGGAGAAAGAGAAATAGTCACAGAGGGAAGAAAGAGGGAGAAAGAGGAATAGTTACAGAGGAAAGAAAGAAGGAGAAAGAGAAATAGTTACAGAGGGAAGAAAGAAGGAGAAAGAGGAATAGTTACAGAGGGAAGAAAGAGGGAGAAAGAGAAATAGTTACAGGGGGAAGAAAGAAGGAAAAACTAGTTGAGATTGAGGAAGAGGTTGAAGAGAGAGGGCTGTGATAGAGTAGAGGGGAGAAAGAGAAGGAAGGTGGAAATAAGAGGAGAAGTGAGTGGAACAGAGGGAGAGTGAAGGAGGAGTAGATAAAGAGCAATAGTTGGAGAGGGAGGAAAAGGAGAAGAATAGGAAGAAATAAGAGAGGAGATGATAGTGACTGTGAGTGTAATTTAGCTTGTGAGAGCACTATTGCTACACGAGGGGCGTTACCATTGCAGTCCCTATCAAGAGAATGTACACATTCTTAGGAAAGTAATAGGTCAGAAGCTAGCAATAGCTCACAAACAAAGATAACCTTTAAAGTTTATTGCTGTCGGGTACAATATCCTAGATCCTAGAGAATAATCAACGAATATTGTTACAGTAATAATAATAATATAATAATAATTCAAAAAACTAACGGGGAGAATGTCCCCTTTCTATTGGTGTCTGGATGATTTTTATCCGACCTATACATATTTTTTAATTAATGATTATGTTCGTCAATGTCGAGACATTACAAGCAGAAAACATGAAATTCTCGACATGCTGGAAACTTCATTGTTTCAAAAGATAAGTGGGCGGTGGAAGCGAGAAAGTTTCTCAGAAATAATTGAAATTATTATTTTTTCTATTGTCGAAAGTAGTCGGAAGATCGTAATTTATTTGGTCTTAAAGGAATTTTAAAGTTCGGAGACGGCTGCATGGTATGCATTGTGTACCAAATGTATGCTAGAAGCAGGAAATTTATTAGATATATTCGACTGAATTATTTCAAACGTAAGCAGCTGATTGCCTCTAGAAAGGCTGTAATGAAACACTGCTTGGATTATTCGAGGCGAGGTTGTCATTTTCACTATTTTATAATCACGTGGCTTGCAGTTGCTGAATTTTTCAATAGTTCTGCAATTTGTTTTTGTTGATCCCAGCTATTGATAGCCAATGGTGGCACACCAAACAGCCGCTATCCTTGACTTTGAAACTCCTGAGAGGCCGAAATACGTTGTTCAGAGTACGTTTGACAATTGGAAAAATAATTTCAATTATCTCTGAGAAGCTTTCTTGCTTTCACCACCCACTTATCCTCTGAAACAATAAAGTTTCCAGCATATCAAGAATTTCATGTTTTCTGCTTGAGATGTTTCGACATTGACGAACATAATCATCAATTAAAAAATAAGTATAGGTGGGATATGAATTATCCAGACACCAATAGAAAGGAGACATTCTCTCCGTTGATTTGATATAAAATTATTAAGCATTACGACGCCCCATGATCCTGAGAGAAGTGATATTCAAAAGAAAAAACAAATTCTCGTGATGTTTCCAATTTTACCATAGAAGTTAAATTTCCTTTTGATCATTCAACCCTGAAACTTCTCTAGCACTAGTAGGATATCGGGGATAATATTCTACATCCAATTCTGACGTTGAATTGGAAATTTGAGAAAGTTGAAATTTTATCACACGAATTGGCAACCATGTAATTTCTTCGGATGGAGGGCCAAGTCTCAACTTATCTTACGCAAACTATATTATATCGTATTTTAGTATTTTGAGATAATTCTGATTTCTTGACCTACATCTCCACTATTATTCACAGCAGCTGAGGTTATAGGATAATGATATCTCAGATATTCTTCCTCTTCCAGTTTCTCCATCTTCGAAATTTCATTTTCCCTCTCCTGCCTTCCATGACTCCATTCACAAGGCATCCCAGGATTAATTTGGTAAAGTAGAACCAGCGAGAATAGCGAGGGAAGGTAGGAGCTGCACAGTTTATGCCAACTCAGCAATCAACCAAGTCGTCTTCCTTAATCATATTATCCTGCAAGTACACAGCAGTAATGTTCTAATTCATGGCAGTTCTCTAATTAAACTGTATGTTATGTCGGAATTTTCAGTATTTGCCAAGACAATGGACACTGAAAATTCACCAATCTCACTTTTATCCTTCTTGTTTGATGCTAGTGTAATTTCCCAGTTACCTATCTAGTATCTCATTCTATCTTCCTGTTACCTCCCTGTAATAGACAAAGTCTGGGTCCTGTAGCTTTTGTATCTTTTTAGATGCAAAACGTTGCTTTTGAGAAGATACAAAAGAGCATCTGTTGCTTATGGAAAGATACATTGAAGCTCCTTGTGTATCTTTTCGGATGAAACACGTTGCTTTTGAAAAGATAAGAAAGCAGAGGGCCACTAGACTACAATGTTACCCGTTCAAAAACATCCAACACTTTTTGAAACGTATCTCCTCATGAGCAACAGAAACTCTTCTGTATCTTATCAAAAGCAACGTGTTGCATCCGAAAAGATACACAAGGAGCTTCAATGTATCTTTCCATAAGCGACAGATGCTCTTCTGTATCTTAACAAAATCAATGTGTTGCATCCGAGAAGATACACAAGGGGCTTCAATGTATCTTTCCATAAGCAACAGATACTCTTTTGTATCTTCTCAATAACAACGTTTTGCATCTGAAGAGATACACAAGGAGCTTCAATGTATCTTTCCATAAGCAACAGATGCTCTTTTGTATCTTCTCAAAAACAACGTTTTGCATCTGAAGAGATACACAAGGAGCTTCAATGTATCTTTCCATGAGCAACAGATGCTCTTTTTTATCTTCTTGAAAGCAACGTGTTGCATCTAAAGAGATACACAAGGAGCTTCAATGTATCTTTCCATAAGCAACAATGCTCTTTTTTATCTCCTTAAAAGCAACGTGTTTCATCTGAGAAGATACACAAGTAGCTTCAATGTATCTTTCCATAAACAACAATGCTCTTTCCCATCTTTCTAAAAGCAACGTGTTGCATCTGAAGAGATACACAAGGAGCTTCAATGTATCTTTCCATAAGCAACAGATGTTTTTCCTTGTATCTCCTCAAAAGCAAGCGTGTTGCATCCTAATAGATACACAAGGAGCTATTTGGAGCTACATAATTTTGGCACAACACAGCCTATCAGCTGACATTCATTCAACATGCTCCTTCCATTGTTGGTGATACGTTGCAACTCTCTCATTCATGAAAACTCTCTGTGTGTAGGGAGCTTCCTCCATCTAGGGACCTTTGGTGCCTGAAGTCCGATGTTTTTTGCAAAGCTGTGAATATTACCTCAAAAACCATACTTCTTCAATACACCGTTCCAGAGTCATGGAGGTAAAGCTACAGTTACTTTCTCTCATACATAAAATGTATCGCGATTAGGACACGATGCATTCACGCACAAATATGAGCTTATCAAGCATACATTGTTGGACTTTTATTTCCTGCGCCGATAGTCAATCATGCACAGGCATTAAACACTGTCGTGCGTCCTCAGTATGGATATTATCCTATTATATTAAGCGAGCAATTTCTGTATATCTGTCCATATATTTCTGATTTTATATCTGGTTATCTGGCTATCTAGTAATATGGTTATTTATTCTCAACCGATCTTGAAAACGGCTCTAACGATTTTCATGAAATTTGGAAAAAAGTAGGTTTATGATATGAAGATTCGATCATTCGATTGCACTAGGTCTCAACCCCTTGGATAACTCGCTGAAGGACATGAAAAAAGATAATTCATTCTTGAAAAACAGATGATGATTTCGTCATCTGTCGATAACAGAAGATGCGTGTGCCTGTGTGGGAGATCAGCTGTGTAATCAATTAGCTTACCGTATCTCGTGAGAAATCTAGAAATTTCAATTGACTCGATCAAAATACAGTAATCTGATTTGTTGACATGATATCATAATATTCAAAGTTAATCATTATTTTACAGTTCCAAGTGATTAGTGAGTGCTATTTTGTTATTCGAATTGGTATCTGAACAATCTTAATTAGAACTTTTATGTTTCCAAATATTTAGACTGAAAATTTGACCTGAAATCAAGTGTATGGAACATAACCTACTTTTTGGAATATTCATTGTGTATAAATCGAGATTCGGGGAAGAAACAGTTTTGGGCTGTGCCTGTTAGTCCTTCCCCAATCATTTTAAAGAATTGAGTTCTTTTTATCAATAGATAAATAACGAGCAAAGCTCGGTGCCCCAATATTATGGATTTAAAAGCCAAATCGAATCGTTTTTCCATTGTAGAATTAGTACAGTTTATTATACTACCAATATCTGCAAGGCACTATAAAATTGAATTTGATCTCCTTGTGTTTTGAACAGACCCTTGCAGAGCACAAATTACCTGCCAGTTTCCAATTGGACGAGCGTTAGCGAGCTCTCACTATTGACCTATTGAAGGCCAAAGTCGTTGTCTGTCTGTTTATGTCTCTACAATAACTTTGGAAATAATTAATCAATCAGCTTCAAATTTCGAACACGTATTCTTCGAACCTTTTGACAGGTCAAGATTGTTGGACAACAAAGTTGACTCGATCCTTCGTCCTTTTCAGGATATTAAAAAAAAAAAACAATTAAAGTGCATCAAAAACAAATTTGTTGTGATTCATCATTTAGTGAGCTGAAGAATTCACAGCATGTAATCACAACAGTTTTTCCATTCATTCATAGCATCAGCTGAGGCTATTTGGGAGCTATCACTCAGACAGACCTTCATGCGCTGACACATGATTTTAGCTGGTTAATACAACATAATAATATCAACAACTCCCACATCAATAAACTGACACGGGTTGAGATATCAATGATCGGTTTTCGCTACAGTAGTAACCATATATTTTATAACTTCATGGTTATATAGTTACTGTTGTTTTTGCTATTCATTTTATCCTGAAACTCGGTATTGATATCATTCATCACATGACCAACTTCTCATTCAAAAAGATGAATTTGAATCTATATGAGTGTCAAAGAAGCTGAAGTGACAGAGTAATTTTTGATTGAAAATAGGATCATCTACTGTCAGATCCTATACTATTAAACGAGCAATTTCTGATTATATGTTTAGATGCGTTTATGTTTGTATTTCGCCGGATCTCGAAAACGGGTCTAACGATTCTTACGAAATTCACAACATAATATAATATAAAAATTCGATTGCACTAGGTATCATCCCTGGGAAAACTCGCTGTAGGACATTAAAAGGATAATCATTCATCCTTCGAAAAACAGCTGATAATAATTATTTCATCGTTTGTTGATGATGGAAGTGAGTGAGCGAGTTCATGTGTGTGGAACTGTGTCAAAATTATGATTCAGCTGTTGAACTTTTGTAATCATTCAATCAGGTACTTAGTGCCGGTTGAAAAAAAGCCGGGTTATTTTCAATCCCGATTAATTCCAGTAGATCCATCTTTTTGGAATGGTCTTCTCTGATTTGGTTCACGTGTAATTAATCATGATTAGAATTCAACCGGCTTTTGTGCAACCGGGCCTTTGTGAGGCAAACTTTTGCATTCCTCTGGGAATTAATCTCAATTTACTATGATTAGATAAAACATTTCTGTATGAACTATGAATGTTATAATAATTTCTTTTATCGTAATAAGTTTCTTATGCTTCGTACTCCAGAGCAAAGCTCGGTCCCCGATATTAATTCTTGTTAGAGTTTATGCTGTTAAAGCTGTTTCCATGATTCTCATCAAGTCTGTATATTTCAAAGTTGTGGGTCTTGAAGATCACAATACAAAAGTTCATCAGCGAGTTCTCCAAATCATTGGATCACTAGCAGTAGTTTTAAATGAGATTCTACTGTTACATCCAAATAAGGGATTTGAGTGTACTTCCAAAAAAATAATTTGAGAGTACCTTCAAATATTAAGTGATTTCAGTGCCAATCATTAGAACATAGAGGTATACATACTATCACTCAAATTAATGAAAACAATATGAAAACTTGTAGAACCCTTTATTATTAAAAACTTCTAAATATTACAACGTCCAGTTTCGACCTTAGGTCATTTTCAACTTGGAAATATTCAACTTGATAATGACCAAAGTTATGGTTGAAACTAGTCGTTGTAATATTTTAAAGTTTTAAATAATAAAGGGTAGCCTACTACAAGTTTACTTTTTTTCATTAATTTGTCCAAAAGTAGCTCAATTCAATTTATTCAGAACACACAAAAATACAATAAGAAAATACAATATACAACAAAACAATAGCAGTAACAATGATATTAACACATTAAAAGACAATACTGCTAAAAATATGTGTGCTGGAAGAAAGAGGGGGAAAATACCTTGCCAACTATGGTTTCCCATGTAATAGGCAGGTAAGGTATAACTGAAAGGGAAGGGTGTGTGATAGGGATGTGGAAGAAGGTAGGTAGATAGGCATGGCTGAGGGGAGGGAAGATAGGATGTGAATTAACGATCCAGGAAACGGTTACAATAATTTGAAGATTGGAAAAATAATTGCTTTTTATCCTTTTAATGATTCCCTGCTTCATTTTCTTTGTAATTTTAGCATTGTTGAGTTGATGAGCCGGAATTTCATTGATTATTACAGTACTTAGATATATAAGTTGACGTCTATTTGTTTCAATATTAGTATTATTTATATGAAATACTTATTTGGAGTAGGTCTCAAGCTGTAATGTCTATTTAATGCGTTATTGGTGCATGGGAAATTGGTTTTATTTTTTATTAAATATTTAATTACATTTTCAACATTCAACTGTCTAACTGTTTAGTGAAGTGTTTTAATACAATCACTCACATGCCCACAAGGTACCAGAAAATGTGGGAAATTTTTGTGCAACTCTAGAGGGTGGAGTCAAGTATAAAGCTTTGGGAAGGTAACCTTTCTTATAACAGTTTGCCATGGATATGAGAAGACATAAAGTGGCCCAACCTCAATGGAATTCTATTTCTTCTTTTTCTGCTGATGCTCCCCCGCACTCATACTCCATCACTCTCTCTCACTCACTCACATTTTTTCTTTCTCCTTCGCATTGACCTTCTTCTCCAATATCACACGCTACTGTCTCATCCTCTTCTCGACCACTTCCGACCATCCTTTTTCCACTACTTCTTCTTTCCCTCTACCCACTTTATTTTTCCTGCTTCAAACTGTGTGGCCTATTCTCGCGCAATTCCACAATCTTTATGGGCTTCCTTTTCGTGTTTTCAGGTTCTACCTAGCGCAGCTTCTTTGCACCAACAGCTGTCTCCTTTAGAAAATTCCTACCGTTGCAAGCTCTGGTTTTCCTTGTAACTTGCATTTTTCCAACTTCCTTTCTCTCATTCCACTTTTTCTTCATGAGCCTGGGTTACAGGGGGACCTACCCTCAAGAGAAGTACCCCTACTGAAGACACCCCTCCCTGGAAATAGCTCCCCTTGAATTCAGGAACCAAAAATAGCCATTCTGATCTTTTCAAAGAAACCGATTACATTTTGATTTCATTTTAAATACTGGAAATATAGTACCCTCCCTGGAAACAGCTCCCCTTGAATTCAGGAACCAAAAATAGCCATTCTGATATTTTTAAAGAAACCGATTACATTTTGATTTCATTTTAAATACTGGAAATATAGTACATAACTAATTCTTGTGCCGAGTTTGTGAGTACAGATGTGAACTCTAAAAGGGCCGGCTTCCGAGCTCAAATTTAGCTAAGTTCTAGACTTTAAACAGCCGAAGTCAGAAAATTGGCTTTCCGAAACGGGGCATAGTCACAGTCCACGTTTGAATTATCATAATATTGGGGGACCGAGCTTTGCTCTGGAGTATAAAAGCGTGGAAAATTTGTAACGAATTGAATTTATAGTTTATATAGAATTTATAGTTTAGAGTTTATTGAATTTATAGTTTAAATTGAATTTATAGTTTATATTTATATATTCATTTCCTCAGTCGTTCAATCATTTTTACTGTTATATGAGTTGGTACAACAGGCTTATGCTCAAAACTTTCCCATTTCAAATGTATACCACAGTCCAAATCAAAATCTAGGTTGAGCTACTATCACTCATCAAAATAACAATTTATTCAGACTTCAAAAAACAAACACAACATCAATTACAAATAGATATACTATGAATTCGATTCAGAATGATATACTATGTTTGCAACAATATTTGTTAATATACTATGTATCACTAACAGCATCTAGTTACTATTTTGGACTTTCTGAAGTGAAAATGTTTTCTAAAAAAAAAGAAATAAACGAGAAAAAATTTCTCTTGCTGAATTTTTCTTCTTGTGAGATCAGCTGGATGATCCCACACACATGCAATCGTTCACTCTCTTCCATTACGGTATCGACAGAAGACAAAATTTCCAGCTGTTTTTCCAAGGACGTATTTATCCTTTTGATGTCCTTCAGCGAGTTATCTAAGGGTTGAGACCTAGTGCAATCGAATCTTCATATCATAAACCTACTTCGTTCCAAATTTCGTGAAAATAGCCGTTGAACATAAATATATACCCATAATAGCCGTCAGGCTCGCTTCGCTCGCCATATCCGTCAAGCCAGGGGGCTCCGCCCCCTGGGCCCCCGACTGGATTGTCCAAGAATGGGATCAGCAGGCTCGCTTCGCTCGTGGGATTTTTCATTTGAGCATTTTTATCATATGTTAGGATGATCCAGTCGGGGGTCCAGACTAAACGTCTGGCTAAACGGATATGGCGAGCGAAGCGAGCCTGACGGCTAGTAATATAATATTCCAAGGAATAGTTCTTATTGAAGTAGCAGTGCCCAATCGATTTTTCCGCGATAAATGCATTTCTATCTTCTACTTGGTGCCAACCTAACAAAGTCAACTCAACTTAATGCCAACCTGACAAAATTATTAATTTGGTTATCAGTTAACAACTGTTTCGAAGAGGTACTCTCTCTAGATTATAGTTCTTTATTAACATAATATGGTATGAACATTTTTCAGTTATGATTAAGAGAATAAGAAGAATATACATGCTAAAAGACGAACTTAAAACCCCTTAAAAACCACCCTAGGAGTTAAAATATTGCCGGAAGATTTCTAGTTCGCCTCTAAAGGGCCAACTGAACATACCCACCAAATTTGAACGTTTTTGATCCGGTAGATTTTTAGTCCTGCGAGTGAGTGAGTGAATGAGTGAGGGAGTCAGTCAGTCAGTGAGTGCCATTTCGCTTTTATATATATAGATAACCATAAAACACATAACCAGATTACTATATATATATATATAATATGGTTTTACATAAACCATATGGTTTACGTTTTATATATATATAAGCTAAATAATGCGTTCAGTAAGATTTCTTTTTAAAAAAGAAATCTTTATTGTTACATACACAAAATTTGGAATTAAATTTAGACAAGTGAATTTTGATAAAGTGAGTACCTCTCGCTTCGATGTTGTAAGCAGGACTGACGCTCGATGCGTGAGAAAGCTGGCTCCAACAGTTCCAGGAGAGTTCCAAGAAGTTGTATAGAAACTGCTGACTGCTGTAGGTTCTCACGATGTAACTTATATATATACAGAAATTGCTTGCTTGATATAATAGGAATTCTGAAAGACGAAAAAATTGAACACAGAATAGAATAATGAGAAAATAGTGCAGAGTTTCAGCTATCTTGAATTTTTTAGAAATGTTTAATTTCGTCGAGGGAGAACATTTCCAATTATGAGAAAATAAGGATTTATTTGCTGCGACTGTTTTGGGAAGCGAAATTTCTGACTCCAGCTGTTTAAAGTCTAGAACTTAGCTGAATCCCGAGCTCGGAAACCCGCCCTGAGAGTAGGCTACACAACGTAATTTGAACAACAACAAAGAAAATATGAGCCGAAGCATGGGCACAAGTTTCAACCAAAATTAAAATTGCAATAAATGAAGTTATTCAGTTAATAATTTGTTTAATTATTAATCATGGAGAATGAGAGAGAGTAGGGTTGTGTTTGTTCGTTTTTTTGCATCAAAATATGTCACAAACATTAGTAAGAAACGACACATTCTTGATTCTGGTGAAAGGAGAGGGAGTTTAAGGAGGATATGGAACAGGTGTAGAGGAACAGGGACAGAGAGTCATGATGTCGGCAAAGATGGAGAAAGTTGCAAAGAATTCAGAGCTAACAACGTAGCCTCGGATAAAGTAGGAATGAATAAAAGATTTCTCCGTTTTATTAGCGTTTGCCACCGTGGAGAATTTTCCCTTCAGCATCAGCAACTCAGAAAACTGCGGTTTTCTTAAAAAAAAAACTCTTCCTCATTCACAAAGAGCCCACTTCGCTTTAGAAATACCATACTGCATTCAACACTGAATGCCGAATGATTTTTACCGGAAAGTTTTCATCTGCAGTCACTAATCGTTACTTAAGACAAGATTTGTCTTGAGCTTTTTGTGTAGTTGAGGAGTTGATATTTTGGTAATTATTCATATTGAATGATAAAGACTATGAAATTGTCAAAAACCACTGATTTATTGATACTTAGAAAGACCGGTTTCGGTTATTACACCATTGTCAATCTCTGATAAACTAAAACTTAATACAAGCGCAGCAGAATTTATACTAGTAGGCGAGTACTGCTATTGGTCGAGGGCATGAACGCCTGCCATTGGCACAGCTAGACAGTCTCCTCCCACTCAACAGTGTGAAAAAATGGCGGGTTAAGCAACAGAATCGCCATGATAACAAAATTTACTTTCAGTACAAAATAAGAACTAAGAAAACAAGTGTGAAAGATAATAAAACAGATATGTACATGGAAAAACTACATTATTCAATAGTTTTTCCATTTACATATTAATATTATTATCTTTCACACTTGTTTCCTTGGTTCTCATTCTGTACTGAAAGTAAATTCTATTTTTCTATCATTTGAAAAATAAATGGAATATAATACCTTTCGAATAACTTAATTCCTAGTTGAGCTTTATGTATCATAGCTTCATAAATTAACCACCATTACAGGTTTGTATAAAAATGAAAATCTGATATCAATTATGAAAGAAAAGCTTTAAATCAAATTATGAAAAAATATATTTTATTGATGAATTTGATTGATTTGACATGAAATTGATTATTTTATTAGGAAAACGAAAACTAATATTAGATCAAATTCAATGGGATAAATTGAGTAAACAAGATGGAATCAATTATTATTATTAAACGAAAATCCAAATTGAATGCTGTTAATTCACCCAGAAGACTTCTGCTACTGGAAATATTGACAACAGGATAAACAGCTAGATGGAAATTCGATGAGCGCTACTATTCAAAAACTATTTGTCATTTCCCGGGCTGACAAATAATTTTTGAATAGTAGCGCTCATCGAATTTCCATCTACCTGTTTACCCTGTTGTGAATATTTGCAGTAGCAGAAGTCTTCTGGTTGAATTTACAGCATTATTTTAATTTGGATTTTCGTTTAATAATAATACTTAATTCATTAGCATTTGAATAATTGCAATATCACAGTAATTCCCATCTGTAGACTGACTGGCCGCTATGGCTTTGTATAAAATGAGCGCTGCTATCCAGAGATTGTCAGTTTGGTGTAAGGGTAAGCATTACTGACCGGCAATTGGTAGGTACTGAGTTCGTTTCCCGGGCTGATAAATAATTTTTGAATAGTAGCGATCATCGAATCTCCATCTAGCTGTTTATCCTGTTGTCAATATTTGCAGTAGCAGAAGTCTTCTGGATGAATTAACAGCATTTAATTTGGATTTTCGTTTAATAATAATAATAATAATAATAATGAATTCATTAGCATTATTTGAATAATTGCAATATCTCAGTAATTTCCATCTGTACATTGGAGTCAATTTGAGAGACTAGGCAACGTTGCTCTCGTATCTTTCTTCACTGTTATAATAACCTGGACCTTATAGAAGCGTTGTTTGACCACGTGTTTGTTCCATTTTATGTATTGATCTCGTACTTCCGGTCTATTCTCAATGACTTCATACTAAATTAAATTCCCTTCCAGTTTTTCTCTGGCTATGAATTCATTTACCTCTCCATTGACTTTTCATATTAAATTAAATTTCCTTTCCGATTTCCCTGGGCCATGAATACACTCACCTTTCCATTGACTTTATCTCTAAAAACTTTCAATCAATTCCTTGTGTTACAGCCATCAGGTACTCCTATGCACTGTAATTCATCGCCATCATTTCTCCGTCTACAGATTATTCCCATCCCAATAAAAGCTGCTCCAGAATCATTCACGGCATATTTCATTTCTCTCGCTGGCTTACGAATTCCAATAAATATTCAAATGAATTTCGTCATACTTTTCGACCTCTCCCTCCTTATAATTCATTCTGCTTTTTCTTCTTCTTCTTCTTCTTCTTCTTCTTCTCTTCTTCTTCTTCTTCTTCTTCTCTTCTTCTTCTTCTTCTTCTTCTTCTTCTTCTTCACCTGTCTTCTCCTACTTCTTTTTCTCCACCTGTCTTCTCCTTCTTCTTCACCTGTCTTCTCCTTCTTCTTCACCTGTCTTCTCCTTCTTCTTCACCTGTCTTCTCCTTCTTCTTCACCTGTCTTCTTCTTCTTCTTCTTCTTCTTCACCTTTTGTCTTCTTATTCTTCTTTTCTCTTCTTCTTCTTCTTTTCTCTTCTCTTCTTCTTCCTTTCTCTTCGTCTCCATCTCATCCTTTCTGCTCATCACTTTATGCTTCTTCTTCTTCTTCACAATCATCTTCTTCTTCTTCTTCACCTGTCTTCTCCTTCTTCTCTCTTCTTCTTCATCTCATTCCTCCTGCACATTACAATCTTTCTACTGAAATTATTCCTTTCAAAATTCACCTCTCCTCCACCTTTCAAACGATTCCTCCTCCTTATCTTTGGATGATTCTCCCCAATTCTGTTCACTTCTTCATGTTTCACTGATAATATTATTATCATCCTTCCCTTACTTCTGCATCGCATATTCGTTCGTAACTTTGAATTCTACTTTCTGGCTCTCTCCTACCGTCCACGCTATTCCCCATCCAATATTGCATGAAGGAATGTCTTTTTTATTTGAGGAAAAATCCGATTAACAGGGAAAGATGCAAGGAGATAGCTCTTTTTGTTATAAGTGTAACATTCTGAGAAGAAAATCGCTCTTGTACAAAATGGGATTCAGGAAAAAGCTATCATATTATTCCATTATGAATATTGTAATACTAGTCGTAAGGTATGTTCCTTTTTTAATTGCGCGTAGACGTATATACAATGTTTTTGGAAATTTTGCATTATTCAAGGATAATATGAAAGGAAGAAGGGCCTCCTTCATACGCCAATATTGGTGTTAAAATTTGGTGTGGTGAACACACACAACTTTCCTTGCCGTTATGAAAATTGATCAACTGTCGCTAGTGTTCCCGCGCATCTCAGGTCTACTTTTCTAAGATTTGAGCCAGCTGGTGACAGGTCAATAGCGCTGCAGGCACACAAAGTCTGCTATCTCTTCAGTGAATGATTTAATAGGATCAACCGTTGCCAACAGTTCGCAATTTAATAATCTTTTTTTCTCGAATTTCGAGCTAATTTTCAATTTTAGGAGAAAATGCTACTGTACATTAATTGTAGAGATTTTTATGCTCAATCTCTCCCACTTGAAATTTTTCGTTTAAATTGTATCTGAAGCCTGATAATTGAGAATCTAAAATCAAACTTTGCATAGATGGTGCAGTGCTCCTGAAATTTTCACAGATATGAGACTTGTGGCAGTCGATAGAGCTCATCAATGACTTTTCTAGGTATGGATTTGATTGAAATAGTTGGAGCCATTTTCGATAAAATCAGGAGAAACCCTGTTTTTGACAACATTTTTGCCATTTTAGCCGCCATCTTGAATTGCATTTGATCGAAAATGTTCGTGTCGGATCCTTATAGTGTAACTACCTCAAGTTTCAAGTCATTCCGTTAATTGGGAGATGAGATATCGTGTACACAGACGCACATACATACACTCTTATACACACACACACATACAGACCAATACCCAAAAACCACTTTTTTTGGACCTAGGGGACATTGAAACGTATAGAAATTTATAAATTGGGGTACCTTAATTTTTTTCGGAAAGCAATACTTTCCTTACCTATGGTAATAGGGCAAGAGAAGTAAAAATCAGACTATAGAATTATTCATCATAAATCAGCTGACAAGTGATTACACAGATCTGTGGAGAAGCCAGTCTATTGCTGTATTTCCATAAGGTCTATAGTTTCAATAAGGTTGAATTCTTGTGGATGAGAATACTGCGTGAGGTCTACTGATCACAGAACTACTAGTATGATGTACTTGTTACTGGATCACGTACACTCTCCGTGTAAGCTGTAAGTAACTCTGTGATGAAATCCATCAACGCGTGCAATCTGCAAATCTCGTACGGAATCCATTTGCCATAATTACAGGGTCAATAAGCTCTTTTGCAGTTGGTAGCATGCAGATTTTCAGCAACCAATAGCAAAGCTCTCCCAACCGAAGCACCGCCTAATTAACACTTACTCAAATTACCATTTCGATTTCCCAATACTGTCGATGGCAGGGGCATATTTGTCTTTGTCTCACTTTGTCTCGGTGTTGAACTGATGACCATGTCATTCTCCAGTAATCGGCTTCACGTAATTTTCGATTAATTCATGTCGAGCTCGTGATATTGACGTTGTAATGAGCATGTGCCCTCATGTGATTAACTCAGAATCGAAGATTTTAATAACAACTGTCTATGTAATTTATGCGACTGTAATGATACTGCGACTGCATTACCTTTTAAACACGTGCGCAACTCCGATCCCTAAATATCAATAATAATTTTTCATCATTATTTATTGTTTCTCTCATCCTACCTCATTATCTCACACTCCTCATTCTCTCTTACACTCTCACTCTCTTTTACAATTTTTATTATAATCTTGATTTTCTTATTCATAGTATTCATTTGTATGAAATGTAAAGGGTTTTCGTAGCAGAGAGGTTCTGGAGTCCTAACTCTGCCCTGAATAAGGGCAATCAATCAATCTCTCTCACTCTTCCTCTCTCTAATGATGTTAATTCTTATTTTCCAATATGCACTTTTTTGTATGGAATGTAAAGGGTTATGAGGCAGAGAGGATCTATAGTCCTAACTCCGCCCTTAATGAAGGCAATTATTCAATTCATTACAATTCTCTCTCTCTCTCTCTTTCACTATCACTTCTTTCTCTCTTTCGATCTGTCTGTTGAAAAAGAAAAGGGGAGAACAATCTGTTGTGTTGAGTGTCAGCGAGGGACTGAAATGCTGATTCAACAAGCAATGATGGCAATTGATCAATCAATGGACCAATCGCTCTCCACCACTCTATCTCTCACTAATTCTCTTACACCCCTGCTCTCTCACACCCTCTCTCTCTCTCAGTGATAAGGATATTTTGAATATTCTTCCCGAAGAATTGACATTGATATGTCCAAAGCTCCGCCAATATTCATGTAAATGCATAACAATATTACCTATAGTTATCCCAAATTGTTTTTTTCACATCATAATTATACAGTTCAATAATCATTATTTTCTTAGTCTATATTGTGTTAATTCATCCACAATTTCGCTGTATTGTAAGCTATTGTATATAAGTTTTTATTGTTATCTACATGGATAAAGTACTCAGTCAATAAATCCTAAGGTACTAGAGAGAATGTTTTTAGGTTTTAAGGTCTTTAATGTCTTAATGTCTCAACCTTAGTGTCTTAAGGTCAAATGCTGTAGGGCAGGGTATCCTCGATACCCTTTCTGAGAATGGACATCCAAAGGTTCAAACTTCACCGTTTCATGTGAAAACATTCCAGTAATACCTCAATATTCGCATATTTCATCAAATTTCTTTGCTCAATATAATATTGAAAAATTCTTCAGGTTAATATGATTGACTCAGGATAGCCGAGTCGACTAAAGCGTTGCACCTTTCAGTCTACTAGTGCTACCTGGTCACGAGTTCGAATCCCGACGAATTTTGATCTTCAAATTAAAAAAGAAAAATGTAAAAAAATCTGGTGTGGCGCACTCACACAACTTTCCTTGCCGTTATGAAAATTGATCACCTGACGCTAGGGTTCACGCGCATCTCAAGTCTACTATTGAAAGATTTGAGCCAGCTCTGCTATATCTTCATAGTATTTAATAGAATCAACCATTGCCAACAGTTTTCAATTAAATGATCACATTTTATCGAATTTCCATCTTATTTTCAATTTTAGGTGAAAATGTTACTGAACATTAATTGAAGAGATTTTCATGCTCAATCTTTCCCACCTGAAGTTTTTTGTTCAAATTGTATCTGAAGCCTGATAATTGAGAATCAGAAATCAAACTTTGCATAGATGAGGCGAAGCTCCTGAAATTTTTAGATATGAGGCAGTTGGTAGAGCTTATCGATCACTTTTTAGGTATGAATTTGATCAAAATCGTTGGAGTCGTTTTCGAGAAAATCTGTTTGACAACATCTTTGCCATTTTAGCCGCCACCTTGAATTGCATCTTATTGAAATTGTTCGTGTCGGATCCTTATATTGTAAGGACCTCAAGTTCCAAATTTCAAGTCATTCTGTTAATATTGTGAGGTGAGATATCGTGTACACAGACGCACATACACACACACACACACACACACACACACACACACACACACACACACACACACACACACACACACACACACACACACACACACATATACACACACATATATATACAGACCAATACCCAAAAAACACTTTTTTGGACTCAGGAGACCTTGAATCGTATAGAAATTTAGAAATTTCGGTACCTTAATTTTTTTTTGGAAAGCAATACTTTCCTTACTAATAGGGCAAGGGAAGTTGAAATGATTTCTATCGATAACTCCAAACTCTAAACTAGAATCATGGCCTCAGCTTATCATATTATGGAAAGACAAAATTAGTAGACAACTGTCTATTAACGTTGATGGAGAGATACATTTTCAAGATATTCGATGTTCTTGAACGGGTAGTATTATAGTCCACTAGACAGCTGATTTATGATGAATAATTCTATAGTCTAAATTTTACGGTAATATTGGCGTATGAAGGAGGCTCATTTTTCCTTTCATATTATCCTTGGAATACAAAATTTTCAAAAACCTTGTATTTACGTCGACGCGCAATTTAAAAAGGAACATACCTGTCAAATTTCATGAAAATCTATTACCGCGTTTCACCGTAAACTCGCAACATATTATAAACATATGAACATTAGGAGGAATGACAAACCGTCGACTTGGATCATAGACCTCACTTCGCTCGGTCAATAAGTACAGTATAAAAATGATAGGGAGAGGAAAAATTAGGTATCCTTGTGCTATTCCTTTCCCAAATCTAGATAACACATAGTCCGAAAAGAGTTAAAATATCTGTAGATATTTGTTGTTTATACCTTAGACCAGTTATAGAATAGACACGCTGGGAAGTCTAGCCTCTGAAGCCAATATCTACTGCCAAATCCACCCAACTTGACGTCACAACAGTGACGTCACGCATCGTATGGAAGACTTCCAGATTGTGTCTATTTCAGATTCATGGTGTTTTAAGGTTATTTCTAGCTACGGGCAAAACCGATATTGGTTAAGTTATAAAGTGTTATGTGATATCGGCTTCAAAGTTATAATGATTGTGTTTTGAAAATAATAAGGTACGGTAGCCTTCAAAACTAATTTATTGTCATGCTGCAATGAGTTCACTCACATCATAACCAAGGATAATATTACAGTTACAACTTACAAAATTTATGTGTAAAAATTTCAACTTTCACATGAAAAGATATTCCACTTTCTTTCCTAGAAATTTCAGTGCAATTATATGCTGCGCAGGAGATTACCATTTTCATGAATAATAATTACATAAATAAATAACAATCTGCTATGGAAAACAAGCTATGTTTAACAACAATGTAAGTTAAACACCAAAACTTAAACACAAAACTCAAAAAAGTTTTCTATAATTCCTATACGATGCGTGACGTCACTGTTGTGACGTCAAGGTGGGAGGATTTGGCAGTAGATGTTGGCTTCATCGTCTTTCACTTCCAGTATGAATATACAATGGGCCGTGTCTATTCTATAACTGGTCTAAGGTTCATACGCTGTTGAAGTTAAGCTGCTGTTGAACAGCTGTTTATTGTCATTCCCCGTTATTTTTCATTTGAAGACAAGTTCGTTTACACATGTTCGATACTCTTTTTCCCTCGTTAGCAGCCAACCTCACTCGAAATATTATATACAGGCTTGGAAGAACTCATACACTGTGTTAAGTCAAGCGAGAAAGACACGACAGGGAGAACTGTGATGATTCGGCGTGGAAGACTCAATCATATGGAAACCTTCAACATTGTGAGAAATTGAGACATATCTAGCAGACATTTTCATTGTGCAGGTTTTCCTCAGAGCTGTTGATTGTCGAGTATTGTTTCCGAGGAGGAAGAAATATTCCCTGACACTTTAGAACGAGTAGAATATTGTCAAAGGATATTCTGCAGTGAACGGAGTCACGTTTCAACAACAACAACCGCAGAAAAAAGTGGAATTTCATGCTTTCATGAGACGAGGAACACAGGACAGAGTAATGATATACTATCCGTGTACAGTAACGGTATGAGGTATATGCATGGAAACTCACTAAAGCTTTGGAGAAAACTAGAAAGAAATTTACAGAGATAAATTTTCACTCCTGCAGC
This sequence comes from Nilaparvata lugens, assembly GCF_014356525.2. NCBI lineage: Eukaryota > Metazoa > Arthropoda > Insecta > Hemiptera > Delphacidae > Nilaparvata > Nilaparvata lugens. Next base: position 34,570,168 of record NC_052512.1, read on the forward strand.
TGGGGTACAAGAGTATCAAGTTAACTCGGTCCTTCTCTTTCTTCTTATTATTTTTCTTCTATCTCACCTTCTATCCTTTCTTCACCACCCTCTTCTTCGCAACTTCCTCCTCCTTCACCTCCTCCTCCTTTTCTCCCTCTACTCCTCCTCCTCCACCTCTTCTTTCTTCTTCTCCTCTTCCTACACCTCCTCATCCTTTCTCTTCTTCACCGCTCATCCTCAATTCACTCCATCGCTTCCCAATCAAGAGCACAGGTGCATAAACGTCCGGAAAAAAGAAAACAATATCTCTGTGCCTGAGAATCTCAATATCTGAGATTTCTCTCAACGAAGAAAGGTTTTGTCGCCCCAGATGAGAGACAAATATTAAGGAAATGAATCTGCACGGATTTGATCACACTCTCGGAGATGATATACCTTCCTAGTGTATCAAAGGATAAATTGTCGTGGTGGAAGACGTTTGATTGTTATTCATGGGAGTTGTTTTAGTTTGATAATTCAATCTTGAGGAAGAAATAGTTATTTGTGCAACTAGTGTGCAAAGTGACAGTTTGCTGCACCGAAAGAAACGTTTACTTCTTGAGTAGTAGTTACGTAGTTACTTCTTGAGCGGAATGGTTTCTTGAGTGCAGCAGAGGAACTTTGCGCACGTATTTCACATTAAATTTTTCCTTCAGTTACCATTGAATATGAGAAATGGCTGATTATGGCGGAAATCCATCAAATGTTTGTCTGTATGATTATGCTATCAATAACAACAATTGTCATTATGTTATTCCCCTAAATAATTATTCTCGTTTAACAATGAGGCTTACAGTTCAATGAGCAAGAAAAGTTGTGTGAGTGTAGCACACCAGATTTTTTATATTGGAATGGAGTTCAATACTTGTATAAGAGAAAAATACTACTGCTTTGATTGAATTGGTAATAAGATTCTGGGTGAAAATTATAGTGAAAATAATGGAACAAGACAAACATTAGAGCAATATATCAAGGAGAAAGGAAGAGGATTAGTTTATCAAGGAGAAACTCAGGTGGGCTTCATAATGATCGTGAGGCATTGTCTTCGAATTTGTACGATCCCCGTTATGAAGTATCAAAATGAATCTATTAAAGCCAGTTACACACACACACACACACACACACACACACACACACACATACACACACACACACACACACCACACACATCGATTTTTAGACGTTTGATTTTCCGTCCTTATGATTTCTAGCAGATTAAACGAAACTTGTCAAACATCATCTGTTTCATCTATTAAGATCTATCGATATGTGTGTTTGTAGCCATTTATACACACATCGACTTTCGAACTTTCGTTTTTTGCCGTACATAGGCTAGTTACACACACATCGATTTTTCTTTGTATGATATTTTTCCGTCCTTATAAATTCTATCAGATTGAACAGCTGATGTTTGTCAAGTTCTGTTCAATCTGATCAAATTGATAATTGAGAATATCAGAACTCCATTTCAGTAGGTAAGCCAAAAAACTTCCCTATTCCAATCGAAGATTCGAAAGCTTTTATTCGAAAGTTGGAAGTCGATGATCGACGGTCAAGTTCAATCTGATCAAATTGGTAATTGAGAATATCAGATAGAACTGAACTTGACAAAAATTATCTGTTCAATCTTATAAAATTTATAAGGACGGGGTGAAAACTCATACGTCCACGAATCGATGTGTGTGTAACCAGCCTAATGCTACGAACAATATTACAAGATTCAACATTCGAAGCAAACAGGTCTTCTGATCATCGACTTCCAACATTCGAATAAAAACTTTCGAATCTTCGATTGGAAGCCAAAAGTTTTTTGGCTTACCTACTATACTGGAGCTGGCTGAATTGATTGCCTACAACTGGAACCTAGATTCTGCGAACTTGGTTCTCATAGCAGACAACAAGATTGAAAAGGCTAAATTGAGATGTTGACGGACTGGGAAGGGGGCGGGAAGGAGTGAACATGGATAAATACTGAATCGATCTATTTTTCAGGTAGGCTATGGGTGAGCTTTCTTTTAACCCATATCTACAGAACTAGAGGAAGATGATGATGAAGAGGAAGAAGAAAAGTGTTGGAGGAGGAGGAGGTGGAGCAGTAGGAGGTGGTGGAGCAGGAGGAGGAGGAGAAGGAGTGAGAGGAGAAGAAGAAGAAGAAGAAGAAGAAGAAGAGGAAGAAGAAGAAGAAGAAGAAGAAGAAGAAGAATTGATGAATAATTATATAGTCTAATTTTTACTCTAAAATTGGCGTATGAAGGAGGCTACTTTTTCCTTCTATATTATCCTTGAAATGTAAAATTAGCAAAAACCTTGTATACATGTCGACGCACAATTAAAAGAGGAACATACCTGTCAAATTCCATGAAAATCTATTACCGCGTTTTGCCGTAAATGCACAACATATAAACATTCAAACATTAAAAAATTTAAACATTTAAACATTCAAACATTTAAACATTAAGAGAAATGCCAAACCTTGAGTTGAATCTTGGACCTCACTTCGCTCGGTCAATCATGAAATATCCCTTTTCCCGTGAAAGTCCAAGTAAAAGCACCTAAAACTAAACTAAATGAACTAAAATAAACTTTAAAAGCATTGTTATTCATCATTCAACTTGGAAGAGTCAAGCCAACGGCCATTGAATACTAGTCATGTTTATTTATTTATTTATTCAGTCATGTACAGTAATTATTACACTTATATGGGAGGCTTATGCCCAAAACTGTCCCTTCTCAAATTTCACAGATGTTGATCTGTCATTCTCAATACTTATTCCCAATATTATACGAGTATTTATTTATATACTCATTCATACGAGGTATATATTTTATTTCATCTATTTTTGAACAATTACAATTCATATGGTATGATCGAGAAAGGACAACAGGTATAACCCAAAACTATTCTGTTCCCAAATTTTGATAAAGAATAACAAGTCCAAAAAAGTAGGTATGTTCTTCATGTGGGAAACTGGAGTTCAATTCTGTCCAAAATATATATATGATCATTCTATTTCCAGGATTTATATTGTCTAGTATTCTATAGTATCAATATGAACCATTCAACCATCCTATTATATCAAGCGAGCAATTTTTGTAGAAATTTTTATATTTGATTATTTATATTTATATTTGGTTATTTATATTTATGGTTATATATTTATTTTCAACGGATCTCGAAAACGGCTCTAACGACTTTCACGGAATTTGGAACATAGTAGGTTTATGATATAAAAACTTGATTGCACAAGAGCCTTATCCTTGGGAAAACTCGCTGAACGACATTGAAAGGATAATTCATCCTTGGCTGAAACAGCTGACACTTTCGACGTCTGTGGATAGTAAAAAGTGAGCGAGTGTGGAAAATCAAAATATCGCATCCCCGAAATTCATAAGCTGACGTATATAGTGAGGTCCACGTTATAATGGCAATGGAGAAAGATAGGATAAAAACGTTGCTAAACCTCTGTCTTGTGAATGCCTTCTATAGACGGTTGCAGATTCAGGTTATTGATGCAATATTAACTGCTCATTTTCGTTTAAAATAATGAATCATGTTTCATTGAGCAATAAATTATATTTTATAATAATTCCATAGTAAATTTACATAATTAAGATTAAATATTTTGTTAATTCATTATTAATTCTACATTGTTAAGAGACGATCAGGCAACAGAGCAAAGCGAGAAAGAGATAGCGCTATTCGCTTTGTTGAATGAAAGACAAGGATAGCAATACCATTGCTAATCAAACACTGCCATTATAACGTGGACCTCATTATAGCCAGCTGTGAAATATGAACATGATCATTTTGGAGAATTGTGTTCTGTTTATCAATAAATAAAAATAACGAGGGGAGCTCGGTGCCCCGATATCATTCATTTACATAGGCATTTAAGAATCTAGAGTACTAAATGCAAATCTCCATTCAGTTTCGAGTTTTTAAACATTGATCTCACAAACCGCCCACAATCTTCATACAGTTTCCCTCTAACAAATTATTATTCACGTTATTTACGTTGCCTGTGAAAGATGAAAGGCAAGATTAATGGAATATGCAGAGCTGGCCCTAGTCTGTTGCTGCTTTGAAAAGCCGAAATGAATTAGCCAGCTTTAGTATTCAATTTTGTATGTGGAAGTGAAAGAAATTATAGCCTTGAACCAAGGATGATTGAGCCCGTTTTATTCAGCAGAATATTCCAAGTTATTAAAAACTTTGATACAGAGATGGTGTAATTTATAGTGGTGAGAACAGCTAATTCGCTTCTTTATGTTTGACTTATTTCTTTCTTGTCCTACAAGGATCGAAGAGATCAGAAAAAACGCTCAAATTCCGTGATCTTATGGTCTTTGATGCGAGAAACACGAATCTGGAATAATATTCAAAAAATACCCCACCGTTCAGGAGATAAGATCAAATTCAAGCTGAATCTGAGATACTTTTTCTTTCAGTGTGTTCCACGATGATTTCCATCATTTTTTGTGGAAAATGAAAATCGCTCGAACTTAGTGATCCTATGGTCTTTGATGCGAGAAACACGAATCTGGAATCATATTTGCAAATTCATTACCGTTCAGGAGATATGACCAAATTGCAGCCAAATCTGCAATACTTTTTGTTTCAGTGTGTTCCACGATGGTTAATCCATGATTTCCAACAATTTTTTTGGAATAATAAAAATCGCTCAATCTTCGTGATCTTTGATGCGCGAAACACGAATCTGGAAACATTTATCTATGTAACCAATTATCCATCGATAAACCCAATTCAGTTTTATTGAGAATGAAATCTTCTACATAATAAGAGAAAGTAGGGTTATGTTTGTTCGCATCAAAACATGTCAACTTGTGGATTGCGTACCGAAAAAACGAGGATGATTCAGATCTCCAAATTTTGCACATAGATTCTAAAAACATCAATCTCGTGCACCTCGAAGCCCAAATCTAATTTTTCCGAAATAATGTTCAAATTTCATTCATGGAACATCATACGGCATATCTACATTGTTATTACCTACGAGTTATCCGAGGGATGAGACCTAGTGCAATCGAATTTTTATACCATGAAACTACCATGTTCCAAATGTCGTGATAATCGTATAGCCGTGTCCACACTGAACAAATCTTCGATGTTTGTTAAGGGGGTCAGGGACAAACATTTTAAAACGTTTGGACAATCATTGTTTGTCAAACAGAAAATTACTGTTTTTTCTAAACATTTTCAGTGTTTGTCGTAAAACATAAAAACCTGTTCTCCACACTTATAAATACTATGTTTGGTGACGCGTCCACACTGGTCACGGGCAAACATTGTTTGTCAAACATAATAAAATTCGCCCAAACTGTTTCAACAAACATGTTTCTCGAACATTTGTTCAGTATGGATCTGGCTTTAGAACCGTTTTCGTGATCCGGTGTCATACTGACATATAAACAGTGATATTGATCGTTTTATAGTGTAGAATGATTCAGATTATTTCAACTAAATAATCATCCTGTATACTATAACCTTGAACGTATTGAGGTACAGTAAATTGTATAGGATACGTAACTTCCGAAACATTTCACCCAAAAAACTACCCAGTCTCTACCACAAAAATCTCTCAGTTCCCATTCTATCATTCTATGTTTTACTCGTATTTTCCTTCCCTGTTCTCACCGCTTGCTCCGTCTGCCTCAACTTGTTTCTCTTGTAGCGAAATCCAAAGCGTAGCCGGAATTATTATTAAACGCGCTGGTCGAACTTTCTGCTCATTGTGATTTAATAGGAAAAACTTTGCAAGTCCTGTCGTCCGGTGTTTTGTATCGAGCTTTTCCGGCCAGATGTTTGCCTGGAAAAATTCAGAGCGCGCTGGAAAATGGTAATTTGAGAGAAGTCTACCAGTGAGCGCTTGCCAGGTAATGAATCAGTAACTTTATTCACAGCGGTTTAGTTCTTGTGCTGAGATTTCCTTTCATAACTCCTTCTCAAGCCTGTATAGCTTGCACTTTTCTCTCGACAAAACCTCATCCCGCCCTCTAGTCAAATCATGAATTAATTTTGATCTATCCATAAAATCCTCGTTCAGAACAAAGTGGACCAGATGAATGCTTGAACTCTGTAGTCACAGACAGTTGAACTTCATTGTAAACAAGATTAATTAAAATTACTTTTCCTCCACCTCCCGTCTAAAGTGCTAACTTTACTCTCTGGAACCTAATACTGAAGTGTCACTTTTTCGCTCTCGGGAGGAAAAAACTGGAAAACTCCCTAGAACGTAAAGTAACTACATTTAAATAACATAGGAAGCATATCTATTTTAAAAACGTACATTTGAAATAGGTTAGAAGGTCTAAGCTTAGATGAGAAAGCATATAGAGTAGTCATTAACCAACTAAATTCAATACTTCAACCAGACATTTGATCAATATATGAAATTTATGTTTGTATGCTAAAATTATCACAAACTACATATCAGTATACTATAAAAATGTATAAATATTTGTTTTTCTATTCCATGTTATTCAAAATAGGAAGCATATAGAGTAGTCATCAAATCAACTAAATTCAATACCTCAACCAGACATTTGATCAATATATGAAATTTATGTTTGTATGCTAAAATTATTACAAACTACATAACAATATACTATAAAAATGTATAAATATTTTTTTTTCTATTCCATGTTATTCAAAATATCAACCAACGAATTTTCCTCATCAACTAATTGAATTTGAAACGGGAACTTCAACATAGTGTTGTAATCGAGTCGGCGGCCATTGTTGTTACAACATTTACCGACAGATGCGCTATCGGCGCGGTCGGCGGTGAACTGTGTGATTAGAAGACAGCTGTTTAATTTTTAAGTTATGTTGTAACACATTCTACTGGTCACATAAGTTTTTAAAAATTATTTTAATTGCAGTTTTATGAAAATGTAGGTGGAGGAAAAATGTTGTATATATCACGAGTGAAAAATGTTTTTTCACCCTCAGGAAAATTGTTGCCCTCAGCTTCGCCTCGGGTTTCAAACTTTTCCCTCAGGGAGAAAAAACAGTACTTTCTACTCTAGATAATAAACAAATAACTATTTTAAAACTCTGTTAGGCTAGCTTGTGTGTAACTCCATCGATTTTTGTGTGTAGGATATTTTGCCGTCCTCATGAATTCTATCAGATTAAACGGAACTTGAAAAACATCATCTGTTCAATCTAATAGAATTTATAAGGAAGGAAAAGTACCGTATGAACAAAAATCTATGTGTGTGTGCGGGGCTTTACACACACATCAATTTTTGGAAGTACGATTTTTAGCCGTCCTTATAAATCATATATAAAGGTGCGTACAGATATATGCGCCGCGAACATGAGCAATTCACTTTTAATCAGCTGATGCCAAGCTTTTTATATCTGTATCTTACCGTTTCTGTAAAAATACAGATATAATCAGCAGTTTAAAAGTGAATTGCTCTTGTTCGCGGCGCGTATATCTGTACGCACCTTAAGACTGAACAGATGATGTCAAACAGATGATGTTTGTCAAGTTCCGTTTAATCTGATAGAATTTTATTCATAAGGACGACAAAAAATGAGTTCTCTCATATTCTGATTGCAGTGAATCTAGAAGTGTATTGTTCATTGAACAATGTATTGAAGTTCATTGTTTATATACGAGTGTGTGTTATGTATGGATTCAAGTGTTTGTATTTGATAATAATCATATTCTGTTATATTGACGATGTCTATTGTGAACCTGTATCATTGGAAGATGAAGATATTGTATTCTCGTATTATATTCTCATCCTTACATCCGTCTATCCACGAGGCTCCGCCCCTTAGATCCCTGACTGGATCGTCCAAAAATGAGATCAGCGAGCTAACTTCGCTCGCCTGCATGTAGACCTCAGCGGAACCTCTGTACCGAATTCGCTACATTGAACGTTTTATGTCAATTAGATCTTAAAAAATTGAGAAAACTTAAAAAAACGCTGGTCAATACACCTGTTACTAAATCGGCGTATATTTGGCAAACGAAATTTTTCCACCTTAGCTAAACCTGTGTACTGATTTTTTAAAAACGTATTCTCATCAATTATTGAAAAAGGTGAGAAAACGCAGAAAAGCTGAGAAAAACGTTGGAAAACGCTTATTTTGGGCGTATCTTTGACGTTATTTCAAATTCTTTCTTGCACAAAATTATTACACTCCAGCTAAGCTTATGTAGTAAATTTGAGCATTCTCGGTCCATTTGTTCTCGATAAAGCTGAGAAAACGCTAAATAAAGCTAAGCTAAAAAACGCTGGAAAAACGCAAATTTTGGGAGTATACTTGGCGTTATTTCAAATTCTTCCTTACACAACATTATTACACCCGAGCTTAGCTTCTGTACTAAATTTGAGCATTCTCGGTCCATTTGTTCTCGATAAAGCTGAGAAAACGCTGAAAAACGCTGGAAAAAGGCAGATTTTGGGCGTATCTTTGGATTTTTTTCCAAATCCGTTCTTAGTGCGCCTCTAAAGGGCCAACTGAACATACCTACCAAATTTGAACGTTTTTGGTCCGGTAGATTTTCAGTTCTGCAAGTGAGTGAGTGAGTCAGTCAGTAAGTGTCATTTCGCGTTTATATATTATATAGTATAGATTTTATTCTATTGTATTCCCATATTCCCATTCTCAAATAATAGTTATTATCTTTTCTTTTCCAGGTAAGCAGACATTACACGTCAAATCGGATTTCAACTCTCGGATTAAGGTGAGGACATTAACTGAATTAACGAATTTTATTTATTTTTCCATCTTCAACAACATATTTTTATGGGGACAATCAATTATTGTTGTCATTTGTTTCAGCTTGAAATAGATCGTGAACTAGATTAAGAGTCACTTTGCAGAGTTATCTTGATTTATGCCCGGTTGCAGAGTTGTCACATAAAGTTAATAGCAGGCATTTAACATGTTTATGAAGCCATAACTTCACTTTTCGTTGCAAAGATGTCAATGTAAACTATAGCTTCCATAAAACTAGAAAACGCCAAATTAAACACATGATTTCGTTTCAGAGTCGTCAAAAAGAGCTTATTTCTGTCTCCAATAGCTATCTTGATATAACTTCAGAAACAGTCATTGAAGTTATGGGCCCGAAGTCGTGCTGTTTAAATCATATATCTACACTCGCCAAATGCATTTTAGAGGTTATGATAGCTTTTTTGAAAGATGTTTATTAAAAACCATCTGTAATATTATCGCTTAGGCGGGATGGACACCGGAGAAACGCATTTCGTGAAGCCCTCTTTCATGAAACTTGTTTCATGCAATCCGTTTCACTCGCGCATGCATACAAAAGAAACGTTCCCTGCTTAATCTTATCAGTCGATTGCGAGCAACTTTCGTTTCACGTTTCCTGAAACTTTTTTCACGAAACGCGTTTCTCCGGTGTGCATCCCGCCTGAATATGGTGAGAAATCTCGCCAAAAGCCAAGATTCGCCATATGGTTTATCAATTTTATGTGAGGTCTTTTAGGTCTGTTCACAGTGATGTCGATTAAAACTTTCCCCGATGCTGAGACATTGGTTGGATAGAAGCATGCACGGAAAAAGTGAATAGAGCTGCAGTGTGACTTATGTGTGATGCTAATTCGAGATATTGCTAAATGGGCTTCTACAAACGACTGTGCAACGACCAACCATTATGTAAATGATTTAAAACTATGTCTCACACATAGTGTGAGAACATAATGTGAATGATTTTAAACTATGTCTCACACAGATATGTTTGATTTTATGTAACGACCCTGCAACCGGGCATAAGTCAACTCAATAATTTCTGGTTTCAATCTCTCATATATAGTGTATCATAATTACATTTCAAAGTTATGCAATTACATTGGAGACTTTATTATGTGATGGTACATGGTGTGAAATGGATTATACGATTGAGAGCTGGTAGATTTTCGCAGTAGCTGCTTCCTAGCATGGCGAATAAGCGTGGTTGAGGATTTTCAGTAGTTTCCAATCTAGCGGGGAGACTTTCGAACAATAGCTTGTCTGAGATCAGTGTTGGTCAGTGGGATACGACACGATTGTCGCCAACTTTTAATGGAATCACCCTTTTTCCAAAAAGACTCTCAAACTTTGTCTTTTTTCTGTCTCCAATTCCCTTCTCTTCACAGACCTTTTGTTGCCGACTATAAAACGCGAGTACTCAGGCAATCGCCAATTCTCTCTTTTACCAATACTCTTTTCTCTGAACAACTTTATTCTTTTTCTATGTATCTTCCTCCTCTCTCACTTCAACTCCTCTTTTCTCTCACAACTTTATTCTCTTTCTTTGTATCTTGCTCCTCTAACTGTTCATCCTATCGCTCCTATTCCTCCACCTCCTCATTTACCTCATTTTCCCCGCCTCATTCTCCTCCATCACCACCTCCTCCACCTCTATTTCTCATTCACAACCTAATCATCCTCTTCTATTCCTCTCCCACCTCTTCCTCTTTTGGCATAAAGCTGTAAGCCTCTATATGTTGTAATTTTCTTTTGATGTAAATAAATCTTATAATATCATGTACTCAGGCAATCGCCAATCCTCTCTTTTACCAATACTCTTTTCTCTGAACAACTTCAAGTAACGAAGCAGTGTGTGATTACATAGCCTTATATTTTGGACAACATTAACATTCTATCAAAATTTTTGGAGAGAAATAGTACAGGCTCAGCCTAGTTTTTCCTCCAATGTCATAATTGTATTATGATTATAGTATTTTATACAATAAATGAATTATAATGGAATTTGTAGTTATGGTAACCGCGCGGCTGAAATAAAAGTTGCAAAAAAAATTGTTTTTGTGCATCAAGAGCAGTTAAGGACATAATCAAATCATGAGCATGATAGTAGTTAATAAACTAGGTGGTGTGGCCTATCTATCAACTTCAAAAGCAGTCTATCAAATACACCTACTACGGTACTGTCAAATTCGTTGTGTGAACGAATCACATCTAGTTCCACAGCGCAGTGGATATTTGTTGTACAAGCTCTGAATTCACCATCGATATATATCTGGAAGCAAATCAACACTGTCACAAAATAACTGCCGATAATTAATCAGGGAATCGAGCACAGAGTGACATGATTAATTGAACAGTTGTCACAGCCAATTTTCCCTCCGCGTTCAAAACTACATGTGCCAGTTTATCAATTGGAAAAAGAAAATTGTCAATAAATTGTTGAGCAGAATGGGGTGGGAGCTGTTCATGCAGGCAACATGCACTGGGATGTTTGCCAATTCGATTCAAATTACCCGCCAAGTGTGGGAGGGCCGCGATTGGAGGAGTCCCCAGAGTAATGGTCCAATCCCCATCGACGAATTGCAATTAGCTTTTATGCTGGCAGCTGACAACTGAACCGGGAGCTCTGTTTGTCCAACCTCACATGTATTAGGACTGTAAGAATCGGCATGTTGCTAGTCACGAATTAAGTTGCTAGATGAATCTATGAATAAAATCACGACATGTGAAGTTCGTATTATTACAGACTATTCCATCTCTTTCAGACATCATCATAATTTTTAAACTTCCAGCAGTCGCGCTGTTGTAAAAATAACAACAGTGTCGGTTTTTTTGCTGCACAAAACTATTGAATGTGGTGTTGTCAGTGAATGAGTCACTTATGCATTCTAAAACTCTCCCCCCATCACTCCACTGAGTTGCAGTATCAACCGAGCAATGGTTCAGTCTTTAGGTGTCATTTAGTCGCGACAGTGCATGAGATATACTTAGGGAAATACTTATACGGGGACTGTAAATGAATCATTAACACAGAATTGATGGCTTTGTTCGATGTACCTTATTGGGCTATGAAATGGTAACCATCCATATAATCCAAGAAGATGGAAAATGTAATTATACAATTAATTGATATGTTTTGACAGTAAACAGAGTACACAACAATTGGAAAATTGGATGTTGTACAAAATACAACACGCGACTGCTCGTGTTATTGAGTAGGGCGCGACTACCGGGAGGTTGAATATTATTGTTTGAAATTGGGTCATTCTTCTTGAATCACTGTACTAGTAGTTCTGTGAACAGTAGACCACGCACTCAGTAAGTTACATTGACCTGTTGTTATGTTTTCTCAAAAATTAATGAATAATTTAAAAATTAAAATGTCTAGATAAAATCATAAATAAACATAGAGCTTTCTGTCCTATCGTACCGTGTCGTGTCGTCCCGGAATGTGAGTGTGAGCGCTGTTATCAGGTCTGGCTGCAACTGTCTACTAACGTTGATGGATACATTTTCAAGATGTTCGATGTTTTTGAACGAGTAGTATCATGGTCAACTGTCTACTAACGTTGATGGAAAGATACATATTTTTCAAGATGTTCGATGTTTTTGAACGAGTAGTATTATAGTCCAGAAGACAGCTGACTTATGATGAATAATATTATAGTCTGATTTTCACTCCAATATTGGCTCATGAAGGAGGCTCCTTTTTCCTTTTATATTATCCTTGAAATGCAAAATTTCCAAAAACCTTGTACATACGTCGACGCGCAATTTGAAAAGGGTCAAATTTCACAAAAATCTATCACCGCGTTTCGCCGTAAATGCGAAACATATAAACATTGAGAGAAATGCCAAACCGTCGACTTGAATCTTAGACCTCACTTCGCTCGGTCAACTAGTTACCCCTGGGCTGGCGAACTCGCTCATGAACTGTTGTATTGTAATCTTCGAAATCCGTAATTTTGGATTATACAGAGCTTGTGAAAATCAAGGAAACAGCTACAAGAATAATTTGACAGTAGGTTTCATTGAGGATGCTATTTGAAATGGAAAATTATTCTGTCGCTTCAACAGCTTTGATCATCAATGAATCGATTTATTTTAATGTGGAGGTGGTCATGTGATACATGATTTCGATACAGAGTTCCAGGAGAAAATGAATGGTGAAAACTGCTAAATAATATCTCAACACGTATCACTTTTAGTTGATGTGGAAGTTGTGAATCATGTTGTATATTAACCAGCTGAAATCATTTGTCAGCACATGAAGGACTGTCTGTGTGATATCTCCTAAATAGCTTCAGATGAATGGATGGATGAAGAAACTGTAGTAAGTGCAAGCAATAAATTCTTCAGCTGACTAAATCACAACTGACTGAATCAATTCTTCTCTAATGCATTTCCAGTGTTATTTTCATATCCTGAAAAAGGAAGAAGGAATGGGACAATTTTTTTGTCCAACAATCTTGACTTACGTGTTCAAAATTTGAAGCTCATTGATCAATTCTTTATAAAATTATTGTAGAACATACAAACAGACGGACAAGTTTCTGGCCTCCAGTAAGTCAAAAGTAACTCGCTGACACTCGTTCAAAATTACAACTTACATTACATTTACAAACTTTTACATCAACAAACTGATACGGGTTGAGATAGCAATGTGCGGCTTTCACAATTTTTTTTCTCCTGGAACTCTGTATCGAAATCATGTATCACATGACCACCTTCACATTACAAAGAAATCGATTAATTGAGGGTCAAAGATTTTGAAGCGACAGAGTGCGGTTTTCGCAATTTATTTTCTCTTGGAACTGTATATCAAAATCATGCTTTTTCATAAAAAATAAGATAATTTGAATTCATATGTCGGACAAATATGTTTAATCCGCAACTTTTAATTATACAGAGTTGGTGAAAATCATGGAAACAGCAAAATATTTCTTTCACAAGAATAATTTGACAGTAGGTTTCATTGAGGATCCTATTTGAAATAGAAAATTATTCTGTCGCTTCAACATCTTTGACCCTCAAAAAATCGATATTTTTCATTTTCTGTAAAGGTTGTCATGTGATACATGATTCCGATACAGAGTTCCAGGAAAAAATGAATGGCAAAAACCGCTAAATGATATCTCAACACGTATCAGTTTGTTGATGTGAAAGATGTAAACTGTGTTGTATATTAACCAGCTGAAAATCAGCAGCACATGAAGGACTCTCTGTGTGATAGCTCCTAGATAGCCTCAGATGATGTTATGAATGAGTGGATAAAGAAACTGTAGTAAGTGCATGCAATAGATAATTCTTCAGCTGACTAAATCACAACTGACCAAATCAATTCTTCTCTTATGCACTTTCAGTTTTATCCTGAAAATATCCTGGAAAAGGAAGGAGTGAAACAATTTTGTTGTCCAACAATCTTGACTTACGTGTTTAAAATTTGAATCTCATTGATAAAATTATTCATTTTAAATTATTTTCAAAGTTTCTGTAGAGAATACAAACAGACGGACAAGACTTTGGCCTTCAGTAATTTTAAAATGAGAACTCACTAACGCTCGTTCAACAACATAATAATAATTGACAACTATTACATCAATAAACTGTTACGGGCTGAGATGTCAAAGTGCGGCTTTCGCAATAATTTATTTTCCCTTGGAACTGTGTATCAAAATAATGCTTCCGATTAAAAAAAATAATTTAATGAATTTGAATAATTTGAAATAAAAAAATTCCGCCATATGACGGACAAACATATTGAAGCAACGGAGTGATTTTCTATTTCAAATAGGATCCTCAATGAAACCCACTGTCTAATTATTCTTGTGAAATAAATATTTTTCTGTTTCTATAATTTTCTCCAACTCTGTATGATTTGAAGTTGCGGGTTTCAAATATTTACAACCAGCAGGTAACCCGTGCTTCGCGAGGGTATTTTTAAAACTTGACAAACAGAAAACTTGACGTAATGAAATCTAGAAGAATTGAAAATAGGCCTATAAGAATCCTCAGTTAGTTAAACATTTATATGCAACATTTCAAGTAAATCAGTCCAGTAGTTCAGACGTGATGATGCGTCAAACATAATTCTCCTATCCTCTACACGTGTATACGTGTTCAAGCCAATTCTTTCCTTTACTATAGTATCGAAGATGATAGATAGGTGGATGATATATCCATCTATCTATCATTTTCTATACTATAATAAAGAAAATTAATGAGAATAAATTTTGAAAGGTTTGAGATATCGATGTGCGGTTTTCACCATACCTTTTCTCTGGAAATCCTGTATCGGAATCATGTATCATATGCGCACCTTTCAATTAAAAAAAGAAGTTGGATTCAAAATGGCGGAAAAAATTTGGGTGCGACGGAAAACCTGTTTTTATCATTCGAAAAGGATCCCCAATCACACCTATCTTCTAATTTCCCTTCTAAGACAAATAATTGGAAACTTGACAAACTGAAAACTTGATTTAATCAAATAATTTAAAATAGGTTTATGACCATCCTCGGTTAAGCAAGAATCTATATGCAAAATTTCAAGTTAATCTGTACAGATGTTCCTTTTTTAATTTCGACCATAGGATTTGGTGATTTTTTTATGGAATCGTATATACCATTGATGAAATTTGAACATTAATTAAGAAAAATCTAGAAGGGGAATTGAAATTTGGGCTACTAGGTGAACGAGATTGATATTTTTAGAATCTATGTGCAAAATTTGGAGATCTAAATAATTCCCGTTTTTCCGGTATGCAATCTACAAGTTGACATGTTTTGATGCGAACAAACGAACACACGAACAAATACAACCCTACTCTCTCTTTTTATATAGATACAACAGTTCATGAGCGAGTTGTTTAACGCAGGGGTCAATAGAGTTATTATTTTTGAAAATGATTATTTGGAAATGGGTCATTCTTCTTGAATCACTCTGAATAACATGGCTTGTGGGTTTGCCATATCGCAGACCTCAACTACTGTGATTCTGAACAATGGTGATAATTTGAAAGCAATTGGTGAATGCAAGGAACGCATGCTTTGCGTGGAGCAGACAGAATAGGCAGCCACTGAATCTGATAATTGCTTGAGATGCGTTCCTCCTATAGTAATTCCCCACCAAGAATGTTCACTGTTCAGTCGGTTGAGTAACGGCACCATCCACCTTGGATCTCGCCAGTATAAGGGTATCGTATATCGTTCTCAATAATCCCCCTGCACAATATACCTGTAGGATGAACGCCATCTATATATATAGCCTCCCATCTTTCCGCCAATAAAGTGCTGATTCAGCGCAAATCCTTGCCTTTGCGAAGGCCAGCTTCGGGTGAATTGGGCGGGCAGAAATATTTTCCATAATCCTCAACGATTCTCAGTGCAGATGACTTTGTAGATAGGAGGCTCTGCTCCACTTTCGCTTGCATGCTCACCCTTCTGATTCTTCTCTTCTTCTTTTTCTTCTTCTTCTTCTTCTCCTTCTTCTTCTTCTTCTTCCTCTTCTTCTCCTCCTCCTTCTTCTTATTCTTCTCCTCTTCTTCTTCTTCTTCTTCTTCTTCTTCTTCTTCTTCTTCTTCTTCTTTTCCTTCTTCTTCATGTATACCTCTTCTAGCCTACTCTTGGCGTACATTTCCTACAATCTTCTAGCTCTTATCCCTTCTCCATTATCTCTTCCAATCATTCCATCCTCCCACTTATTACATTTTTATTTCCAATCCTCTTCATCATGGGTTGATCTGAGCTCTTGTCCCTGTACAACTGTTTTTCTTCTGTAGCCTACAACTTCTCCTTCTTAAACACGACCTACTTCACCTTTTCAATCACCTCCTCTTCCTCCCCCTTATACTTCTTCTTCTTCTTCTTCTTCTTCTTCTTCTTCTTCTTCTTCTTCTCTTCTTCTTCTTCCTACATCGATCTCTAACTAGGTGTAATAAACCAGGTGTTGAAATCAAAAGAGAAAACTTTTGTTCCAGATCATTCTTTTTTTCAAGACTTTTTTCAAACACTATCGCTCATCATGAATATTTATTCATTGATAATCCAACGTAATCTACTTCTTGGACCAGTATATTTATAAATATCAGGGCACGGAGCTTCGCTCGTTATTTATTTATTGACTTTTAATGAACCGAACACAATTCTTTTAAATGATTGGGGAAATACTAACAGGCACAGCAAAAAACTGTTTCTTTCCCGAATTTTGATTCATACACTATAAATAGTCCAGAAATTAGGTTATGTTCCATACACTCGAATTCAGGTTCAATTTTCTGTTCAAACACTTGAAAACAGAAAAATTATAATCTAGATTATATACAAACCGAATTGAGTAACAAAACTCACTAATCACTTATAGTTGTAAAATAATTATCAACTTTGAAAATTATGATATACTCTAGTTTAGGAGGTTTATCATGTCATGTCAACAAATCAGATAATGTTGATCGATTAATTGTCTATGATGACAAAACAGAACACAAGTCTCCAAAATGATCGTGTTTATATTTCACAGCTGGCTATACGTCATCTTATGAATTTCGTGGATGCGATATTTTGATTTTTCACATACTCACTTTTTTACTATCCACAGCTGTTTCAGCCAAGGATGAATTATCCTTTTAATGTCATTCAGCGAGTTTTCCCAAGGATGAGACCTAGAGCAATCGAATCTTCATATCATAAACCTGCTATGTTCCAAATCTCGTGAAAATCGTTAGAGCCGTTTTCGAGATCCGTTAAACATGAATAACTAGATATAAAAATAGCCAGATATAAAAATCTGGTGTGGTATACTCACACAGCTTTCCTTGCTCATTGAACCTTGAGTTTTAAAATTTCAAGTCAATCGGTTAATTAGGAATGGAGTTATCGTGTTCACAGACATACACACATACACACACACAGACCAATACCCCAAAAATCATGTTTTTGGACTCAGGGGACCTTGAAACGTATAGAAAACTTGAAATTGGGGTAACTTAATTTTTTTTGGAAAGCAATACTTTCCTTACCTATGGTAGTAGGGCAAGGAAAGTAAAAATAACTAGATATAAGAACAACCAGATATATAGATACAGAAATTGCTCGCTTAATCTAATAGGATTACCGACCAAACGTAGTGAGGTCTATGTTTCAACTCGGATTCTCTTCTGTCTGTCCATATGTTACGCAATTACAGCCAAACGCGTTGATAGAATTCGATAAGATTTGGCAGGCATATTCGTTCTCCAACTGCGCTTCGATGTATACACAAGGTTTTTTAAAATGTTGTATTTTAAGGATAATATGAAAAGAAAAAATTCCTCCATACTCTGATATCACTATATATATTTCATCTTCTTTGAGGATAGGATCAATCAGACTATAGAATTAATCATAATCATCCAGGTGACAAGTGGATTATTCATTGCATGCAATACACAGATGATAGATTTCTGCGAAAGCAGTGTCTATTTCTATGATGATGTTCACTCATCAAACCTCGCTTTCAACCATCTAACCTCGCTGTTCACCATCAAACGCTATACTACTGATAACCTCTCTTTACAACTATGAAGAGACTCTGCAACGTATTTCTCTCATCTTTCTTCACTGCTATTATAACAACGAATGCCCCAGTATGATGTCATACATGTTGGCTTTAAAGGTTTAACTTTCCAGCGTGTCTATTTGTTCATCGTTTTTCATCTGGTCTAATTGTTCTTATGGAAAGATACATTAAAGCTCCTTGTGTATATTTTCGGATGCAACACGTTGCTTTTGAGAAGATACAAAAGAGCATCTGTTGCTTATGTATAGATATATTTTCAAAAAAATGTTGGTTATTTTTACAATTGCAATCCTGTCTAAAGAATGTATGGAAGCTCACACGGGGTGTGTGTGCAAGAAGGGTGCATTATCGTACTCGAATCGCGTTTCCATGCATCTGGTGGCGGAAACAAACTAACGAACGACTGACATTTCCAGAAAGCACGTTGTGTATAATCACGGATGCAACACGTTGCTTTTGAGAGCATCTGTTGCTTATGGAAAGATACATAAAAGCTCCATGTGTATTGTTACGGGTGAAACTCGTTTTTGAGAAGATACAAAAAAGCATTTTGTAAAGATAAATTAACACTCTATGACGTGTAACATTACGGATGCAACACGTTGTTTTTCAGGAGATACGAAAGAGCATCTGTTGCTTATGAAAATATACATTGAAGATCCTTGTGTACCTTTTCGGATGCAACACGTTGCTTTTGAGAAGATACGAAAGAGCATCTGTTGCTTATGGAAAGATATATTTAAGCTCCATGTGTATCATTACGGACGCAACACCTTGCTTTTGAGAAGATACAAAAAAGCAACTGTTGCTCACGGAAGCATACATTTTGAACAATGTTGGATGCTTTTGAACGGGTAGTATTATAGTCTCCGACGATAGGCAAAACTACAAAGCTACTGTGCATTGGACGTTCTTCAAATAGCAACAAATCACCAGCATGGATTGATTAAAAGTGTCTCCAAACACAAATCTCTGTTTTCCTGTAGTCTAGAGGCCCTCCACCGATAGGCAAAGCTCGGACTGTACAATGACGATAAATTCCCAGCATAAATTGATCAAAAGTCTCTTCAAACACAGATCTTTGTTTTCCTCTGAAAAAATACTTTTTGAAAAGCTATTGATTTGGTTATCAATATTTGCTATGAGATGATCTTGTTAGTCTCCATGTTCAATCGGTCACTAAAAGAAGCTCTCATCAAGTGGTGTATGCGAGATTCTCTTCAAAATTTATTCAATCATCAATACAAAGGGAAACAGATTCACAGTATTGAATGAACGGACATTTCACCAGTCAGCATTCCTATCACATGACAAAAACACTCTCCATTCAGCTTACGCTGACAATTTTAAGTGAATCTCTCAACAGTATACTTCAGCTTCAAAGCACGCCATAGCCCGTACCACTCCATTTCCATTTCAACAATGACTACACACATACCTGTGACTAGTAGCTTAGTGGTTTGGATATAGCGAGGGCTGATTGAAGTTCTAGGTTTCAAAGAAATAATTAATAAAGTTCAATCAGCCATAGAAGTATCATAGAAGATTCCTATTGATGTCATCTTTCTCGTTTTGAAAAGCCCTTTAAAATGATGTATCACACAATGGGTATTGACATTTAAAATATTTGAGTTACAAGCCCTTATTTCGTTAAAGACTGAAAGTTCAATCAGCCGCCATTTTGGATACAAGTCTCATAGAACATTTTAATTGATGTTATTTCTCTCTTTTTGAGAAGCCCTTCAACCCTGAATTAATAGGGTTCCTTCCCCAACCTCTATTACTAGATTGGGTGGAATTTCACCCATATTTTCCTCATCTATTTTATTCCACGTTTTGGAAGTTATATTCCTATTAATGAATGATGAAGCTCATGATCTATTATTTGAAGAATATTTCAATGTGTCGTGCCAATTTCTCAACAATGTTTTAATATTTTTTTCATAATAAAAAATATGTTTGTTTTTCTTAAAAATGTGATGATGATTTCTGGTAGATCAACAAAAAATGATAAATGCACAATCATTCTCTACAAATTATAACTTTATTCTCCATCATATTTCCAAACAAATAATCAATTTCTATGATTTTATAATGAATCTTCTTCCAGTTCTTCTATCACTTCTATTTTATGTGGTTATAATATTGATCTTATTGAATAATCAGAATTCAGTTTTATCAATTACCATTAACTTTGACATTAATCTTTCCTTTCTCCAAGTAGCTATAATACTTTTTTCTTGTCTGTTCTCCACATGTACCATTTTAATCATTCGCTTTTATCACTTTTCCAGTATCTATATTTTTTTTCTTGAAATAATTTTTAATAATGGATTTACTGTATTCATGAGTGCGCTTGGGTTGTTATGCCTGTTGCACTCCTAGATTTTCATAAGAATAAATAAATAATAGTCAATTGGCTAAAAAAATTCATTCAATATTTGAAAAACTCACACTATTACTAGGCTGGAAGAAAAATCACCCAGGAAGTCACAATACAGTAGAACGAACTAGCACAGTGTTCCAGTTTTGTGTTCCAAACACTCGTCACCCTGTCTTGAAGTTGGTAATTTTGTCGTCTGTCGATACCGTAATGGAAGAGAGTGAACGAGTGCATGTGTGTGGGATCATTCAGGTGATTTCACGAGAGGAAAAAATCAGCAAGAGAAACATATTTTCGTTCTTTTCTCTATTTTTCAGAGTACATGTTTACTCCAGAAAGTCCAAAATAATAGCTAGATTCTTTTAGAGAAGAATAGTACATAGTATATTAACTAATATTGTAGCAATCATAGTTTATAATTCTGAATAGAATTGATAGTATTATCATCTATTTGTAATTGATGATGTGTTTGTTTTATGATGTGAATAAGTTTTCATTTTAATTTTTATTTTGACTATAGTATGCATTTGAAAAGGGACAGTTTTGGGCATAAGCTTGTTGTGCCTCCTCATATAACTGTAAAAGGAATTGTAAGACTGAAAAAATGAATAAATAAATGTAAACTATGAATTAAATTCGTTACAAATTTTCTATGCTTTTACACTCCAGAGCAAAGCTCGGTCCCCAGATATTTGACTATAAAGTTGGGATGATGCTGTATCATATTGTGTTGATTCTGTATCATGTGCATTGATATTGTATCATATTGTGCTGATACTGTATCTTGTGTCGGATTCATTAACTATGAATCAAATCTTTCGTTACAAATTTTCAATGCTTTCACACTCCAGATCGAAGCTCGGTCCCCCGATATTGAGAGACTACCAGCGTCACATAGCTTTCCAAAAAAAAAATCAGGTGTGGTGCACTCACACAACTTTCCTTGCCGTTATGAAAATTGATCACCTGACGCTAGTGTACTCGCGCATCACAAGTCTACTACTCAAAGATATGAGACAGCTGGTGATAGGTCAATAACGCTGGAAACACACGAGGTCTGCTATCTCTTCGTAGTGAATGATTTAATAGAACCAACTGTTGCCAACAGTTTGCAATTTAATAATCACATTTTCTCGGATTTCAAGCTTATTTTCAATTTTAGGTGGAAATGTTACTGGACATTAATTGCAGAGATTTTCATGCTCAATCTTTTCCACTTGAGATTTTTTTTTTTAAATTGTACATGAAGGCTGATAATTGAGAATCCAAAATCAAACTTTGCATAGATTGGGTGAAACTCCTGAAATTTTACAGATATAGGACTTGTTGCAGTTGATAGAGCTTATCAATGACTATTTCAGGTATGAATTTGATCGAAATCGTTGGTGCCGTTTTCGAGAAAATCGCGAAAAACCCTGTTTTTGACAATATTTTCGCCATTTTAGCCGCCATCTTTGATTACATTTGATCGGAATTGTTCGTGTCGGATCCTTATAGTATAAGGACCTTACGTTCCAAATTTCAAGTCATTCCGTTAACTGGGAGATGAGATATCGTGTACACAGACGCACATTCACTCATACACACACACACACACACACACACACACAAACACACACACACACACACAACACACACACACACACACACACACACACACACACATACAGACCAATACCCAAAATCCACTTTTTCGGACTCAGGGGACCTTGAAACGTATAGAAATTCAGAAATTAGGGTACCTTAAATTTTTTTGGAAAGCAATACTTTCCTTGCCTATGGTAATAGGGCAAGGAAAGTAAAAAACTACTGGGACCATCGGCTTGAGTGAACATATTAACTTCGTATACCATCATCTTGAGCTATTTTTTCCTATGGTTACAACGTTCTCCATCAGAATGAGGTGAACTCTATTATTGTACAATGACATTGATTACATAGTTGAGTTTGACCCCCGGTGTTTTGCATTAGCGAATCAAGACAATAGGCCAGTAATGGGGAACCACAGTGTTCCCTTCAGTTCAGATTTGCCTGACAATAGACCCGAAACTTGGCAACACCGCTACTGAACAAGGTAACCAATTTTGAACAGATGCAATGGCCTATGAACTCTGTATTATCAATGATGAAGATTATTATATTGATGATTGTTATTAGTTTGTTGGTTCTGGATCAGGAACGGTGTGAGGATGAATAATATAAACACGACAATCTTCCACTACGATAACATGTTATATTGTGAGAAAAATATCGATACCAAAAAGGTCTTATATCATCACCTACTTTGAATTGAGACTGGTGTTTAACAATCATTAGGAATTAGAAACCATTCACATCAAAAGCCTGTTTTGAAGAGTAAATATCAGGGCACAAGCTTCGCTCATTATTTAGTTAATGATAAACAGAACAAAATTCTTTGAAATTATGAAAAAAATAGTAAGAGTCATTTGTGGATTGAGATCAAGAGATTCTTGCAAAGCATCCTTCAAAAACATAAACATTCTAACGCAGCCATCCATTTTCATCTATCAATTGTTGGTTTTTGTTAAACAGAATTTAGATAAATTTCAATTCTGCACAGATAATCACGGGTATAATACACGTAATAGTAGTCTCATTGCTTTTCCAGTACATAGGCACACAGCTCTAGGAAAAACTCCATTCCACTCTGGAATACGTTATTCCAATAAATTACCTGCAGCCATCAGAAATTTAGATTCAATAAACAAGTTCAAACTAACAGTCGGAAAAATGCTAGTAGAGAAAGCCCTATACTCTGCTGCCGAATTTTAATTTGTGAAAAGGGGCTGTAGAGTGTAACTTAACTTTTTGTGACTTTCATTTCCATGTGAATTTGATGAGATACATCATAGAGTGTATTTATTTATTTTACTTTCAAGAAGTTAGAATCAAGTCTTTTATCACAATTAGAGGTGATATCCCAATTATCAGGCTTCAGATACAATTTAAACAAAAAAAAAATCGTGTGGAAAAGATTGAGCATGAAAAACTCTACAGTTAATGTTCGGTAACATTTTCACCTAAAATTGAAAATAAGTTCGAAATTCGAGAAAATGTTATTATTCTATTGCAAACTGTTAGCAACTGTTGATTCTATTAAATGATTCACTATGAAGATATAGCAGACCTCATTATGTCTCCAGCGTTATTGTCCTGTCACCAGCTGGCTCAGATCACGGCAAGGAAAGTTGTGTGAGTGCGCCACACCATATTTTTTTGTAATTTGAAGCTATATATTTCGAGGTTTTCCGATCATGAAACCACATCCACAAATATAGGAAACATGATAACGTATGTGGAGTGAATATTAATTGATGTTGTGAAATATATTCCCAAGAATTGAAGAGACTTGAGATTTTGTCTATATTCCACTCAATCTAAATAGAAATTTTCATAATTATTTGTTTGTCATAACTCACGTGAAATGGAATAAATGTGAAAGCTCTTTCGTATGAAATAAAAGCACACATATTTATTATTAACGAAATGATGAATTGGAAACAATCATTAATAATGAATAATTATATTCTTATTGGGATGGGATGGGATATTGAGGAAATCTCAGGTCTTTTTTCAATAATTATTATGAAGAAACACGAATTTAGAAATCGCTTGTTCAGAGCAATAATGTTATAATTAATTGCAATAGGATTCGTGGACAATGAATGAGTGCTTGTCAGCATTTATTCTAATAGTGGGAACAAACAAATAATACCAGGGCTGACAGAAGGAGCGCACCAATCTATCAATCTACCTCACGCATCCTTAACTGATGAAGAAGAAGAAGAAGAAGAAGAAGAAGAAGAAGAAGAAGAAGAAGAAGAAGAAGAAGAAGAAGAAGAAGAAGAAGAAGAAGAAGAAGAAGAAGAAGAAGAAGAAGAAGAAGAAGAAGAAGAAGAAGAAGAAGAAGAAGAAGAAGAAGAAGAGGAAGAGGAAGAAAAAGGAGAAGATAGTGCTGAAGGTGGAGAAATGAAAGTAGAAGTAGTAGGAGAAGGAGAAGAAGAAGAAGAGGAAGGAGAAGAAGAAGAAGAAGAAGAAGAAGAAGAAGGTGGTGAAATGAGAGAAGAAGGAGTAGGAGAAGGAGAAGAAGGAAAAGAAGAAGGATGAGGAGAAGGAAGGAGGAGGAGAAGGAGGAGGAAAAGGAGCAGAAGGTGGAGGAGTGTGATGAGGAGAAGGAGACGAATAAGAGGGAGGAGAAGAAGAAGAAGTCAGTACTTCCTCTCTCTCACACATGTCACATCTCTGTCTGACTTGGCAGCTTCCGTTTCTGTTTTGCAATTCAAATGCCTCCTCGTGTCTCAGTGAGCTGATCTCTGTGCTTTCGGGAACAACGTCGGCTGGATGCTGGATGTCTTGGCTTGGCATGCTCTCTCTTGGCCCGGTCACCGAATCACACCATCTGGCAATGTCTCCTGTGAGCTGCAGGTCATAAATGGCTGTTTCTGTGAACAGGACGATCACTGGGATGAGGAGAAAAAGATAAATGGACCTATGTATGTGCAAAATGAAAGGAAACAGTTGGAGATATCATTTGTGAATTTCCATGTGAATTGACTTCCAATTATTCATTTATTTATTGCTTAGTATGCCCTTTATAGAACGGGTCCTGTAGCTTTGCCTATTGGCGGAAGGCCAATAGAATACAATATTCAAAAATATCGAACATTTTTGAAAATCTTTTTTTCCATAAGCAACAGATGCTCTTTTGTATCTTCTCAAAAGCAACGTTTTGCATCCATAAGGATACACAAGGAGCTTCAATGTATCTTTCCAAAAGCAACAGATGCTCTTTTGTTGAAGATGCTTCTTGAGGAACGTGATGTTCTTCATGAAGAACAGATGCTTCTCATGAAGAGCGTGTTGCATGAGAAAAGATCCACAGGGAGCTTCAATGTATCTTCCTATAAACAACAGATGATGCTTTCTTTGTAACTACCTAAAAGCAACGTGTTGCATCCAAAAAGATACACAAGGAGCTTCAATGTATCTTTCCAGAAGCAACAGGTGCTCTTTTGTATCTTCTCATAAGCAACGTGTTGCATCCGAAAAGATCCACAAGGAGCTTCAATATATCTTTCTATAAACAACATAATATGCTCATTTGTAACTTCCCAAAAGCGACGTGTTGCATCCAAAAAGATACACAAGGAGCTTCAATGTATCTCTCCAAAAGCAACAGATGATATTTTGTATCTTCTCAGAAGCAACGTGTTGCATCCGAAGAGATACACAAGGAGCTTCAATGTATCTTTCCATAAACAACAGATGCTCTTTTGTATCTTCTCAAAAGCAACATGTTGTATCCGAAAAGATACACAAGGAGCTTCAATGTATTTTTCCAAAAGCAACAGATGATATTTTGTATCTTCTCAGAAGCAACGTGTTGCATCCGAAGAGATACACAAGGAGCTTTGACGAACATTTCTATAAGCAACAGATTCTCTTTTGTATCTTCTCAGAAGCAACGTGTTGCATCCGGAAAGATACACAAGGAGCTTTAATCAATGTATCTTAGATTAATCTTCTAGACGTCAGTGCAACTTCAGCAGCCATGTAATACGAGTACATATCGTCGTTGTCCGGAAAATACCGCCTATGTGACAAAATTTCGTTTTTCAGGTTATGATTGATTCTTGTTCAGAACAAAGTTCCCCATCGATCAGTTTAATCTCCTCTGTGATTCTTATCCGATTTACTCTGCTAGAGTGATTTAAATTCTACCTCCTATGTGGAGTAGTAAATTTCATTTCTGAAAAATCTCTTATGTGCAGTTATATTTCCATTGGAGGTTTTGTTACACCAATTCTTGAAAATTGAATTGCAAAAATCTCCTATGTGCTCAAATGACTATATTAGCCCAGTCAACGAAGTGTTATAGAGGGAAAAGCTAGGAAGACAATTTTTGACCCCGCAGTTCTGTTTAGGGTAGTGAGGAGGTAAACATATCAAAAGTCCCCACCCCAACCCACTGTGTTAAGGGGGTGGGGGTGGTTCAAAGGTACCATCTTTTGGTCTCTTGCATATAATTAGAAAACTATGCATTTTACAGACATGACTATTCCATGAGAAATTAACCCTTCTACTACCAAGCGGGGTAATTGGACTACCCCAACCCACATTTTGTATTTTTTTTTTGTAGATAATGTTGATGTATTTCATTAAAACGTTGAGTACTTGTTAAAAACATATCACTTCAGTTATTTTATCTCATGAAATCATTTCGTTCCTCTTATTTTTAGAATGATTAGCGGATATATCCTGGGGGTAACTCTATTACCCCACTTGGTATTCCATGTCATGAAATTTTTTGGTTCATTCAAAATACAGGTGATATCAATTTGATGTCCAATTTTTATTTTATTGCCAAACCTGATTCATAATGATCACTTAAAATCTAAATTATAAACAATTACTTCGCTATAACCATGATTTAATTATTTGACATCATTCCCCCTACAACAATATAATAGAATGCTCAATTTTGTTGGCCTGTCAGTTTTCAATTGAAAACCTATTTATTAACGGAAGAAACTTATTTCTAATTATTTTAATATATTTTGTAATGCATATGATTGATGAATTAATGGAAAAAAATAATTTTATAAAACAGAAATCTTATTGGGGTAACCCAATTACCCCACTTGGTATTTCGTGTATGTGAAAAACGTTAGTAGTAGAAGGGTTGAAGCTTACATAATCTCTTATAATATTGATCGAACAACTCTCTCTATATCTCTTCCACTTTTCGAGATATCCGCTCTAAAAGATATTACATTTAAAAAAAAAAATTTTCCCTCAATTTTTCGCTATTTTTGCTCTCATAACTTTTTGAATATCGATATGAAAAATTCCTGTTCATCATTAGCTCATGGAGCATCAAATTCTTTTCAATTTCATGCATAATATTACACAAGTTTACACACATCTCCACGACTGTTGCAGCAGTTTCAGTGTTGAGTGTGAGATCTTCAATTATGCAAAAAAAGACCAATTGACAAAGGAATTTGGAGAGAATGTTTTAAACACAATTTTTGACTTTGCAGCTTTGTTGAGACCAGTTAGGCGGTGAACATATCAAAATTCCCCATCCCTATCCCTTGTGCTAAAGGGATGAGGGTGGTTTAGAAGTTGCATTTTTCAATGTTTTGCTTACACGCTCTTATCTTGAGGAAAAATGCGTTCAACCGACATGACTAACTATTCAAAAATGAAGCTTGATAAATTTTCTGCAATATTTTTTCTGTTAATTTGTGATATCTCTAACAGTTTTCGAGATATACGCTCTTGAAAGTGAAAAATTGTTTAAATAACAGCTTTTGATTCTATTTTTTGATGTTTCAGATCCTTCATCTCTTCAACAATGCATCATAAGAATGAATGCTTACCGTATAGTTATTTTAACAACTTTACACTTTTAAGAACAATCTCCTTCTTCTTGTCCTTCTTCCTCTTATTCTTCTTTTTCTTCTTCCTCTTCTTCTTCTTCTTCTTCTCTTCTTCTCCTTCTTCTCGTCCTTCTTTTCCTTCTTCTTCTTCCTCCTCTTATTCTTCCTCCTCCTCACCTTCTTCTTCTTCCTCCACATCCTCTTCTTCTTCTTCCTCTCTTCTTCTTCTTCTTCTTCTTCTTCTCCTTCTTCTCGTCCTTCTTTTCCTTCTTCTTCTTCCTCCTCTTATTCTTCCTCCTCCTCACCTTCTTCTTCTTCCTCCACATCCTCTTCTTCTTCTTCCTCTTCTTCTTCTCCTTCTCCTTCTCTTCCTTCTTTTTCTTCTCTATCAGTGGGATTCTTCAAGGGAGCAAGTGATTAATCTCAGGAGCACTCAAGGACTGCTTTCTGGGAAGCTGATTTATCGTGTCGAGCCAAGAAATTAGTAGTCCGAGTAGGTCATTATTGGAGATCTTGGTCCGATCAGATTGGAATTATCAAGAGATCTTGTGCAATTAGGCTGTGAACACATTCTCACCCCACATGAATGTCAAAGATAGGCCATCGCGACGGATCAATATCTGGCAGTGCTGACTCTTATCTGTGCTGAATAGGCTCTCCAAGTCAGTTCAGCAGAGGCAGCAGAGCCAGAGCCAATCATAACCAGATATTGGCTCTTACATATTCAGTTGTCTCTCGGCAAGCACATCATTCTTTCCTCTTGAAATGCTGTAATTGATTATCGATCTGGAACTCATCATGGGTGTTGTGATGTGTGGTTTTTAGCATAGTGATAATTCAGACACTGTATTCGAGGATAACATATTTTTCTTGTCATGAATAGTACTTTACGTCACAAGTAAGTATGATTGTTTTTGCCCGAAACGTAGTTGAGGGCAGAATTATCATATGAATGCGGTAAATACGTTACCGTACAAGTTACGTACGATATTTTTTGTCACATTCATCTTAGAGAGAATAATATTGCTGAAAAACGATAGTACTTTACGTAGCATGTCCGGTAACGATAATTTACCGCAAAAGTATGATTGTTCCTGCCCGAAACGTAGTTAAGGGCAGAATTATGATAAGAATGCTGTAAATATGTTACCGTACAAGTTACGTACGATATTTTTTGTCACATTTATCTTAGAGAAAATAATATTGCTGAAAAACGATAGTACTTTACGTAGCAAGTCCGGTAACGATAATTTACCGCAAAAGTATGATTGTTCCTGCCCGAAACGTAGTTAAGGGCAGAATTATGATAAGAATGCTGTAAATATGTTACCGTACAAGTTACTTACAATATTTTTTTTTCATATTTATCTGTGAAAGAATGATATTGCTGGAAAACATAAGCTATTATCTGCTGATGCTCTAGTTACTACATTTTATAAACATTACCTAGCCCTTAGCGCCTAGTTCATAACAGACAGACTCTTTGAGCTCAAATAGAATAATAAAGGCCTAAATTATAAGATTTCTGATGAGTTCATTCATTCTCGCCTGCAGAAGGCCCCTTCCCGTCCTTGTGACTTGAGATATTATTTCAGATATTTTAATATTATTGAGATATATTTCAATGTTATATATTGAAATATATAATAAATATGATAATATATATAATAAATATAATAATAATATTTATATAATAAATATAAATCATATATTTAAATATTATATATTATTGAGATATTTCAATATTATTTTGAGATATTGTTTCTCAGCAATATTATTCCTTCTCAGATAAGTATGACAAAAAATATTGCACGTATTTTGTATGATAAATATTTACCACAATCTTATCATAATTCTGTCCTTAACTACGTTTCGGGCAGAAACAATCATACTCATGCGCTAAGTTATCGTTACTGGACTTGTGACTTAAAGTACTATAGTGATGCTGGAGCTTTATAAATCTTATCTCGCCGACACGACAGGACAGGACAGGACAGTATTGAAGTAGGCTGTGGTTAATAACTGCGCGAGGTTCACTGTTTATCTTTTCATTTACTCATTAGTAGACAATAGATATTCAATACAGGTAAAAACAACAGGCATTAGCCCAAAACTGCTTCAAACCTTAATTTGGAATACACAGTCTAGAGGTTATGTGAATTATAACTTAATTCACACACTATTTTGAGTTTAAAAAATGTATGTACTACGATAATTTTGAATTTATCAGTTTCATTTATTTTTAAATACAAATCCAAACAAAAATCTTCCTCCACAATCACAAAGAATATTAAAAATCTCTCTTAAATCCACAAATTATAGGTACTCATGTTAAAATTCTAAACGTCTAAACATCTGAACTGTTCACAGAACTACTAGTAGCAAATTTACCAAGTTGAAGATACAGCATCGAAGTATCGTGTCTGCTCAAGCACTGCATCGTGGAACAGAAACCGGAGGCGTGATCAGCTGCTCTTGATTCTTGACGAGGAAGAAGATTCTTTTTGATTCCACCAACCTACACTTACAGGGAATTAAGTTTCAAAACCTCGAGAATGCCAATTAGTTTCAACAAAATTCATCTGGATTTGTTGGCGGTGCCGGCTACACCGGTAGTAGGTCTAAGCGTCGCGGCGTTAATTTATATAAGATGTGATGAAACAAGCTGCTAATAGCTTGTTATTGAAATAGAACGCTGTAGCAGCTTAAGCACTAAGCTGTGCCTGTTGAATTGCATTGGTCTCCATGCAACCATCCCATTTCACATAGTTGCTGATGATAAAGACTTGTTTTGTGAGCTTCAGTGAACAGCCTGGCAAGCGGAAGGCGTGTTTCATCATTGAAGAAGATTAATGCCAAAAAGGTGTTTGCAAGGGAGGCAGATTTCAACTCACTAAAGCACCCTCTCATGCTCATGGTCGTCGTTCTTCTTCCATACCCACTCATATACTCGCTCTCTCTCTCTCTCTCTCTCTCTCTCTCTCTCTCTCTCTAATCCCATCAAAACACAACCCATTATAGTTGGATATTCTCGTCTTATTAACAATATTGACCTTGAATCAATTCACAAAATTAGTGTAGACGGTAATGACATTCCTTACTGTAGCTCAGTTAAAAACTTGTAAAAAGGTATTCTCAGCCATGCATGCATTGAAGAAAATGCACGATATCCTCCCTAGAAACATTTAAATATTATTGGTTCAATCTCTCATCTTCCCACATTTAATGTATTGTAATTCTGTTCTTAACGATATGCAAGTCACTCTGAATGATAAACTACAGCGTTGCCAAAATTATTGTCTACGTTTCGTCTACTCTCTCCATCGCCATGATCATATCACCCCAGCCCACATTGCTAGTTCAACATCAAAGCTTCCCGAACAAAGGCTTTTTCGAATAGTCAAGCTTGTTGGAGATATCTTGAATTACGGTAATCCGAACTATTTTAAAGACGATTTCAAATTTGTCTCTGAAGGTAGGAGGATAGATGCTTTACATACCAGAACCGGAGAAAGTACTTTAAGGATACCCAATCATCGAACTACTATTTTCACAAAATCCTTCTTAGTCAGTGCCTGTCGTGCATGGAATGCACTTCCTGTTTCTATCAGGTCTATCGAGAGCCGAGCGAGCTTCATCCTGGCTTTGAAAAAACATCTTTTGGAACAAATGACTGAAACTGTCCGGCCCTAGAATGATCACATGACAACCATCCCTCACCCATCCCACCAATACAATCCTTTAAACCTGTTATAGAATGAATTATATATATATATATATATATAATATTACATTTGAGTGTTTCGCGGATGGATATATTATATGTAAAAGAATTAACCGGTACATCCGTTTGTTTTGACTTACTTGAGTCTGACGTTTCGTCGCCATCGCAGACGACATCTTCTGAGGGTGGCGTCGAGATCCACACTGAGTCCTAGGTATTCTTTCTGGGTCGAAGAGCATATCTCCTACCCCCTCCCTCCACTTGCTTGTGCTGGCGCTGTTGGGTGAGTGAAATTCCAGGAAGTTGTCTTGTTTTGGTGACAATGGTGCTGTAGCGGGTTTCATTGTACCAGGTACTGGGCGTTTTGTATTCAAAATTAACTTCCATAAGGGAGACACGTTGAGGCTGTCGTCTCTTTTATTTAGAGAGCCTTGCTTTTCGATTTCCAACGCCTCTCTCACAATCCTGACTTGAAAATCTCGAATGCTGGCTATTTGTTTGGAATTCAATAAATTTCGTGAATTCCAAACAAATAGCCAGCATTCGAGATTTTCAAGTCAGGATTGTGAGAGAGGCGTTGGAAATCGAAAAGCAAGGCTCTCTAAATAAAAGAGACGACAGCCTCAACGTGTCTCCCTTATGGAAGTTAATTTTGAATACAAAACGCCCAGTACCTGGTACAATGAAACCCGCTACAGCACCATTGTCACCAAAACAAGACAACTTTCCTGGAATTTCACTCACCCAACAGCGCCAGCACAAGCAAGTGGAGGGAGGGGGTAGGAGATATGCTCTTCGACCCAGAAAGAATACCTAGGACTCAGTGTGGATCTCGACGCCACCCTCAGAAGATGTCGTCTGCGATGACGACGAAACGTCAGACTCAAGTAAGTCAAAACAAACGGATGTACCCGGTTAATTCTTTTACATATAATATATATATATATATTATATATATATATATATATATATATATATATATATATATATAAATATTATATAAACTCATGTTATTTTAATTATCCACTGCATACTGCTGTATATTACTGAAAGTTGATAACCCTGATCTACTTTCAGCCTACTTCATTTTATCAATCAATAATTTGATATTATCTACCTATATAATTTTTTACTTTATCAATTTTCTATTTTTTTTCTCTTGAATATTCATATTAATTGAAACTTTTACAATATTTCCATTAATAAATGAATCCTTGGTTCAATTAATGAAATTGACGTTTTGGTAGAGAGTTAGTGGGGAGGATATTTTTAATATTCTTTCCGAAGAATGGACATTGATATGTCCAAAGCTCCGCCAATTTATGTAGATGCATAACAATATAATTATTATGTATAGTTATTATATTACAAATTGCTTTTTCATATCATATACAGTTCAATAATTATTTTCTTAGTCTATATCATGTAAATTCATCTATAATTTTGCTGTATTGTAAGCTATTGTATATAAGTGTATAAGCCAGTATATTGTAATCTACATAAATAAAGTACTCAATCAATCAATCAATCAATCTCTAAAACGATTTTAAATTTGTATCTGAAGGTAGGAGAATTGAAGCTTCCCACACTAAAACAGGTGAAAATACTCCAATAATTTCAAATCATCGAACAACTATTTATTCAAAATCCTTCCTTGTTAGCGGTTGTCGTGCATGGAATGCACTCCCAAATCAAATTAGGTCCATAGAGAGTCGAGCGGGCTTCACCCGTATATTCAGACATTATATTTTAGAAAAAATGGCTGAAACTGTCCAACCCTAGAGCAGCATGACATCCAATTAAACCTTCCTTAATACCTATTCTTATCCTTTATAATCATTCGCCTCCACTCCCAAGTAAAAATTATGGTTTTTCTCTTTTTTATTTCTTTCATG
Organism: Nilaparvata lugens; assembly: GCF_014356525.2. Classification (NCBI taxonomy): domain Eukaryota; kingdom Metazoa; phylum Arthropoda; class Insecta; order Hemiptera; family Delphacidae; genus Nilaparvata; species Nilaparvata lugens. Next base: position 34,603,908 of record NC_052512.1, read on the forward strand.
TAAATTCAGCATAAAAAATGTGTATAGGCTACATTTAAGATTGTTTCTTATTCTAACTCTTCCTCGAGTGGATTTTAGCAACCTTATTCTAAATCACTTCCCCTATTTTTTGTATTAGAATTTCCCCTTCATAATTCCCCAATTAGAATAATTATTATTCCTCCATGAACTTTCATAATCATATTATCTTGTTACTTACATGAACTAATCTCTTTTGTACAATAGTTTCCCTTTAAATCTACAAATCTTATTTCTAATAATAAATTCCACTCCCTCATTATTCCAATTATTATATCATATCGATTTTCCAATTATCGGGAATTAACTTTTTCTTTATTTTTTTCCTTATTATTATTCACTCTTTTCTGTTAATTGATTTAATTAAATGATTTATCGTTTCTATTATTTGGCTTTTACCAAATTGAAATTGAAATTGATATAGGAATTGATATTTTTTTCTTAGTTTTTTTCGCTTGGACATAATATTTCGTTTGAATTTTCAACTTTCTTTTTTTACGGTTAAGTGCTGAAGGGGAGGGTATCCTCGATAATGGACTTCTTAAGGTCCAAACTTCACCGTTTCATGTGAAAACATTACAGTAGTACCTTAACTTTTGCATTTTTCATCATTATTCTTGCTCAATATTATTGTAGAACTCATCAGCTTATAATGATTCACCATGTCATTTTACCGCTACTGGTATTTATTTTTAACGCTAGAACGTAATTTGAATTATGTTTTGTTAAACACATGAATAAAGGAATCTGAATCTGAATCTGAATCACTCTCTCTCTCTCTTTCTCTCTCTCTCTCTCTAGGGTTTTGTGGCAGAGAGGACCTGAAGTCCTAGCTCCGCCCTTAATAAAGGCAATTAATCAATAAATCAATGGATCAATCTCTCTCTCTCACACTCTCTTCCTTTCTATTCCCTTTTCCCTAATCTCCCTCACTTTCCATTCTTCATTCCATTCATTCATCAATCTCACATAATACATATTCATCATCTCATCTCAACATTTTCTGTTCTTTAGTATTGTATATCGTATTACTCAATCAATTTCTAAAATCTTAATTAAATCACACCCTATAACGTTTGTTCCATTTATCTTTTTTTAATTATTAATGCAATATTGTATTCACTATTACTCATTCTAATATCATCCATTTTTTTTCATTGATCTCATAATTCTAAGATTAAAATCACAAATCCACATGTTATATTATTCCCAAAAGCTCTATTCCATCACAACCCGGTCGTGTGTTGATAGGAAGGATATTATTTCATATCCTTCTTAAAGAATCGACAATTATTTTTGTTGAAACACCGCCGATTTATGAAGTTACATTACAATTTTATATTATAGTTATTCTAATTGCACTCAATCTTCATTCTCTTTGATTAGCAATAATCTATAGTTTGTTTAATTCGTTGAATGGTTAGCATTACCGTCATTTAATGTAAATTAGTGTATAAGCCAGTAAATATTGTAACATACATAAATGAAGAAATCTAATTTAATCTCTCTCTTTTTCTTTCTCTCTCTTTCTCTTTGAATCGGTAGAATCATTCAGTACATCATTTAAATCACGTTATATGATTAAATTTACCGAACATAGTGAGGTTTATGTTTCAACTCGATTTGCTTTTGTCAGTCTGTATGTAATGCGATTACGGCCAAACGCGTTGATAGAATTCGATGAGATTTGGCAGAAATATTCCTTTTTCAACTGCGCGTCGATGTATACACAAGGTTTTTTATAAAATTTTGCATTTTAAGAATAATATGAAAAGAAAAGGAATTCCTCCATACTAAGATATCACTATATATATCATCTACTCTGAAGATAGGATTAGTAGATAATTAGATAGTTAATTAGATAATTAGATAGTTAGATAATTAGATAATTAGTAGATTATTGGATAATCAGACTATAGAATTATTCATAATCAATCAGCTGACAAGAGGAATAAGAGGAAGAAAGAGAAAAGAAAGGATGAAGGTGTGATGAAGAAGAAGAAGAAGAAGAAGAAGAGGGAGAAGTCGAATAAGAGGAAGAAGAGGAGGAAGAAGAGGAGGAAGAAGAGGAGGAAGAAGAGGAGGAAGAAGAGGAAGAAGAAGAGGAACATGGAGAAAAAGAGGAAGATGAAGAAGAGGGATTGATTAAGTATGACTCAATTGAGTATTGATTGATTGATGGAGATTGATTGATTGGTTATATGCCTTTATTAGGGCGGACTTGGGACTCCTGGTTCTCTCTGCCACACAACTCTAAAGAAGAAGAAGGTGGATGAAAGAAAAACAATTCTCCTAAGAAGGAGGAGAAGAAGAAAAAGTAGAAGAAGAAGAAGAAGGAGAGAAAGAAGATGAGGAAGAAGAGAGAGGAGAGGGAGAAGAGGGAGAAGGAGAAGAAGAAAGAAGAGGGAGAAAAAAAGAAAAAGAATAGAATAGAATGGCTGCCTTTACCGAGGGCGGAGTTAGGGCGCAGCCGGTCCTCTCTTACACTCAACCCTCCAATTAATACAACACTAAATAACCACTAGATTAAACAAATCAAATTCAGTAAAAAAATATACAATATCACAAACAAGGTGAATAAATATTATTTAAATACAAAAATAATAATCAATGGAGGAAAAAATAACGAAACCTAAATATTATAATTGAGATATGAATAGAAATTAAAGAATAAAAACTGAAAAATAATACAATGTAACAAAAGGAGAAGGTGAAGTAGAAAAAAAGAAGAAGAAGAAAAAGAAGAAGGAGGAGAAGAAGAAGAAGAGGAAGAAAGAGAAATAATAAATATCGAATTGTTTTGAGAAAAAGAAGAAAGAAAGAAAAACTGACCAATAAACCATTTGCTAGGTCCAAAGAGGGAGAATGGGAAGGAGGAGAAGAAGAAGAGGCTGAAAAGGCAGAAGAGGAGGAAGAAGAAGAGGAAGAAGGAGAAGGAGCAATTATGAGTTGAAATGATGAGGTGGAAGAACAGATGAATAATTGAAAGGAGAATGAAAACAGGGAAGTACAAGTGGAGGAGAAGAAAGATTGGAGGAAGAAGGTAGAGTAAAGGAAAAATTTAGAGGAATATTGGGGCTGAACTGAGGTATTCTGGCTGCAAATTATGTGTGACTTACGATCACGTTTCTGGTTTTTGGTGCAGTACTCAAAATTTCATTAACTCCAAGTCGGCTTGGCAACCACAAGCTACTGAAACCGCAAGCATGGTGTGGGATGCGGGAACAGGTAGAGAGAGAAAAGAGAGTGAGAGAGAGACAATGAGCGAGTGAGTGAGAGTGAGAGAAACTTTCTCTCTCTGAGAGAGAGAGAAGGAATTGGGTAGCACAGCAAGGAGCAACAGATTATCGTGGAAGCAGATGAAGTGGGATAGATCAGCATACTATAATATTATTTTGAAGAAAGGAAGCGAAAACATGTATGACGTATTATCATTTCTGGACTACTAATATTTATCATTTACATGGAATATTAACATTGAGATTCTGAATTATATCTCTGTAACTACGTATAACCATGGAGAAACAATAGCATGAGTAGATATCCTATGGTATGGGGAATTTATGTCGCAACTTCTACTGTTATCTCAAGCTGATAGTCCAGATAGTTCTTTACTGTGAAGCTTTATGACGCTGGTAGTCTCTCATATTGTGCCGCTCATACACTCTCACCCCAAAAAAACAGTAAAAATTGACAATAATCGACAGTAATCGGCTTTAGATAACAGTAAAAGTGCGACATAAACGCCCTAAGGTTCAAGGACCAGGTATTGATAATTCTTACCGCTGCTTCTATGAAGTTCTTGAAGAATACCAGTAAGGAAATTAAAAGAATATTTGATGACTGATTATCAGTAACCATGTACCACTAGAGAATAATCAGGACCAACTATAGTTGTTTCTAGTTGATTCTTAAAACGCTCGTCGTGAATACAAGTATTCACCAATATACCCTTTCAAAATTCCTTAGAACTTACAACGCCAGTTCTTGAAGCTCTCTGGATCCTTATATGATATAACTGGAACCTTATTAATATAATTTCTTAATATACTTGTTCTGGCTGATAAAGTGAATATCATCAAAGGATGATAAATATTGAGTGCTTTGAATAAGGTTAATATAATTGATTCAATAATTTTAAATGCTGCTAGATATTTGTTGGTACCAAAACAGCTCAAACTATATAACACGAGATGAATTGGGATATAATAAAAAATTCTATAAGTTTGTATGCTGACATAAAACACAAAATATATTCCCATAAAACAGATATGCATAAAATATTCAATAAATCTGTAATTCACTTAAATAATCTACTTTTAAAATCTGAATAATTATCACAGGCTTTGCTAATATTCACAATAATGAGTTTCAAATTCATAAATATATTATATTTAATACTGGTACTTAGACTTCCAATCAATACAAAATTCTACCAATAAAAACCTGTTCGGTCTATAAGTTTGATATGATATACTTGGTTCAATTACAAAATTAATATTTAATAAATTAATATTCAAACATGAGATCTCAGGGCTTTTAATATGAATTCGGGCAGTGCATGGAAGTAAGCTTCCTACATATAATAAATAAATTTATAAAATGTTCTTGTGAACTATGTGATATTGTTCAACACGTGGTGACTTTTTATTTTAATTCAAATTAATTGGAATAGCGCTTTTTTATTAATTATTACCCCACTGAACGTAGAAAAAATGAGCTCATTTGGTTTGACTTATCACTCACTGACTGAAGTTCTGGATGTTCTCGTGGATTGAATTAATTATTTCCAATAATTAATTAGGTAGGCTCCTTTTCGTCACTGCTGGGCTAACGCGTGATCCAGATTTTTATAAGTTTCTTTTGAATTAAAGCTATTTTTATGGGAATCTTTACAATTACGAACTCCTTGACAGCACTGAGTTCACAAACAATTAACATTCAACAAACATACATTACATTTAAAAAAAGGTTTGGCTTAATAATTCATTAAAAATTTTTTAAAAGGAAGAAGAAAAGACCCTAAACTCCATGTGCATCCTCTCCGGTTGGGATCTTAAGCCAGAAGAAAGAGGTTTTTAGAAAAATTTTGCTTCTTCCTAGAATAATTCTGTAAGCTACTCTCTGATTGGCCTTCAATTTAATAGACTCAATACAATTGGTTGCCTTGGGAATCAGGGCTTCCTCGGCTTTACAATAGAAAAAATTAAATAAAAGAAGTTTTCATACAAATATATGGAGTGTTTATCTTAAATTGAATTCATAAATAAATCGTAACATACGATTTTAATAGATAATACATTTAGTTTTTATATGAGTTTTGTATACTCTTGATTTATCATGCTTTTTTAGATTATAATAAATATTTATACAGAAATAATAGTTATTTGTATTTCTACACATCGACTTCCTTTAGTATACATAATATATCCTTTATGAGTGAATTTTATATGATTCAACCGGTCATATGGGTTGATCGAATAATCAGCTGATTCGTTCAGTATTGGTTCTAATAATTATCGATTTATCCAAGATCGACTAATTCTTTTCAAAACGTAAACAAGTAACTCTAACCTCAATGTTCATGCATTTTATTTTATTTTTTTTTTTTTTGTAATCCGCCAATAATAATTATGCCGCTTTATAATTTTTTGATCTTACCAATGGGTTCTCATAATTATTAAATCACAATAATACATGTTTTCTTATCGTTGTTGATAATGCTATTACTCCTAATCGCTAATAATACTTGATTTGAGTTGATTTACTCTTTGGATAGGTCTAACCTTCTTTCCAATTTTATAGTTCTATTACATTTTATTGGCTCATTTAAAAATATTTGGTGGTTGCAAATTACCACGTGACACAAAACGCCCTCTGATTTCTGATTTAAAACGACAATTCGAGAATATAATATAAATTTTATGATCCAGTTGGTTTTGGATCAGAAATCATACATGTTACAAAGTCTGCTAATAACTCTACTGAGAATCTTACCTCCTAACAATTCAACAACATATACAACAATAAATAAATTCAATTCAAATACATACGCCTTACATCGGCCAATCTCCTTCTACACACAATACACAATATAAACTATCTCCTCCTCCATACATAATATAAATCTTTTTTCTAATCCACGCTCTGCCCTCAGGCCAGAAGCACATTTGAATGTTGGTGCAAAATCATTGCCAACCTAACAAACTGATAATTCTCCGACTTGCAGAGTATAACATATTTTCTCCCTCAACATAGAACAGTGACTTGTACATTTTCATTTCATTCTCTTGCAGAAATTGGGCTTTGTTTTCATATAATGGATATTTTTAAGGATAATCTTTGGTAGGTTTTATCAACAAGAACTTCTTATTCCTCTAATACATTGAGACTTGGGATTAATGCTTTTGGTGGTAACTATGCGGTTTGATCATTTGGCGGATAATTTTAGTGATTTTCTTAATAGTTTATACATAAATAATAATAATATAATATCTTTATAATATCTCTACATGCAATTCACATTTATATGACACTTGATCTTCTTATTCGGGGTATCAACTTGATGATTTAATAGGCATTGACTACTCTGGTTTTCGTAGTGTACAGCTGGTTTACGTTGGCTTCGGTTTGTCACTTGTCGCCATCTTGATGTTTCTTCCTGCTACATGAAGGTAAGTTGGCTTTTAACATTAGAAGTTATTTATTCTCTTGTTTCATTAATAAGAAAGGTGTTAAAAATGGTTTCTAAATTTTTTATTTCTTTATTTTCAGGTGTTGTTATTCGAAGTGGATACTCGTCTGCGAAATAAGTGTGTTGCCTGGTGTTTGTTTGGTACGTATTTGTTGACAGGTAGGTCCATGAATCCAAATATTATTGTTTATATTCTTATCGCTTATTGTCTCGATAATACGGCTTGAGATTAGAGGCATGGGCTTTGATTCTGTAAATAATCTGGCGGTTTTGACGACCGGTTCTCCATCAGCTCTCTTATCCTGGCTAGCCTAGAGTATTTACTTGGTGTATTTTGAATCGTTCTGAGTTTCAGATTAGCTTTGAAAATTTTAGAACTGATTCTCTCAACATAAGACACGCCCTCATTCATCAGTACTTTAATGATATTTTCCTTAATTGATATCGCAGCCATAAATATAATAATACTCACAAAATAAATCAATGCATTTACCGTGTTTCTCACAACATAACCTTTCCACTCATCAATAGTAGTTTCATTTAGTAATAATAATACAATATTTTTCATCCTATCCACAACACAGTCTTTTATCCATATCACAGTCATAACAAATAGTATACAATATATCAGAACATTTATCATTTCTTTAACAATATAATCTCTCAACATATAATAGTCAGGTACTTTCATTTTATTAATATAACTCCTTATTTCTCTCACTCTTCTTAAACACTTTCCAGTCTTCATTAGTTCCCACAAGTAATCTAATTTATTGTTATCATCCATGCATGTTTCCATATTTGTTTCGTAAGCAGCTCCATTTTTAATCCATTTATTAGGTCCGTTTTTATCACATTTCTTTAGCCCATTCTTCCGGTCACATCGCCGATCTTCTGCTTTAAAGCGAATGTGCCGCGGATGCATGCTGTCGATCTCCGGTCCTCCATCCTGGTTTTGGTCCGGAATCCTCCTCGGGCGTTTGAAACGTGCATGCGGCTGGTATCGTCGCGCGCGGTACTTCTTTTTCTTCCGCCTGACTTTCCGCCTCCGGGCCTTGCGGTGCATGCCTCTTTTCTCCTGTAGTCGGTCATGCAGTCGGTCGTCCGGTGTCTGCCTCGGGCGTTTCCGTCTCCGGGCCTTACGGTGTATGCTTCTTGTATCCCGAATGTTGTCCTCCCGGTACTCCCTGGTGTCATCCTTTTGTTCCTCCATCCTGGGTTCCTCGGGGTGCATAAGTCCTGTGCGCGGATGCCTGGTGGTGGTCCCTTGATGCGCGGGTGTGGCATTCAAAACGGGTTGATCGCATGTTTGCTCCATATTGCATAACTCCTTTACTATAACCTGGTGTTCCTCGGTGGCGGGTTGCTCTTCCTGCGGTGATGGTTCTCCAGTGGGAAATATAAGGCTCAAAAGGGATTGATGTTTACAGGGCGTTTTAAGTGCATGGCGTGCGGCGGTTTTTGGTGTTGGTTTCTGTGTGTCTGGTGGTGGGTTATTTGCATGTTGATTTTGGGTTGTCTTTGTTGTATGTGCTACTGTGAAAGATGTGTCTACTCTATTATTATTTTGTTTATTTTCGTCCTGTTTTGTGAAATTTACATCCTGATTTGTGAAAGTTATTTTCTGTTTATTATTTCTATTCAAGCGATCTCTGTTATCATAATATGTTTTTCTATAGTACTGTTTGCTGTTTTGATATTGAAATCTGTTTCTGCAATTATTTTCAGTGTACTTTGCACTTTGCGCATTTGCTCCAGCGTTTGCAATATAGTTTTCACTATTATAATTTTTTCTGAAATGATTATTTTGTTGATTAAAATTTTTTGCTCGATTATTTAAGTGGTTTGGCTCAGACGTAGCTGATTGGATAGAATGTAAATGTTCTATCAGTTCTTCACAACTGGAAATCGAAGATACTGCCAGTGTCATACGAACATTGAAAGGAAGCTTTTTTGTTAATATATTTGCTAATGATGTATCCGCCAAAGATTCGTCTAGTTGCGAATTCTTACACATCATCTTAGCTACGAATTCAGTATATGATTGTCTGCCTCTATTATCATATGTGCATGATATAATCTCTGATAGTGCGTCCATCTGCTTACGCTTACTCCAATACTGCTGCAGGAATTGGGAGATGAAGTCCTCCAGGCTGTTGATATCTCGCATCCGGCTCTGGAAAAACATCAGTGGCTCGCCAAGTAGTAAACTGGACAATTGGAAACGCCACATTAACCAAGAGGTGGGTGTCAGTTCTTGAACGGCTCTTATTTGGTCCACAAATAATTTGGGTTGCATTTGACGGTAGGAATTATCAAATTTTCCAAGATTTTGGAAAGGTTGAGTGCTATTTACTGGTTCAATCAGTATATAATGTATTCTGCTGGCTGGAATATTTTCCATGGATGTCGCTAGTCTAGAGACTCTTTCTTCACTTAATACGTCTACCCGCTTCTCAATTTCTTTAGGCACTTCATCCAGCTCATCGTTTAACTGATATATAACATCATCAATATGATTTTCTAGGTCGTTTACGGCAGTAGATTGCATGTCTTTTTTACTGTCTCCTATGCTTTTTGTCTCTTCATTGAATTCAGAAAATTTTTCATCAAATTTCTCTTCCCTCTTTTCAACACCTTCGTGGTCAGTTTTGATATCTTTTTGAATGATTTTGGTATTTTCTTCCATTTTATCCTGGATGGTTTTAGCGCTTTCATAGATGTCTTCTTGTATTTTTTTAGTCATTTCTTCTAAGGCTTGGTCGAGTATAAGTTTGAATTCGTTTATGAAATCTTTCGTCATGAAATTGGTAGTATAATCGACTGAAGAATCTAATGTAACATTGTGCTTTTCCAGGTTGGTGACTGCGGGTGACGGTTGGCTGATCACATTGGTCGGCGACTGGATGGCGGCCTTCTCCATTCCCTCGGCGGCGCTTGGAGCGATCTGCGGAGACGCCGGTACCGGGTTGGACGCCCTCACTCCCTCATCCGGACTCTCATCGGAATTAATCGCATCAATGACGTTATCGATCTTCGTAGAAGACAATTGGGCCAGGTTTTGCGGGTCGAAATTGATGGAGCATATGCTGCCTCCCTCTCTCTCTCGTGGGGTCTCCGCTGCATGGTCCTGGGGTTGTTGATTGGCCGGTGTCGTAGCTGCATAGTTTTGGGGGTGGTCGCTGAAGTAGGAGATTTGCGAGTTAGCTGGCGACTGGTTCATGGTGACGTTATTATGGAATACTTCAAGTAAATAGCCAAGTGTGTTGCCAAGTCTCAGGAATATTAAAATGGATTCAGTGATAGTGCCTATTCTGGATAAAATTGTGTGGTGTTAAAAATTTCAAGTGTCATGTACATATATTACAAAAAGACCTTCGAGTGCTACAGGTACGCTTATCAACATAGACAGATTACGCTAATATAGTTCTTAAAATTTTAATTAGGGTCTTATCCTCCTGAATAACGATAGTATTATAATGCCTCAAATAACCTATAACCCTGGTCAGCATACAATGTCTAGATTCAAAGATCAAAATCAAATTTTTTACTATAACTTTTATGGAAATTTCCATCCAATTTTCTCTATTATGAGAATTATGTTATCAAACTCGTGTGATACAGTTTGTCTGTATTTATGCAGCTTGAAGAATTTTAATTTGAAGAGCAACTCAATTATTTTAGCCAGAACTTACAATAGATTATCAGATATATCTTGTCGAAACAACTTCAGATTATACTTCTTGCAGTTTTCAGTTTTATCAATAATTTTATGAATCATTGATAGTGAGATTGAGTAGGTAAGCTTTTCATCACGCCCCACGTTGGGCGCCATTGTGTGAAGTTGTGCTCCTGGGGGGGGTTATCTCTTATGATAGAGTCCCACGTTATGAAGCTATTGTGAGAAGTTGTGGATTGCAATTCCTTCACAGATAATACGATGTTTCTGGTATTTGTAAGAGCAGTCTCTAAATTCCCTCTTTTGCGAATAAATTCACAAAAAATTAAGGCCTTCCGGCTCGCAAAATTACTGAGTTCAAACCTCAGCTCTAGCTCAGTGGTAGAAACATGAATTTTATAAGTACAAATAATCACCATAAGGTTCATGGACCAGGTATTGATAATTCTTACCGCTGCTTCTATGAAGTTCTTGAAGAATACCAGTAAGGAAATTAAAAGAATATTTGATGACTGATTATCAGTAACCATGTACCACTAGAGAATAATCAGGACCAACTATAGTTGTTTCTAGTTGATTCTTAAAACGCTCGTCGTGAATACAAGTATTCACCAATATACCCTTTCAAAATTCCTTAGAACTTACAACGCCAGTTCTTGAAGCTCTCTGGATCCTTATATGATATAACTGGAACCTTATTAATATAATTTCTTAATATACTTGTTCTGGCTGATAAAGTGAATATCATCAAAGGATGATAAATATTGAGTGCTTGAATAAGGTTAATATAATTGATTCAATAATTTTAAATGCTGCTAGATATTTGTTGGTACCAAAACAGCTCAAACTATATAACACGAGATGAATTGGGATATAATAAAAAATTCTATAAGTTTGTATGCTGACATAAAACACAAAATATATTCCCATAAAACAGATATGTATAAAATATTCAATAAATCTGTAATTCACTTAAATAATCTACTTTTAAAATCTGAATAATTATCACAGGCTTTGCTAATATTCACAATAATGAGTTTCAAATTCATAAATATATTATATTTAATACTGGTACTTAGACTTCCAATCAATACAAAATTCTACCAATAAAAACCTGTTCGGTCTATAAGTTTGATATGATATACTTGGTTCAATTACAAAATTAATATTTAATAAATTAATATTCAAACATGAGATCTCAGGGCTTTTAATATGAATTCGGGCAGTGCATGGAAGTAAGCTTCCTACATATAATAAATAAATTTATAAAATGTTCTTGTGAACTATGTGATATTGTTCAACACGTGGTGACTTTTTATTTTAATTCAAATTAATTGGAATAGCGCTTTTTTATTAATTATTACCCCACTGAACGTAGAAAAAATGAGCTCATTTGGTTTGACTTATCACTCACTGACTGAAGTTCTGGATGTTCTCGTGGATTGAATTAATTATTTCCAATAATTAATTAGGTAGGCTCCTTTTCGTCACTGCTGGGCTAACGCGTGATCCAGATTTTTATAAGTTTCTTTTGAATTAAAGCTATTTTTATGGGAATCTTTACAATTACGAACTCCTTGACAGCACTGAGTTCACAAACAATTAACATTCAACAAACATACATTACATTTAAAAAAGGTTTGGCTTAATAATTCATTAAAAATTTTTTAAAAGGAAGAAGAAAAGACCCTAAACTCCATGTGCATCCTCTCCGGTTGGGATCTTAAGCCAGAAGAAAGAGGTTTTTAGAAAAATTTTGCTTCTTCCTAGAATAATTCTGTAAGCTACTCTCTGATTGGCCTTCAATTTAATAGACTCAATACAATTGGTTGCCTTGGGAATCAGGGCTTCCTCGGCTTTACAATAGAAAAAATTAAATAAAAGAAGTTTTCATACAAATATATGGAGTGTTTATCTTAAATCGAATTCATAAATAAATCGTAACATACGATTTTAATAGATAATACATTTAGTTTTTATATGAGTTTTGTATACTCTTGATTTATCATGCTTTTTTAGATTATAATAAATATTTATACAGAAATAATAGTTATTTGTATTTCTACACATCGACTTCCTTTAGTATACATAATATATCCTTTATGAGTGAATTTTATATGATTCAACCGGTCATATGGGTTGATCGAATAATCAGCTGATTCGTTCAGTATTGGTTCTAATAATTATCGATTTATCCAAGATCGACTAATTCTTTTCAAAACGTAAACAAGTAACTCTAACCTCAATGTTCATGCATTTTATTTTATTTTTTTTTTTTTGTAATCCGCCAATAATAATTATGCCGCTTTATAATTTTTTGATCTTACCAATGGGTTCTCATAATTATTAAATCACAATAATACATGTTTTCTTATCGTTGTTGATAATGCTATTACTCCTAATCGCTAATAATACTTGATTTGAGTTGATTTACTCTTTGGATAGGTCTAACCTTCTTTCCAATTTTATAGTTCTATTACATTTTATTGGCTCATTTAAAAATATTTGGTGGTTGCAAATTACCACGTGACAAACTATAACTACTGTTCTCAATCATTTATCTCTGTAACTATCATTTATCTCTGTAAAATTTTCTGTTCTTTAGTATTGTCATAGCCACCTCTAATATAAGGCCCCGGCCTACGATATTGCAACGTCACAGTGTAGGCCTGGAATCTAATACATGATTGGTGAGAAAAATCAGCTGGTATTTTTTTAAATCTTTTTCACCAATCATGTATCAGATTCTAGTCCTACACTGCGACGTTGCAATATCGTCGGCCGGAGCCTTGTATTAGAGGTGGCTATATACCATATATACCATGTATATCGTAATTATTACTCAATCAATTTCTAAAATCTTATTCAAATCACACCCTATAAAGTTTGTTCCATTTATTTATTTTGAATCATTAATGCAATATTGTATTCACTATTACTCATTTTAATATCATCCATCTTATCCATTTTATCCATTCATCCCATTTCTAAATGGGTTCAAATCACATATTCACATGTTATAATATTCCCAACAGCTCTATTCCATCACAACCCGGTCGTGTGTTGATAGGAAGGATATTATTTTATATATCCTTCTTGAAGAATCGACAATTATTTGTTGAAACACCGCCGAATCATGAAGTTGCATCACAATTTTATATTATCGTTATTCCAATTGCATTTAATCTTCATTCTCATTGATTAATTATCTTTACTTTGTAAAATTCGTTGAGTAACATTACCGTCACTTAATGTAAATTAGTGTATAAGCCAGTAATAATAATAATAATAATGTAATTATATTGTAACATACATAGATAGAGAAATCTAATCTAATCCCCTCTATAATATAACTATAACTTACTGTTCTCAATCATTTATCTCTGTAACTATGAGGCTCAACTCACACTTACGCGACTCAGGTCGAGAAGAGACTCGACTCTAGTGGAGAGCATGATTGTGTTTCGAAATGGTGACGTCGCAGAGACTAGAATCAAGTGGTCTGAGTGTCACCATTTGGAAACACATGCTCTTGACTGGAGTCGAGTCTCTTCTCGACTTGAGTCGCGTAAGTGTGAGTTGATTCTGTTTTCAATTCTTTCTCCCTGTAACTATAATAGTTCTCAATCATTTATCTCTTTGACTATAACTGTTCTCAATCATTTATCTATGTAACTATAACTGTTCTCAATCATTTATCTCTGTAACTATAACTTACTGTTCTCAATCATTTATCTATGTAACTATAAGGCCCAACTCACACTTACGCGACTCAGGTCGAGAAGAGACTCGACTCTAGTCGAGAGCATGTGTTTCCAAATGGTGACACTCAGACTATCAGATTCTAGACTTTGCGACGTCACCATTTGAAAACAAATTCTCTCGACTACAGTCGTGTCTCTTCTTGACCTGAGTCGCGTAAGTGTGAGTTGAGCCTCATAGTTTCAGAGATAAATAATCGAGAACAGTGATAGTTAGAGAGATACATGATTGAGAACAGTTATAGTTACAGAGATAAATGATTGAGAACAGTTATAGTTACAGGGAGAAAGAATTGAGAACAGGAGAACAGTTATAATAATGGCAGTGGATAAAGATAGAAGAATAGCGATGCCGATTCTCTGCATCAATTAATAAGTATATTTCTACACTAACAAAAACATAATTGGCATCATTGTGGACCTAGAAAAGGATAGTATCACCGGATTTGTCGAATGGTAGGCAAGGATAGCAAAACTAAAGTTGATCGAATACTGTCATTATAACGCGGACCTCACTATAGAGTCGAGTCTCTTCTCGACTCGAGTCGCGTAAATGTAAGTTGAGCCTAACTGTTTTCAATTCTTCTCCCTGTAACTATAACTGTTCTCAATCATCTATCTATATAGCTATAACTGTTCTCAATCATTTATCTCTGTAAATATAACGGTTTTCAATCATGTATCTCTGTAACTATAACTGTGATAAATTATTTCTCTCTGTAACAATAACAATTTTCAATCATCTATCTCTGTAACTATAACTGTTTTCAATCATTTATCTCCGTAACTATAACTTTTATCAATCATTTGTCTCAGTAACTGTAACTGTTCTCAATCATTCATCTTTGTAGCTATAACTGTTCTTAATTACTTATCTCTGTCAATATAACGGTTTTTAATCATGTATCTGTGTAACTATAACTGTAATGAATTATTTCCCTCTGTAACGATAACAATTCTCAATCATCTATTTCCTATAAATGTTTTCAATTATTCATCTCGGTAAGTATAACAGTTTTCAATCATGTATCTTTGTAACTATAACTGTTATCAATTATTTCTCTCTGTAACGATAACAATTCTCAATCATTTCTCTCAGTAACTGTAACTGTTCTCAATCATTTCTCTCTCAACTCATCAACATTTCAGTCTCACCAGAGCAGACACGTTCACAAGCTTTAACGCACGGTTTGCAAGTTAATTAGACACAGTCATTTGTGAAGTTTCCACCGCATCGCTAACTATCTCACAATGTATCACTGTATCTTTCTCTCTGCTTGTACTCTCCCACTCTCTCTCTCACTCTCCCTCTCTCTCTCTCTCTCTGTTCCAGTGGCATGACTGAAACATGCTGCATTAAATGCTGCAATCACATCACAACGTGGCTTCATGAGACCCGCCAGTTGTGAGGAGGAAGATGGTGAAGAAGAAGTTGAGGAAGAAGAGGAAGAAGAAGAAGGAGTAGAAGAAAGGGAAGAAGAAGAAGGGAAAGAATATGAAGGAGAAGAAGAAGAAAAAGGAGAAGAAGAAGAAGAAGTTCAGGAAGAAGCGGAAGAAAAGAAGAAGAGGAGGAAGGAGAATAAGAGGATGACGGAGAAAAAACGAGATGAAGGGGTGAGGAAGAAGAAGAAGAAGAGATGGGAGAAGAAGGAAAAGAAGAAGAAGAAGAAGAAGAAGAGGAAGGAGAGGAAGAAAAGGAGAGGAGGAAGGAGAATAAGTGGGAGAAGGAGAAAAAAAAGAATGAAGAAGGGAGAAGAAGAAGAACAAGAAGAAGAGAAGAAGAAGAGAAGGAAGAAGAGGAGAAGAAAGAAGAAGAAGATGAGAAGAAAGAAGAAGAAGGAGAAGAAGAAGAGTGAGAAGGGGTAGAGAGGAAGAAGAGGAGGAAAAAGAAGAGGAAGAAGAAGAAGAAGAGGAAGAAGAATAAGTGGAAGAAGGAGAATAAAAGATGATGAAGGGAGAGGAAAAAGAAGAAGAAGAAGAAGTAGGAGAAGAAGAAGAAGAAGAAGAAGAACAACAACAACAAGGAGGAAAAAAGGAAGATGAAGAGGTAGATGAAGAAGAGGGAGAAGTGGGAGAAGAAGAAAAAGAAGAAGATGAGGAAGAAGAGAGAGCAGGGCGAAGGAGAAGAAGTAGAAGGAGAAGGAGAAGAAAAAGAAAAAGAGGAAGAATAGGAAGGAGAAGAAGAAGAGGAAGAGGAAGATGGAAAAGAACGAGAAGAAGAAGAAGAAAAAAAAGAAAAAGAGAGATGAAGATGAGAATGAAGATAAAAGGGATAAGAAGAACAGAAAGAAGAAGGCATGATGTAGACGTGAGACTTTGAATCTAATTGTGCCATACACTGCTCTCAGATCTCAGGCTAGCCCGCTTATGCATCTACTTCCCAATGTAGAATGTACATGTTGTTCATATCTATGGTATATGAAGTCAGCTACGAGGATAATTGGCTAAATTCAACATTTAACGTTCTGTTCAGCAGCTTATCACCGAATTTGAAATTATGGTAGCCTAGTCTCGTGGAACTCCGCTGTCAACTGAGTGGTTGTACTTTTATAATTTATGCCAACAAATTGAGCAGATTGTATTGGTTATCTATATATATAAAAGCGAAATGGCACTCACTCACTGACTGACTGACTGACTCACTCACTCACTCGCAGAACTAAAAATCTACCGGACCAAAAACGTTCAAATTTGGTAGGTAAGTTCAGTTGGCCCTTTAGAGGCGCACTAAGAAATCTTTTGGCAATATTTTAACTCTAAGGGTGGTTTTTAAGGGTTTAGAGCTCGTCTTTTAGCATGTATATTCTTCTTATTCTCTTAATTATAATTGAAAAATGTCCATACCATATGTTAATATAGAACTTTAATCTAGAGAGAGTACCTCTTCGAAACAGTTGTTAACTGGTAACTGAATTAATAATTTTGCTAGGTTGGCATTAAGTTGAGTTGACTTTGTTAGGTTGGCACCAAGTTGAAGATTGAAATGCATTTATCGCGGAAAAATTGATTGGGCACTGCTACTTCAATCGGAGCTATTCCTGGGAATATTATATTACTAGACGTCAGGCTCGCTTCGCTCGCCATATCCGTTTAGCCAGACGTTTAGTCTGGCCCCCGACTGGATCGTCCTAACATATGATAAAAATGCTCAAATGAATAATGCAAACGAGCGAAGCGAGCCTGCTGATCTCATTCCTGGACGATCCAGACGGGGGCCCAGGGGGCGGAGCCCCCTGGCTAGACGAATATGGCGAGCGAAGCGAGCCTTACGGCTAGTATTTTATACAAGGTCTATAAATACAGGTCATGACACTCGTGTTCCTTATGGAGCGGCCATTATGTGGGGTCTTCATGCGGGTACATTTGAAATATTCCAATTGGCTCGTAACAAAATCATGCATTATGCTTCTTTAAAATAATATTCTGGTTCAGATAATATGTGAATATTCAGGTTTTAATTTTCTAATAATGAAATTTCAAAAATAAATATTGTTCAATAATTCATTTTCCATTATTAATGATTGTTCTTATTCTTTCAACTTGTTATGATTCATGAGGCATTGGGACAAAAGGCAAACCTCAAAAAGAGTTTGAAGTTCCCAATCTAAAAACCAACAATTTCCTATAGTGAGGTCCACATTATAATGGCAGTGTACGATTGACAATACTGTTGCTGTCCTTTCCTATCATACAACAAAACAGTTAGCACTATCGCTCTTTCGCTTTGCAATGTTTTCTATTTGCCAGAATATTTTATAATTCACTTTTGGCAGTGACTGTACAAAACTGACCAAAAAATTCTCAGCCGCCATTATTTTTCTTCATTCTATCAAAATACTTGAGTATACAAGTCGTATGATTGATTCAAAATGTATTTTTGAAACAATGGAATAATTTTTAGACATAACCGTATGAGAAACACAAATTAAAATACCTGAGATGACATTTTTAAAGTTGATAACTAACCATCCTAGACTTCATCCATGCTTCAGTTAGCACAACAGCCAATTATGCAACAAATTTCACATATTATGAAAACTCATTAATTACAATGAAGATTGAATGCAACATTAGAATATTGATAATATAGTATTGTAATATAACTACATAAATCAGCGGTGTTTCAACAATGAATAAATGATAATTTCAATGAATAAATATACACCCCACTATATATTATATGTGTTGGGGTATAAGTAATTAGTAGCTTATTGCGTGTAATAATTACTATTTACAAACTTCATTCACTGATATGGGATTAAAGTTTTTTATAATAAAATTAGTAAAAATGTATAATACAAACAAACAAAATTATGGTATTAGTAAATAAATATTAATGTTCTATTAAGGATAATAATAAGAAAGGTTATTTTTAGAAAAATGAAAAACAGTAAAGAGTGGAATGATGAATAAATAGTTTCAATATCCTTGTTTGATGGTTATGATCTGCCAGTCTTATGTGTTCGTTGTTTCTCCTCATTCGCGTGATGATAGCCTGGATGTAGAGTTGTCTTACACTCAGTACTTTACTGTCCTTGAAAAGAATGTTCGTGGGGAATTGATTCTCCTTGAAGCCTATTATTTTTAGTATTCTTTTTTGAAGTTTATAGAGAGGTTCAACATGTGTAAAATTCGTAGCTCCCCAGATAATTATGACGTATCTTAAAATTGATTGCACTAAAGAAAAATAAACAGTTTTTAATGTCTCATAGTTGAGGATTTTACGGAGTTGATAGAATCTGTAGAGAAGCTTCCTGATCCGGGTAATTGATAGATTAATGTGCTTGTCCCATTTGAATTTGTTGTCCACTATTGTTCCTAAATATTTTATTTCATTGACTTGTTGAATTGAAGGGCAATCACACGGGTTGTTGGTGCTTCCACAGTGATGCAGGATTATTGAAGAATCCGGTGGTCTCGTCCGTTCTGTCAGAGAAAAGGCTAAAAATTTCGTTTTTGTTGCATTTACTGTAAGCAAATTTTCTCTTAACCATTTATCGACTTTGATCAATTCTTCCTGTGCCAGATTAAAAACTTCCTCCCAGGTGTTTCCTTCAAATAGTATACACGTATCATCAGCAAAAGCTATTACTCTTCCTCTTATCTTAATTGAACATAGCTCATTTTCATATGCCAAATACAGAATTGGCCCAAGAACTGTTCCTTGGGGAATCCCAACCTTCATCGTTTCCTCTGAACTGAGATGTTCTTCAACTTTGACTTTTTGACGCCGGTCACAGAGGTATGATCTAAACCATGCTAGAGGAACTCCTCTAACTCCCATGGCTTCTAATTTCTTCAGCAGCAAACTGTGATTAACAGTGTCAAAAGCTTTTGCTAGGTCCAGGAACACTGCTGCACATTTTTTGTTATTTTCTAGCTTATCTGTGACAAAATTTGACAATTCTAATACCGCATCTTCTGTACTCCTCCCCTCACGAGAACCAAATTGATTCCTAGATAGTAAGTTGTTTTTTTCCATGTAATTCACAAGACGTTTCTTTACCAGTTTTTCCAAAATCTTAGAAATATTGCTTATAAGTGAAATAGGCCTGTAATTGGTGGCATTTGTTTTGTCGCCTCCTTTATGTAATGGTCTAACACATGTCTCTTTCATAGCTTTTGGGAAAATTCCTTTTGACAGACTTAAATTAAATATGTGAATAAATGGTTTCACAATTACATTTTTTATCGACTTCAATGTTCTATTATTGATTCCATCAAGTCCTGGAGCACTGTCATTTCGCAAACTACTAATAGCTTCAAGAAGCTCATCTTCAGTTACTGGGTGAAAGTAGATGGAGTGTAGAGTTCTTGTAACAGGTTTATATTGGGATATGATTTGGTCTAGTGGTTTTCTCAAGGAATCTGTTATTGTCTCCGCCATTTCTTCACCTACATTTGTGAAAAAGTTATTCATGTGGTTGAGCACAGTTTCTGGATTTTCCTTTAGATTGAAAATCCTATCATCTATTTTAATAGCATTCAATTTCATTTTTGTTTTTGATTTAGAGTCAGTAGCATCTTTAATTACTTTCCACATTTTCTTATTATCCTTTCCAGCTTCATACAATTTCTCTCTATAGTATTGGTCCTTTGTTTCATGAATTAAAGCTGTGAGTGTATTCCTATACCGACGATAAAAGTTCGTTAAGTTAATGTTGTTTGGGTCTTCCTTTCTTCTTTTGTTGAGTAGATTTCTGGTTCTTATTGCTGCTACTATACCTCTGGTGATCCATGGTTTGATGGGTTTGTACTTCTTCTGCCGCCGATGCTGCTTGATATTATTTTGTATATGTTATCAGAATTGATAAGAGGGTGTCATAAGATGTATCTGGATTATTATCTTCTAAAACATGAATCCACTCCTCATTTAGTAGTTCATTCTTCAAGCTATAAATGTCTATTTTCTCGTTTATTTCATGTGTTCCAGTTTCATTTGCACTATTTCTCGAAATATGTTGCACTCCTAGAATTGTGGTGGAGTGGTCAGTTATTGTTGATTCATAAATGATTGGAAAAATATTATTTCTGGAGTTGGTAGCAATGTGATCTATGCAAGAAGCAGTTTCTGTTGTAGTTCTGGTTGCTTGCTTAATGCAGAGTCTGAGCCCATGCTCGCTTAGAAGATCGCAGTAGTCATTCAATTGATGATGTGGACGAATTTGAAGGGTGTTAATATTCATGTCTCCGGCACATATGACTTTTTGCCCTCTTAATTCATTCAGGATCGATTCTAGGTCACTCAGGAAATCTGTAATATCATTGAAGGACGGTGATCTGTATATTGCAAGGATGTTCCACTTTTTGTCTGCTGCATCCAACCGAATATGTAGGACATTTGCCTGGTTAATATGTAGCTCAACACATTGTACATTTATACTATCTTTAACATAAACAACTACATCGTCATTTTGTAATGGGTTGTTTATGGTGGAAAATACATCATATCCTCGAATGGACTGGAGTACAAATTCAGTCCTAATCCAGCATTCGGTTAGAATAATAACATCAAAAGAAAAATTAATGTCGCACAATTGAATCATCAGCTCATCAAAATTTCTTCTGATACTCCTTATATTGAGACAGAAGATGCTCAAATCACAAGAACTTAATGCTGCACAAAGTTGTTGACTGTTGTTGATCACTTCATCGTTTATTTCTTCAAAATAATCAAGATCCTCGAGGCTGAGCCAATTTGATAAGTTGTTGTTACTCATTATTTAAACTCTCATTAATCCCTACCATGTTTCTTTCATTCCAGCTTAAGAGAAACTCTTCACTAACATCCTTTAGTTTTCGAATTAGGGTCAGCACTAAATCTTCTTGCCCTGTTGTGATATATCTGAAGGTTTGTGTGTGTCTGCTCATTGCTACTATTACATGTTGTGTGCTGTTATATATTCCAAGTTGTTTTTTATTGTTCCTTATCAGAACTACATTCTTGTGAGTTAAGCCCTGTGCTTCATGAATTGTATGGACTTTAATTGAAGGGTGAAGTTTTGATTGCAGCTCTTCTAGCACTGTTTTCTTCTCGAGCTGAGTGAATGTAAGAATCAGAGTGTTAGGTTCGAGTGGTCCAAGTTCTCCATTTGTTATTGGAGGTCTGACGGATAACAGGACCTCATTTTTCGTACCAATGTCCTGGTAGTAGCTGGAAAGGATGTAGCAGACGTCTATTGGACACCTTCTAGTTACTGTTTGATGGATTCTCTTCTCACAGAGAGATGAAATGTGTGACCATTCAGCTGTTAATTTACTTCTCTCTAAGTAAGGTATTTGGTTTGAATCTCCTAGCAGAATAATCTCAGAAGCACCAGCGAGAGATGAAACAAATCCCACGAAACCTGCATGCATTAATACTGCTACATCTATGAAAACACGTTTGTACTGCTTTTTTGATCCGTTTATTATAAAAGATGAAACTGTTCTATAATCCTGTTTAATTATTCTTTCATATTTATTTTTGTGAATTCTGTTCACCTCTTGCCTAATTTCATTTATTCCAGCTCTTGTCTGACACAAAATGAGATCTTTACCTGGTGTATGTTGCTGAAGGATAAAGTGAGTTTTACCACACCCTGAAACTCCATCCATCCAAGTTATTTTTGGCATCTTACAATTTGTGATGTCAACTTTTAGAATATTCTTCAGCAGCTCAGCATTCAGCATGATTTGGGTGTCTCTACTGACTAGAATATACTTTTCCTTAGTTAAGAATGACTTTGTTGTTTCATTGTAGGGTACGTATTTTCCTTCATTTTCAAAACAGAAGCCCATTCGATATGTGGATGTCGGCCACAGGAAAGTCTTAAGTCGATTGTCGTAGATGTTCATCTCGTTTCGCCTTATCTCTTGAATACATGCTGCTGAAGAAGAGATATTACTATTCAGTGATGATAGTACTCCCCTATATAAATCCGCATTCAGAACATCATACTGTTGAATAAAGCTCCTGAGTTCTATCATACTGTTCAAATAAGCATGAAGAATAGAATCATACGGTAGGTATCCTTTTGGACAATCTTCAGAGCCATCGTTTTCATGTGGTATATCCAAGAACTTTAGATTGTTTATTCCTCTGTAATAGAATACATAATTCAGGTTTTTAGCTGTTTTAATTACTAAACTTAAAATGTCCAAGCATGTAAACTCGGAGTCAATATCAAAAGTATCTATTCCAATCGTAATGTTGTATTTATTTATCGATGCATATTCGTCTATCACCAGTAAGAGGTCACGGATACCTAATTGAGCCTCATTGTTATTATTTTGCGCTAATATCAATGTCAATGAATTTTTAACAAGATGAAAACGAATTGAGCTATTATTTACGTTCCGTAAATAAACAGTAGGTAAGCTATTGTATTCATCTTGACTCAGCGTTTTCTTCTTGATTGAATGTGCAACGCCTTCTGAAATACGTAAACTATTTTTATTCCAGCGAGCTAATGATAAATCAAAATCTGTATATTGAC
Source organism: Nilaparvata lugens (assembly GCF_014356525.2). Lineage (NCBI taxonomy): Eukaryota > Metazoa > Arthropoda > Insecta > Hemiptera > Delphacidae > Nilaparvata > Nilaparvata lugens. The sequence goes on from NC_052512.1 coordinate 34,627,038, forward strand.
CAAAGCTGAAAATCAAAGACGTCCTACTTTTCGCTGACTGTTTTATTAATTCTGTTTTTTTAATAGATGATAGGAAATCTTGAATATCTATTTTTATATTTGATGCTGTGAATTTATTTGATGATTTTGAGCTGGAAATTCTATTTTTAATCTTTCTAAGCACTTCCATAATTTGTTCGATCAATTGATTGTTGCAATGCTTTCACATAGCTGGGACACTTTAGATAGTTTACTTTGTGGTCTGAGGGTTTATCAGCTCTTTTGCAGTTAAAACATACTGGAGGTTTATCGATTGAAGGGCAGGTTTTGATGTTGTGTCCTGTGATGGAGCAATGACCACAGATATCTTCTTCCTTTTTACAATGTTTTGTAATGTGCCCATAGACTTGACATTTATAGCACCTTTGCACTGCATGGTAATCATTAACTCTACATGATGTCATATCTATAAATATTTTTTTCTTATTAATTATTGCTTTCCTAATTTCGGGTTCACATTCTACTACCCAATGCACGGAATCCTTGTTTTTGGCCCTAATTTGAATGATGGCTTGCAACCTTCTTCAAATTTTGTTTTTCTATTCCTGAATTGACAAAATTTTTGTTATATATTTCTTCAGTTACCTCTTTGTTAGTGAGATTAGATGGAACATCATAAACAATTATCCTGGGTTTTTTATTTTGGGGCTCAGTTATCTTGATTTGATCATTATTTACAGCTTTATTCTTCAATAATTTCTTTTTGTCCTCTAGAGAATCCAGAACAATGAGTAAACCTCCTCCTCTAACGGGTACTGTCTTTTCTATTTTAATGTTATCCTTTCTCGCGATGTTGGTTTTCAGTGTTCCTTTTATTTTTTCACTGTCTTGTTTCTCATTACCGGTGGAATTTGAGGGTTTAATTAAGACTACCTGTTCTTTTGGAAGGATTTTCCTGACTTGATTATTGGACTGGGGATCGCTTGAAGTAGCTTTTTTCGGTAGTTGTATCATGTCTGCGTAAGTAATAGGCCTGTCTCTATTTTTAATTTCCTGAACAGATTTGCTTATGTCCTGTAATGAGTCATGAATTTTCGGATGCCCTAAAGAATCACTTATTTGGCTAATAGTAACTGCTCTCGTTTCTACTTTCACGATTAATAGGTTAGACCTACCAGTATAACCAGTATAGGTTAGACCTACTTGTACCGGTATAAATAATATTAAAAAGTTATTTAAGAATTAATCCATTGAAATTACTTATTTTTGAACAGGATTTCTATTCTTCTATTATTTTTTAAGAGAAATTGGATTAGAGTATCCACCAAATAACTCAACTTCTGTTGTTTTGAAATTCAGATTGTTGTGTCGCAGCTTTTTAAATCAGCCGCCATTTCAGGTTTGTATAAAAATGAAAATCTGATCTCAGTTATGAAAGCAAATTCTTGAATCAAATTATGAAAAAATATATTTCCTTGATTAATTTGACATTAAATTAATTATTTTATCAAGGAAATGATAATTATTATTAGATTAAATTTAATGGGATGAATTGAGTAACAGCTATGTACAGTCAGTGGCAAAATAAAGAGACTTGGCAACGTTTTCTCCCATCTTTCTTCACTGCCATTATAACGTGGACCTCACTACAGTTCCTAGTTGGAATCTGAATATTATTATTCTGTGGGAAGAATTTATTCTACAATTTAAAGCCAAACAATATTCCTTGAACAATATAACAAAATAACACATCATGTTGTTCAATCTATGATGATAACAGCTGACAAATTTGAAAATTGATGAACTAGAACCCCATAAAATGGCGATTTCGCAATGCATTACGGGATTGTGTCATGACCTGTATTTATAGACCTTGATTTTATACTAGCAGGTATGTTCTATATACTAGATGTATAATTTATTGTTTATGGTATACAGTTTATAGTATGTTCTGTATACTAGACAAACTTATGTTACCCAGTTACTTTGGTTTTGAGCTTGCAACAAGTAGGTAACAATAATCTCTAGTTATATTGCTCAGACAATCAACTCCATAATGTTATTGTTGCTGGATTATTTAACCAGCAAGAACCAATATAGACACACTGGTCTCGTTCTATTCTTTTTCTTCTTCTTCTTCTTCTTCTTCTTCTTCTTCTTCTTCTTCTTCTTCTTCCTCCTCCTCTTCCTGTTCTTCTTCTTCCTCCTCCTCTTCCTCTTCTTCTTCTTCTTCTGCTTCTTCTTATCTTTCTTCTTTTCTTCCTATCTTTCATCTTCTTCCTCTTCTTCTTCTTCTTCTTCTTCTTCTTTTTCTTCTTCTTCTTTAGCTTCATCTTCTTCTTTTTTTCTTCTTCTTCTTCATCTTCTTCTTCTCCATCATCTTCTTCTTCTCCTCCTCCTACCCTTCTCCTCCTCCTCCTCCTCCTCCTCATCCTCCTCCCCTCCTTCTCCTTATCTTCCTCCTTCTACTCCTCCTTCTCATCCTCCTCTACCACCTCCTTCTCCTACTCCTCTTTCTCATCCTCCTCCATCACGTCCTCCACCACCTCCTCATTCTCATCCTCCTCCATCACCTCCTCCACCTCCTCCTCATTCTCATCCTCCTCCTTCTCCACCTCCTCCTCCTCCTCCTCCTCCTTCTTCTCCTCCTCCTCCTTCATCTTCTTCTTCTTCTTCTTCTTCCACTCCTCCTTCTCGGTCTTCTTCTCCCTCTTCTTCTCCTCTCTCTACCATTCACACCTCTGCTCCGTTGTCATATATTATGTCAACTATGATAATCATAGTTGAGCAGTCTGGCAATTCATTCGTTGAGGTCTGATTATTGTTGAGCCTTTGTGTGGGGGTCGTGGTGAGGGGACCTCCGCCTGTAGACCCCTAGGGCTCGAAACGTGTTTCCCTTGATTCATTCCGCTGCCACCACAAAGGTGCAGTGAGCTGGAAAATATTTCTCAGTATATGTTGTTCGACTTCTCTATCATAAATGTTTTGTTACATCATTCGCACCTGCGGGTATGAGTTTTGATCCTCTGTTACAACAGTCTGTGATCAATGATTTAGTTTGAGAGACTTTGCTTGAACTTCAACGAGGGATTGACAACATGGTCGTGTTGTTATTCCGCCTGATATTCAGCCCAAAACTGGAATTACAAATTTCTAAGTTATTTCCACACTCAATTTTGGTGGATATTATTCGTGCCAAACAAGGAATTTCCTCGTTCAATGAAGAACAATGTGGAGTAATATAGTGAAGATACTGTTCAATTTTTCTATTTTTCCTATTTATTCGTAGCTGGTGATATAGGATACAGAAGAAGGTAGATTAACATTCATGATACTGGAAACCATGATTCCATAAGTTATATTGCTATAATGAGAAAAATATCTGAATGAGAGAATATTTTCCAATAAAATCACTGACTTATGGGAATACTAGCCATCAGGGTCGCTTCGCTCGCCAAATCCGTCTAGCTGGACCCCCATCTGGATGGTCCAAAAATGAGATCAGCGGGCTTGCTTCGCTCGCCTGCATTTTTCATTTGAGCATGCTTCATTCCATCAGAAAGTCGAAGTACTGAAAAAACGCAGAAAAGCAGAGAAAAACGTTGGAAAAACGCTGATTTTGGGCGTATCTTTGATGAAATATCAAAGTCACCTCATCACAAAATTTTTAGACCCTAGCTAAACCTCTGTACCAAATTTGAAAATTTTCTGTCTATTACTTGATGAATTAACTGAGAAAACGTAAAAAAATGCTAATTGCGGGCGTATCTTTGGCTTTATTTCAAATTCCTTCCAACACACATTATTACACCCTAGGTGAGCTTCTGTACCAAATATGAACAATTTCTGTTCATTTGTTCTCGATATATCTGAGAGAAAGCAAAAAAAAAACGCTTATTTAGGGCGTATCTTTGACGTTATTGCAAATTCCTTCTAATACAACACTTTTACACCCTAGCTGAGCTTCTGTACTAAATTTGAACATTTTCTGTTCATTTGTTCTCGATAAAGCTGAAAACGATAAAAATTCGCTGGATAAACGCAGATTTTGGGCGTATCTTTGGAAAATTTTCCAAATCCGTTTTTAGTGCGCCTCTTAAGGGCCAACTGAACATATCTACCAAATTTGAACGTTTTTGGTCTGATAGATTTTTAGTTCTGTGCGAGTGAGTGAGTCAGTGAGTCAGTCAGTCAGTCAGTGCCATTTCGCTTTTATATATATATATATATATATATATATATATATATATATATATATATATATATATGATATATAGAATATATCTAAATATAGATAAGAGCGAGTAATCAAAAGAGAGAACATGGAATACAAGAAAAAGTTGAGGAAAATATGTGATGGAGAGGGAAACTGGGAGGCACTAGAAAAATAATTAATGATGTTTAAGAGGTGCTTTTGAAACACCGGTTTGGAAATTACATTTCCTGAACCAGAAATTGAGTTCTAATTCAATTTTATCAGTCTTGTGAACTGTTATTTTCCGTCTCCTAGCTTCTACTTTGCTCGATATATATATTTTTATCGGGGGACCGAGCTTTGCTCTGGAATGTAAAAGCATAAACAATTTGTAACGAGAGGTTGAATTTATAGTTTATATTCATTTATTCATTTTCTCAGTCGTACAATTATTTTTACAGTAACATGAGGAGGCACAACAGGCTAATGCCCAAAACTGTTCTTTTCAAATTCATACTACAGTCCAAATCAAAATTTAGGTTGAGCTACTATCACTCATCGAAATAACAATTTATTCACACTCCAAAGAACAAACAATGTTTGTTTGTTTTGTTTCAATGTGGAAATTAGTGAAGAATTGGAAAGACGCACATAACCTTATTCGAACAAATTATTTTATGAAATTGGGATGGAAAAAGAAGTTTTGGACTGTAGTCTGTTTCTTTGTCCTCAAGTTGATTGATAAATAAATAAATAATTGATTGATATACTATGAATTCGATTTAGAATGATATACTATGTTTGCTACAATATTTGTTAATACACAATGTACTATTCTACACTAACATCATCTAGTTACTATTTTGGACTTTTTGAAGTAAACATGTTCTCTTAAAAAAGAGAAATAAACGAAAATGAGTTTTTCTTGCTGAATTTTTCTTCTCGTGAGATCAGCTGGATGATCCCACACATGCACTCGTTCACTCTCTTCTATTACGGTGTCGACAGACGACAAAATTTCCAGCTGTTTTTCCAAGTACGTATTTATCCTTTTTATGTCCTTCAGCGAGTTATCCCAGGATTGAGACCTAGTGCAGTCGAATCTTCATATCATGAACCTACTTTGTTCCAAATTTCGTGAGAATCTATAGAGCCGTTTTTGAGATCCGGCCACATACTGATATATAAACATATAAACATCTAAACAGAAATTGCTCATTCGATAGTATAGGATTCGCTTGTGCAGAAATAGAATATCTGTTGCTATTCAAATGATTTGTCAAATCAAATTAGCGTATTTTTTGGGACAAAATCTTATTACACTCTAAGAACAGAGATATGTCTTTGAAATAGGAGTTAAATTCAAATCAAAGTCATTCCAAACACTTTTTCAATGTTATCTTTTTCTCAGCACTACGGCCCAATATGATCTTTGGCCGCCTCAACTACATCTCTCCACGCTCACTCTCTCTCTCTCTCTCCAATGGCGCTACAGCCCAAATCGGGCTTTGGCCTCAATTAAACTTTGCCTCCAGCCATCTCTATCCATTGCTGCACCTTTCCATCTCCTCAAACGTAGCATTTCCCTAGCGTCCTTTGCCACTCTATCCTCCCATCGCTCTCTTGGTCTTCCAACAGGTCTCCTTCCTCCAGGCTGTCCCACGAATACCTTCCTTGGCACACGTATATCTGGCATCCGTTGCAAATGTCCTGCCCATCGGAGCCGCATCAATCTTATGTGGGCCGGTAGTGGGGGTTCTCTATAGAGTGTTGCTAACTCTGCATTAGTACGGATACGCCACTGTCCTGCCTCACACACCGGTCCATACATTCTTCGCAGCATCTTTCTCTCAAATACATTCAACAGGTCTGCTGTTCTGGCTGTCATTGTCCATGTCTCACTTCCGTAACACACCACTGTCCTTATAATGCTTTTATATAGTTTTATCTTGCATTCACGGTGTACATTCCTAGCTTTGAATATGCATATAAGGGAGAAAAATGTGCGGTTGGCTGCAGTGATACGTTTTTGAACTTCTTTGAGTTCCTCATTAGTATCCGTTATGCAACTCCCTAGGTAAGTGAAATTATCAACTACTTCATAGTGCTTCCCTCCACATTCCATACGTTGTCCGAGTCTATTCCGATGCTGTCTACTCTGGAGTAATACTTTTGTTTTTTCAGTGTTTATCTCCAGCCCAACATCCGATGCACCCTCCTCCAACTCCATTGCTACATTCTTCATAGCCATCATAGATCTACCAAGTATGCCAATATCATCTGCATAGCCTAGTATTTGGACTGACTTCATCATCAGTGTTCCACACCTATCCACTGAAGTCCTCCTTATTGCATGCTCTAGTGCCAAGTTGAAGAGCATTGGTGCAATTCCATCTCCTTGCTTTAGGCCATGCTTCGTTTCGAAATGTTCTGTCAGCTCTCCAGCCACTCTGACCTGGCAAACCGTATTCTCCATTGTGGCTCTGACTAGCCTCACCAGCTTTGATGGAATGTTGAAATCTAACATGATTGTATACAGCCTGTCTCTTGTGATGCTGTCATAGGCCTGCCTGAAGTCGACAAACATTGCGAATATATCTATATTGTTTTCCCAGCATTTTTCTGTAATCTGTCGGAGGGTGAATAATTGATCAGTAGTTGATCTACCTGGCCTAAATCCTGCCTGGTATTCTCCTATTATGTTTTCCACATACACCCTTAATCGTGCCTTTAATGCTGTGGTGAATATTTTATATGTTGTGTTCAACAGATATATACCTCTATAGTTTCGGCAGTCTAGTTTGTCTCCCTTTTTGTAAATGGGACAAATAATACTTTTCTTCCATTCATTTGGGAGCTGTTCTTCACACCACACCTGCTCAATAAGCTTGTGAAGCCGTCTGTATATTTGCATGCCTCCATACTTCCATAGTTCACCTGAAATTCCATCTGTTCCGGGAGCTTTATTGTTTCTTAGGAGCTTAGTGGCCTCAATAATTTCCTCCAGAGTTGGAGGTTCAGCACCGTCTACATTTTCCTGATCCTGTTCCAACCTAGGATCTCCATTTTGCACTATTCGGGGAGCAGCCTGATTCAGCAATTCACTGAAATGGGTTCTCCATCTCTCTTTGATCGCTTCCCTATCTCCAATCACTTCTCCTTCCTTGTTTCTGCACAACACTGTATGGGGTTGATATCCTTTTTTAAAAACATTGACTTCTTTATATGCGTGATGTGTCTCATTGTCCAAGAAATTCTTTTCAATTCTTTCTACAATTTTATTTTGCTACTCTCTCTTTTTTCTTCTAATTGTCTTGTTAGATACCTTTCTTGACGTTTCGTACAGTTCCCTCTTTGCTCTAGTGGGCCTTTGCAGATAATTATTCCTATTCATATTTTTTTCTTCAATTGCATTTCTGCAGTCCTCATCAAACCAAACTTCTCTTATTTTTCTCCTTTCCAGGCCAAGTACTGCTTCTGCTGAGGTAGTTACCGCTTCAGTCAGGATTTGTAATTGCTCTTCTATCATCATATCTTCAATAGACCCATCCATCTCTTCCATTTTTCTATTCAGTGCTTCTTCATATTCTTCTCTCTTCTCAGCCACATGCAGTTTGTTTATATCAAACTTTGGTCGCTCTTGATATCTCTCTTTATTAACTGCAATATGGCATCGAAACTTCACACCTACTAGATGATGGTCCGAGTCACAGTTTGCCCCTCTGTAACTACGCACATTCATGACACTGGACATTCCCCTTTTACTGATGATGACATGGTCAATCTGATTGAAGGTTCTGCCATCTGGAGACATCCATGTTTTCTTATGTATATTTTTCCTGGGATGTTGTGTTGATGCGACAATCATGTTTCTGGATGCTGAAACCACGCTCTCGGTCATCTGTTAATTGTGTTAATTTTCCACATCCTCTATAGCACATTCCATGGAGATCGTCTCTCACTTCATCTTCCTCTCTAATTCTCGGCCTTCCTCTCTTTCTTCTTGAATATAGCCTCTCCTTGAATATTATCTAAGGCATTCTGTTCTCGTATATTCAACAGATATGTCTAAACCACCAAAGTCGCTGTGCCTTTATAAATTTTACAAATTTTCGGAATTTTATCAATGCCTCGAACTCTGAATTAGTTCTTCTTCTCCATTACTATCCTTGTTCAACTGAACCATAAATTCTTCTGAGGAATTTCCTTTCAAAAACGCTGGTCGTTTCAGAAAGTAGGATTTTGTCTTCTTTTGATAACGTCCAAGATTCACAGCCATACGTTACAACAGGTTGAATAAGGCTTTCATATATTTTGAGTATTGTGTTTCTCTACATATGAGCCTGTTCTTCAAAAGTTTCATGTTACTCAAGTATGCTCTGTTTCCAGCCAATTCCCTTTGCTTTACGCTGTAATTTATCTTGTTTTTGTTATTCAGATGAATGTTAATGTCGATTTTATCGGAGTCTTGTGAACTGTTATTTTCGTCTCCTAGCTTCTACTTTGCTCGTTATAAATATCATCCGCTTGTGCAGGAATAGAATATCTCTCTCTTCCAAATGATTTGTCAAATCAAATTACAGTAGTGTATTTTTTGGGAGAAAATCTTAATACACTCAAAGAGCAGAGATATCTCTTTGGAATAGAAATTAGGTCTAAATCAAAGTCATTCCAAACAATTTTTCAATCAAAAGCTTAATATTATAAATTATTCCATTATTATCTGATAAAGTATTTGATAAGTGCTACTCGAGTTGTCAGTTAGAAACTAATATCATATTACCCTTTTTTAGAAAAAAAACTTTTTTATATAAAATACAATAGCAACTAGTTTCAATCGATTTTCAATTTTTTTTTCTCAAATGAACTATTCTGAATTTCAATTTATTCTATAAACTATTCAAATAATTCATTTAATAAAAACTGGACTATTTTCCAACATATTGTATATAAAAACTTTTTTTGGATGGATGGTAATTAAATATAGGATTCTTTTTAAACCTATTCCATTATTATAATTATGAGACATGAATGGATATAACACAGAACATTTCATTTCCGTATTATAACTCATTGTTAACGATCACAACAGACAATTTAATCGACTTGATCAACATTAATCTGATTTGTTGACATGACCTCCTAAACTAGAGTATGTCATAATTTTCAAAGTTGATCATTCATTATTTGACAATTTTAAGTGATTAGTGAGTGTTATTTTGTTATTCAATTTGGTTTGTAAATAATCTAAATTGGGACGTTTATGTTCTCGAACACAAATGTTTGAACAGAATATTGAACCTGAATTCAAATGTATGGAACATAATCTACTTTCTGGACTATTTATAGTGTATAAATCAAAATTCGGGAAGAAACGGTTTTGGGCTGTGCCTGTTAATCCTTCCCCAATCATTTCAAAGAATTATGTTCGGTTTATCAAAAGTCAATCAATAATAAATAACGAGCGAAGCTCGGTGCCCCGGTATTATTATAGAAATGAAAAAGCTGCATGTGTCATCTAGTTAAATATGAGGTATTCTTTCAGGTGTTTCAGAAATGTATTCCTATTGTGGATTTCCTTTATAATTTCCGGCAATGGATTATAAAATTTTGGCGCCAGGAAAGCGTAAAATTTTTAAAACATTGTGAGACGCGGCCTAGATCAAATATGTTCCTGATTCAGTTCAAGAGTGAACTTTTGTCACTCTGGAATGTTTCATTTGTATTCCTGGAATGTGATATTGTATTTATCGTGTTCTGTAAAATAGGAAGGAAATATATCAATTTCAATTGGAACTCTAGAACATATTTTATTTGAATTTGATCTCCAACACTGCTGTATATTTCTTTCCCCACACGTGCAACCATACTCTTCTTGGATTGTCCTTGTCAATGGGAGGTCTGAGTGAGATAGGATGAGAGAATGATGAGTGAGAATGTATTTGAATCGAGAAGGACAGAATGATAGGCTGGAATGTATTTGACTCGGGTGGAAGAGGATGATAGAGGGGGGAGAGAGCTCTAGTTAATCTGAAATGCAAATCAGACAATAATTCATTCCAAACCGACTGGAACGTTGTGAGTGAGACCAGCTTGTGCTTATTCTACCCTTCCCCCTTAACAACTCCCTTCACCCTCAAACTCATTAGAATCCTCCTCAGCAATCGTTGCGGCTTTTCACTTACCGTATTAATCACAATATTGCCTCTCACGACTGCCTCACGGAGTTGCATTCACTTTCTATCATGATTTTTTTCTTAAATCGTTGAGGCTTTTTATTCACCGAATTAATCACAATATGCCTCTCAAGACTGCCTTCAGATGTTCATGAATTCTTGTAGGAGCTGCATTCTCTTCCTATCATGAATTTTTCTATCAAAATCCTATCATGACTCTTTGAATCAAGTGACCCGTGTTCCGCAAGGGTTTGTTTAAATCACAGATAAATTGAATTCACTTCTATAGTCTCATGCTTATATTTGAATTATCAAAAACTGAAATGATTGACAAGATAAAACTTGCAATCCTAATTGATTGATTAACAAAAATATCGGGGCACCGAGCTTCGCTCATTATTTTTATTTATTGATAAACAGAACGCAATTTTCTAAAATGAATACTCTAAATAAAATGAATAGTAAAAAATGAAATATAATGCATATTCATTGAAAAAATATAAATATATAAAAAATGAATATATAAAAAATATTTCATGAATATTTATTTTTTTATAAATATATAAAACAAATTTTTTCTCAATAAAGTGAATATTTTCTCCAATACATACTCACTCGCTCACTCACTTTTTTACTATCCACAGCTGTTTCAGCCAAGGATGAATTATCCTTTCAATGTCGTTCAGCGAGTTTTCCCAAGGATGAGACCTAGTACAATCGAATTTCTATATCATAAACCTACCATTTTCCAAATTTCGTGGAAATCATTCACTTCCACACACCCACTCACTCACTCACTTCAATTATCTACAGACGACGAAATTCTCAGCTGTTTTTCCAAGGATGAATCGTTATTTTAATGGCTTTCAGCGAGTTTTCCCAGGGATGAGATCTAGTGCAATCGATTTTTTATATCATAAACCTTCTTTGTTACAAATTTCGTGAGAATCTTCAGAGCTGTTTTTGAGATCCGTTGACGTACAAACATACAAACATATATAATATACAGAGTGTTTCAAAGGAACGGGAAATTTTTAAAGTCTAATAATTTCAAGTAAAACAAATCTTTCAATAAAATTTTTCATATCATTCAATAGTAAAAATAATGCCATTTTAGAATAAATAATAATAATCTTTTAAATCATGTCCCGTCTCCATGGCGGAGGTTGGCTATCATAATAGCAATTTTCTCAGCTTACAGCTGACTTGAAAAGTTCATTCGAGGTGCACTTGAACCAATCCCTTAAATTGCGCAACCAAGATATCCTTCTTCGCCCCACTGACCTCCTACCTGTTATTTTGCCTTGCATAATGAGGTGCAATATTCTATACTTGTGTCCTCTCATTATGTGACCCAGGTACCTTCATTCGCGCTCCTTGATTTCACCAATGAGTTGCAGTCTCTTACCCATTCTCCTGAGAACCTCTTCGTTTGTAACATGATCGGTGTATGAGATTCTCAGCATTCTGCGATAGGTCCACATCTCAAAGGCTAGTATTCTCTTCTCACCGTAATATTTACTTTTTGAGGATGACATCTTGCAGGTATGTTCCTTTTCTACCCAAACATTCCTGTAGTCTCTTCATCACATTGTCCATGCATGGTTTGACGTAACATTACAACTGGAATTTGAGATCGCTTCTCGAATCTTGGCTTCCAATTCAGCAACAACGGGAGAATTGAAAGCCAAGATTGAGAAGCGATTTCAAATTTCAGTTGTAATGTTACGTCATACCATGCATGGACAATGTGATGAAGAGACTACTGGAATGTTTGCGTAGGAAGGAATACAGCTGCAAGATATAATCTCAAAAAATGAATGTTACAGTACTATTTATTCTAAAATGGCATTATTTTTACTATTGAATGATATGAAAAAGTTTATTTAAAGATTTGTTTTTCTGGAAATTATTTAACTTTCAAAATTTCCCGTTTCTCTGAAACACTCTGTATAAACCGAAATTGCTCGTTTAATAGTGTAGGACTCTGTATAATAACAACGTATGAAGCTTCAGACAATAAAACAGCTCAAGAACTCATGAACCACACTTGGAATTATGCTAGAAATCTGGTGGGGGATACGGAAGGGTTCGGTGATAACTGTTAGTGGGATTTGCAAAGAGGGTTGTATATAACTCACCCACCCCCTCCATACCCACTCATCGACTCCTGAATACAAATGACTAGAAATGAGGATATTAATTGAGGCGAGCCAGCCAATTATCAGCGCTGGGGTCGAATTTCGATTGTTCAGAAGCGAGAAGGGTTCAATCCCCCTTAGAAGGAATTGGGTCCCCGGAGGAAGAATGAGATGTCGTTTAGGGGAAGATATTCGACCGAATTCCGCCGCTTTACAAATAAGTCCCTCTTTGGACTTTTCGTCGCGGCAGCAACTATCACAGCGAGTTTCATTTGGAAGCCCGCAGAGCTCGCCACTAATGCTAGCTCGTTTGTTCTGCCCAACTGTTTGCATCAACAATAAGCCTCTGCAAATGTCCCACTTGAAGTTGTTACTTTTATCTTTCTCTTGCAATTAAATCAATTTCAAAAATGACTCCGAAACAACACAGCCCACGCTAAGTGATTCAATCACTCACTACAACTTGTACAATAATTCAATTGCACTGCAATTCCTAATTGATGCAGTAATCGACCGAGCGAAGTGAAGTCTAAGATTCAAGTCGACGGTTTTGCATTTCTCTTTATGTTTATGTTCATGTTTATATGTTCCGCATTCACGGCGAAACGCGGCAATAGATTTCCATGAAATTTGACAGGTATGTTCCTTTTCAAATTGCACGTCGACGTATATACAAGGTTTTTGGAAATTTTGCATTTCAAGGATGATATAAAAGGAAAAGTGCCTCCTCCATACGACAATATTAGAGTAGACTATAGAATTATTCATCATAAATCAGCTGTCTAGTGGAAGGTATGCTCCTTTTCAAATTGCACGTCGACGTATATACAAGGGTTTTTTTGAAATTTTGAATTTAAAGGATAATACAAAAGGAGGAGGAGTCTCCTTCGAACGCCAATATTACCTTAAACATCAGACTTTAGAATTATTCATCATCAATCAGCTGTTGTGTGGACTATTAATTGCATGCACTGACGCATGCAATTGATATCTCAATGTAACTTGGTGAAAAATCAGCTGGTGTGTGGACTATTAATCGCATGCAATTAATAACTGAAAGTAACATTTTCTCTTGACTTTTCTCCGCTCTCAACTCGGGCTGACCTGTTGCAAGTATGTCTTGAAGGAGATTAGCTTTTGATGTTTGCATCTTTGATACACCAACCCCAACTGCCATTAGCAATTTTCACATCCATATCTTGCCGACCAGACATTCCGACATAATGATTTACTCTGATGGTCAGTAGCCTATAAGAGGAGGCTGTGGTTATAACTGCGCCAGGTCTATTGTTCACAGAACTACTAGTAATTGGCCGATCGTAGTGAGATCTATGTTTCAACTCGAATTTTCCTTTGTCAGTCTGTATGTAACGCAACTACAGCTGAACGCGTTGGTAGAATTCCATGAGATTCAGCAGGAATATTCCTTTTTCAACTGCGCGTCGATGTATACACAAGGTTTTTTTGTAATTTTGCTTTCAAGGATAATATGAAAAGAAATGGAATTCCTCTATACTCTGATATCACTATATTATATAATCATCTACTTTGATGAAGATAGGATTGATCAGACTATAGAATTATTCATAATCAATCAGATGACAAGTGGATTACACAGATGTTCTGGTGAAGCCGTGTCTATTTCTATAAGGTCTACAGTTTCAATCAAAGACCTTGAAGAGTTATGCATTTTTAAGGTCTTTGGTTTCAATATTTTGTTTTGCAGTCATGGTACGCATAGCATGGCGATTTCTCTCGCACTTTGGTTGACAATCGTATGTGAGTGTTTCTAAAGAGTCAACGCTTAAATATTGTTAAAATGGTGATTGCCGAACTTTTGTTGTTTTCGTATTTTATAGCTCAAAATTTAGTTACATAGAATGATTGAGACCCGAATTTACTTGCAGAAAGTTAGCAAGTTCCCAAGTGTGGAAATTTAAAATTGAATACAGTATTCCTTCTGTTCTAAATCAATTACTGGATAACGTTGCTTGGAAATTTGACATGTTACATGACTTTTATTGATTCGTTTTTTCCAATTCAATAAACCTGACGTTGAATTATATTAGTATTTTCAATTGAAGTTCCTGGCTCGTAGTTGCTAGTTGCTAGAATAGGTTAAAATGATGATAATCTGTGCATTTGAATGAACTAATCCACTTAAAGCACCCAACCAATCAGGGATTCAAACATAAGTTTAGTATTATAATTTCAGCAAATATAGAAGAGTAGAAACACCTCTCCGTTTACAGTATCAACGATGAATGGAGATCAATTCACTGTATTGTATTGCTATGATAAATACATTTCCATTCAATATATTTCATTCATGTCAGTTTAATACTCGCATATGGATATTGCATCGTTGATTTAATTCGGAATAGAATATGAGTATGTTATATTGGAACCAGACTTTGAAAGTTGGACATAATCCTAGCAAAAGGCAGTTTTTTCCTCCTGAATAATTCGATGTCCGCTTTGAAACTTTTGTTTTAGGATACAAAGCACTTCTTTGAATGAACTTTACCCACCTCGAGTTTTTGCTACTCGATTATGCAGTGGAGTTCATTCAAGCGTGTCCTATACGACTCTACAAATATACTTCGTAAGACTTGTCTGTCTCTGAAGCATATAAGAGCATAGAGTCTTTTATATAGCAGATAAGTTTGAAGCTTTCACATACGAGAAAATACACAAGATACGACGAAAGCGTTCAGAATAAGGCGCAAAGTTTGAACGACTTACCTGCTCGCCTTTAGAAAATGGATTTGCCGTTTACAGAAGAAACCTGCTGTGCTTCAAAAACAAAAAGTGAACTAGCTTTACTTATCTTGGGTAATATGGTTCAAGCTATATAATAAAAGACATACAGACGTATATAAATGTTGTATTATGTATACCACAAAATATGGATGTATATTTTACGAATCTATCCTATTATATATTGTTATTTTGTTATTCAATTCGATTTGTAAAAAATCTTTATTCGATTTCCTGTTCTCAAATGTTTGGACTGAAAATTGGAATTCAAAAGTGTTTGGAAAATAACCAACTTTTTGGACCTACAGGCAGGTAAAATACAGGCTGTGCCTGTTGGTCCTTCCTCAATCAATTGAAAGAATTGTGTTCTGTGTGTCAATGAATAAATAATATGAACTATGCTTTCATGCTTCTATGCTTTTGTACTCCGGAACGAAGCTCGGTGCCCCGATATTAAGTTCTATACCACAACTCTGAAGGCGGAATGCTTAATTGCTTTTCATGAACTGTGAACTGTCAATACAATCAACACCTTCCATAGATATATATATGTCTGAGCTTATCATCACAATTATTTGAAATTCAATTCCAAGCATATTCTCCGAGACATCCCTCTCTATATAATCGCCCTTTATCATAGTTTTATTGAATCCATCAAACCATGCATCTCTTTGTATTCTCATTCCAATCTTGTGGGTTATGTCGAGTGAGTAAACGTGTGTCAGTTCGGCTCCGTCTTCTAACAGATATTTCGTAGGGTTATACAGTTCAATTCACTTCAAATTATACATCTAGTTATTCAGTTTCTCGAGCTTAATTCAATAGTGAAATTATATTTTTGATTAACTCACACTCTTTTTATTTATCTTGAAAAAACATTCCTAAATCTTCAGTTCACCTTCTCGCCTATAAAAGTGTAAATCCACCTAACGGTACACGATGGTTCGACCGAATAGAGGCACACCGAAGAATGAGGTCAATGCTCCGAAGCCAGCTATTTCTGGAGCATTGTCCGAAGAGACCCTCCTCATTATTCGACAGCAAATCGAAGAGTCTGTCCACAGTGCTGTATCAATGGCTGTGAAATCTATTTTCGAGGAACTTCAGGCATTGAAGGAGGAGAACAAACAGCTGCACGATAGAATTCGTGAGCTGGAGGTGTCTTGTCACCTGAAGGTCGACGACCTCGAGCAATATGGGCGCCGACATTCTATACGTATTTTTGGGATCCCGGAGAGTGACAAAGAAGACACGGACCTGCTGGCGCTCGATGTCTTTAACAAGAAGCTGAACGTGCCCGTGACTTTGGCGGATGTCAACCGCTCGCATCGCGTTGGAAGGCGTCAACCACCTCAACAAGGGCAAGCTAAACCCAAGGACCGACCCATCATAGTTCGACTCTGCAGCTACCGGACCAGGAAGATGATCTTCGACGCTAAGAGGAAGCTGAAGGGTTCCGGCGTCACCATTCGCGAGGATCTGACTGCGGAGCGCCTCAAGATCCTCAACGCTGCGGCCGACCGTCATGGGCATAGGAATGTCTGGTCATCGGACGGGAGGATCAAGATCTCTATCGGCGAGGGAGGATCCAAGAGGGTCCACACAGTCGAGAGGATGACCGACCTTCAAAAAATAAAGGTAAATTAAATCATTTCAGGATTCGATTACTAAGGTGCCTTCACTACAAAAATAGGAAATTCGTATTAAAACATTTCACAATAGATATACCTTGGCATTTTTCATGAGCTGGCTTTCTGTTCTATAAATGAATCTTTCCACTGCTATTTATGATTATGTATGAGGCAATTATTTCAAACTAAGGAGATCCACATTTGTTAATACTGATTAATAATTATCTTGATATTAATTCCCAAAACTACGTTCAATGCATCAACTACTATACTCCAGAGGGTACTTAGAGAATCATTATCTCTATTCTTACTAATAATTATTACATCTCTTACCAAAATTATTCCATAATTAATAATTTTCGAATGCTGAATTTCAAATAAATTGGATGATTAACATACGTTATAGATATGGATGTAATCTATAGGTAAAGATAGTAATCTCTTCTATATTAGGTGTACATAATGATATCTCCTACTGTTGCCACAGCTCGAGCAATAGAAGCAAATGTGTGAAGAATTATTGATAGAACGGAGGGGTGGGTAGTCTGTTCATATGCTTTATAGGGGCTGTGTTTCATTTAATGTTATCTTAGACATTCATCACTAAAATATTACAGTTCTCAATTTACTACTTTTATTGTTATTGCAACTCCAAATAGTTAATTATACTTCTAATACTATATAATATTTTTCACACTTCACCGTTCAATCCTATTTAAAACTCATCTAAAATAATCTAGCACTTTCTCCATCGTCTCCTCTACTTCTTATTTTTCTTTCTAATTTCTCTTCTTGATCTTATATTTATAATGATTACTTGAATATTGTTGTTTGCGATGATGATTATTATTCTTTTCTATTCTTCTTCTTCTTCTTCGTCTTCTTCTTCTTCTTCTTCTTCTCTTTCTTTTTCTTTTCTTCTTCTTTTCTTCTTCTTCTTCTCTCCTTGATTAATTCAAGATCACAATACGATGTTCTATTTCTTATTCTATAGTTCAGTTTCATAAGTTCTTCTCATTTTGTGCACATTCCTTCTTTCTCTTCTTTCTTCCCCATTGTTATCATTATTTTCCCTGTGATTTTTTCACTAGCTATCCAGCATGTTCAAATGTTTATTTCTCTTTCTATATCTATTATCTTCCTACCTTTTCTCTTTCTATCTGATTACCTTCTACTAGTATCCATATATTATATTATAATATCCATATATTATCCATATAATATTCGATTCTTTCCCACATTGAATCATACTATTCCTCTTCAATTTTATGGGGATATTATTCATTATCATTTCGCGCCTCGGGAGGAAGACTGTTCCAACTCAAAAAAGTCGTTTATTCAGGAGAGCAGTTTTAAAATTTTCATAGGTATTCAAACTTGATTTTCTGCTCTTAGTATTTTCTGCTCAATTTCTCTGATTCCAACTGTTTTAGTTCACTTATTACTTCTTAAAAGTGGCCTGTATTTATGTTTTCATTCATAATATGGCTTAGTCTTCCTGTAAATGATTGCATTGGTGTTCAAAATAGGAATACTGAACATTTTGTGATATATTATAGAATAATTGGAACGAGTTTTGAATTGGAACAGTCTTCCACCGAATAAAGTGCATAGAAACCAACTAAAATACACAAGATCAAAATTGACAATTTTCGAGTTGGAGCAGTCTTCCTCCCAAGGTGCGAGTTGTATTATGTATCTTTTCTCAATTGATAACTTTCTTCAAAGATTTTTCGTTTTTCTGCTGGCTTTTTCTTCTCTTTTTCAGTTTTTACTGGATCCCATTTCGCTCTATCTCCACCATGAACACGATCTTCCACTACTGGATTCCATCTCTCTCTATCTCCACTTGGACTCGATTTTCCACCACTGGATTCCATCTCTCTCTGTCTCCACTTGGACTCGATCTTCCACTACTGGATTCCTTCTCGCTTACCTCCACTTGGACCCGATTCTTCCACTACTGGATACCGACTCGCTCTATCTCCACTTGGACCAGATCTCCCACTACCAGCTCTTCCTCAATCTTCGTCTTATTCACCATTAGGATTATTCATCACCGGAACTCCACACATCTACATCTTATTGTGTTTAGTGAATTTTGTTTTGAACTAGTGCTTTAAATAGTGAAGGGAGCCGAACTGTCAAGGCATGCTGAATGCACTCGAATCAAGAGACTTTTTCATTTAGGTTAAGTTTTATCAGTTTCATCCCCATTTTCCCCGTCATGTGTGTTCTGAGGTCGGTTCACGATTGGTCTGCTGCTTCCATGATGCCTCTCACTGACACGTCAGCTCGCTCGCCCTCAAGTAGGTATGATTATTTCAATAATAGTAATAATGACGCAGGTATGTTTCTAGCAAATAAGCTCCACTCTTTCAAAAAACTTTTCAAGGCTGCTCACCTTAACGTACAATCCCTCAGTTGCCACATTGATGAACTCAGAGCAATCTTCCGTTTTCAGGACTTCAATATAATCGGAATTTCCGAATCATTTTTGAAGCCTAGTATTTCATCAAATTTTGTTGCATTGCCTGGATATAATCTTTTCCGGAATGATAGATTAAATAAAGCTTGTGGGGGTGTAGCAATTTATGTGAAAGAAGGTATCAAAACAAAAGTTTTAATCACATCTAAACAAGAGTATTGTTCCAGACCAGAGTTTATGCTACTTGAATTATCCTTATCTAGTACTGATAAATTACTCGTTGGTATCTGTTATCGCCCACCAAAAATAGGTCATTTCACAGATTTCGAAAGTGCCTTGCTTTCTCTTATGCCTTGTTATAACCGTATACTAGTTATGGGGGATATGAACACCGACTTGAACATGACAAATCGTAACTTTGACTACTTTCAACTGACTACAATTTTCCAATGCCTAAACATGACTATTTTACCTCTCGATCCAACTCATCATACTAATGAATCAGACACACTCATTGACCTTCTCATTGTTAGTGATCCCAATGAGGTTGTTCAAGCAGGCCAAATCTCAGTCCCAGCTATTTCTAGACATGATTTGATCTACTGTGTACTTTCCCATAAGATACCCAAGCCAGAACAGAAAATTATCACTTATAGAGACTTCAAAAACTTTGATGAAGCCGCCTTCCTGACTGATGTGGCTCAGACTCCATGGCATCAAATTGAAGCATTACCCTCAGTTGATGACATGGTCAAGACTTTCGAGAATTGGACTTTGACTTTGTATGACAAACATGCACCTTATGTGACAAGGAGGATTAATAGAAAACGACGAGTACCGTGGATGACTGAAGACATACTTAAGATGATGGGACGTAGAGACAAAGCACATAGAAAATTTAAAAAGACATTTGACTTGGACAGTTTGATAGAGTATAGGAGCCTTAGAAATAGGGTTAAACAGGAATTACGGAACTCAAAGATTAGGTACTTGAATTCATTATGACAAACAATAGACAAGACTCTAAATCACTTGGCAGGGAATAAAAGAATTCGGGCTTGGCAAAGAGAAATCGAATCCACATATTGAATTACCATTGAATAATATAAATGACCATTTCGTTTCACACTCTAACCAACGCGACGAAGTTGTCATTGCTAATCACATTGATGATCTTGAAGAGCAGGTTACAAACTTAGATTTACCAATCACTGATCAATTTCATTTCCATCCAATCTCAGAAGAAGACACTTTCAGAGCAATTCAACGTATTCATAGTAATGCTATGGGTGTAGACAAAATTCCTATTAAATTTATCAAGAAGATGTTATTTGCTGTTTTACCAACCATTACATACATTTTCAACAAGTCACTTGAAGAAGGCATTTTCCCTGAAAACTGGAAGTTTGCTCTGGTTCGCCCTCTAAATAAAGTTCCATCACCCAATAAAGTTGAGGATTTTAGACCAATCAGTATTTTACCTGCATTGTCCAAAGTGCTAGAAAGACTCATTCATGCTCAAGTTGTAAAATTTCTAGACAACAATAGTAAGCTTCATAACTTTCAATCAGGCTTTAGAAAATTCCATTCAACTGAGACAGCTCTGCTTCGTGTCACTGATGATATGCTATGGACCAAAGAAAATGCACCATCCTCACCCTATTTGATTTTTCTAAAGCATTCGATACTGTTGATCATACAGTCCTTCTGAATAAGTTGGCTATTCTTGGTTTCAGTCACAACTCGTTAGTTTGGTTTAAATCCTATCTATTAGGTAGGAAACAATGTGTATCTGTCGGTGACAAAAAGTCAACTTGGAAAAACGTTATGCATGGAGTACCACAAGGTTCAATTTTAGGCCCTCTCCTCTTCACTTTGTATGCTAATGACCTTTCTTCCATTATCAAATTCTCCAGTTCCATACTTATGCAGACGACCTTCAAATCTATTTAAGCTGTCCCATAACAAAAATTAATGAAACAGTTGGAATAATGAATCAGGATATCAATTCGATAGTGGAATGGACAAAGAAAAATGGCCTTAAGCTTAATCCCATCAAAACACAACCATTATAATTGGATATTCTCGTCTTATAAACAATATTGACCTTGAATCGATTCACAAAATTAGTGTAGACGGTAATGACATTCCTTACTGTAGCTCAGTTAAAAATTTAGGCATTATTATGAATAATACTCTTGACTGGTCAGAACAAGTGAACAAAACTTGTAAAAAGGTATTCTCAGCCATGCATGCATTGAAGAAAATGCACGATATCCTCCCTAGAAACATTAAATTATTATTGGTTCAATCTCTCATCTTCCCACATTAATGTATTGTAATTCTGTTCTTAACGATATGCAAGTCACTCTGAATGATAAACTACAGCGTTGCCAAAATTATTGTCTACGTTTCGTCTACTCTCTCCAACGCCATGATCATATCACCCCAGCCCACATTGCTAGTTCAACATTAAAGCTTCCCGATCAGAGGCTTTTTCGAATAGTCAAGCTTGTTAGAGATATCTTGATATACGGTAATCCGAACTATTTTAAAGATGATTTCAAATTTGTCTCTGAAGGTAGGAGGATAGATGCTTCACATACTAGAACCGGAGAAAGTACTTTAAGGATACCCAATCATCGAACTACTATTTTCACAAAATCCTTCTTAGTCAGTGCCTGTCGTGCATGGAATGCACTTCCTGTTTCTATCAGGTCCATCGAGAGCCGAGCGAGCTTCATCCTAACTTTAAAAAAACATCTTTGGAACAAATGACTGAAACTGTCCGGCCCTAGAACGATCACATGACATCCATCCCCCACCCATCCCACAAATACAAACCTTTAAACCATGTTATAGAACGAATTGTATATATATATATTATATAAACTCATGTTATTTCAATTATCCACTGCATAATGCTGTATATTACTGAAAGTTGATAACCCTGATCTACTTTCAGCCTACTTCATTTTATTAATCAATTATTTGATCTTATCTACCTATATAATTATTTTACTCTATCAATTTTCTGTTTTTTTTCTCTTTAATATTCATATTGATTAAAACTTTTACAATATTTCCATTAATAAATAAATCCTTAGTTTAAATAACGAAATTAACGTTTTGGTAGAGAGTTAGTGGGGAGGATATTTTTAATATTCTTTCCGAAGAATGGACATTGATATGTCCAAAGCTCCGCCAATTTATGTAGATGCATAACAATATGATTATTATCTATAGTTATTATATTACAAACTGCTTTTTCATATACAGTTCAATAATTATTTTCTTAGTCTATATTATGTAAATTCATCTATAATTTTGCTGTATTGTAAGCTATTGTATATAAGTGTATAAGCCAGTATATATTGTAATCTACATAAATAAAGTACTCAATCAATCAATCAATCAATCAATCCAATTCTAGTGCGATGGAACATATTAATCAATTTCTGAGGAATGTCTATTATTCTACATCTTAGCAGGATAGCTTTAGTTTCCTAACTCCAACTCTTCAGTCTTCTCCAAAGGAATCTTTGTATGATACCATGCTTTCATGCATGGGTGATTCAGAATAAATAATTCAATTGGAATCCAAATCCAATAGAATTTATGGTTCGATTCAATAGTGGAGTCTGAACTATGGCTACATGTTGGTGAAACTCCGATATCTCTGCATATTCTACGTGAATGCATCATACGGTGAATGATTTGTATTCGAAAATAGTTTTTATTCATTTTTGAACTTCATGTAATGGGGAATCGGGATATGGGAGTGAGAAAGAGAATATCTTTTTTCATGTTGATTGTCATCAAAATTAGTCTCAGAGACTAACCATTGATTTTCATTTCACTATTAATCACTAGTTGTTCTGTGAACAGTAGCCCTCGCGCTCAGTAATTTACATTGACCTGTTGTTATGTTTTCTCAAAAATTTATAAATAATTTATCAATTTAAAATGTGTAGATAAAATCCCAAATAAACATAGAGCTTTCTGTCCTATCGTACCGTGACGTGTCGTCCCGGAATGTGAGTGTGAGCGCTGTTATCAGGTCTGGCTGCAACTGTTGATGGAAATATACATTTTCAAGATGTTCGATGTTCTTGAACGGGTAGTATTATAGTCCACTAGACAGCTGATTTATGATGAATAATTTATTCTATAGTCTGATTTTTACTCCAATATTGGCGTATGAAGGAGGCTCCTTTTTCCTTTTATATTTTCCTTTGAAATGCAAGATTTTCAAAAACCTTGTATATACGTCAACGCGTAATTTAAAAAGGAACATACCTGTCAAATTTCATGAGAATGTATTACCGCGTTTTGCCGTAAATGCGCAACATATAAACATTAAGAGAAATGCCAAACCGTCGACTTGAATCTTAGACCTCACTTCGCTCGGTCAATAACTATGAGAGAAACTATAATACTCCAGTTCATCCATTGGTGACCCAAGTTCTTAAAATATTTATTAGAGCATTAAAAATGATCTCAAATCAATTTGAAACTAGTTCAAGAGGCTTCCTTCTCTTCAGCCTCCTAAAGAGATCTTTATTTTGTAGTAAATAGCTTGCCTCAGGGTTGACTTGATTGATTGATTTGATTATTTACCTTTATTAGGGCGGAGTTGGGACTCCAGGTCCTCTCTGACACTCAACCCTGATAATGATGAAGATTCGCCTCATGCCGCATGGCAAATTGAATAGGTCTCAACTGGACACAAATGGAATGCGAAAATCTGTATGCAAGTCATCATTTCTGATGTGCCAAGGAGCGTTGACCATATTCCCTAATACTTCAATTTGAAATTTCTGTATCATATTGATGTTACACTTACAAGTACATCCTCATGGTTGGATCCACCTTGGTTTTGAGATTCTGTTATAGAAAATGATCTTGTTTCTTGAAGAAAGGTTGGGTTTGAAGACCAAGCAGCCAAAACATTTTTGTCTATAATTTATCATCAAGTTGTTATCATTTGATTCCATTGTGCTCTTCCCATTTCAGTTCTACATCCAGTGTTATTCCAAGATATTTTGCTGTATTTTCACAGGGGAATTTCTAGTGAAAACTTTTTATCCATGTATTTTAATCTATAAATTTGAGTGCATCAATACCCAATGTATTACATTGGGTGATACGACGAAAGAGAGTATCAGAAAAGATCACTGTGAATGAAATCCTATCATATAAAGCGAGCAATTTCTTTATATCTGGTTATCTGGTTATGTGGTTATCTGGTTATGTGGTTATATAATTATATGGTTATTTTTTATGTTCAACGGATCTGGAAAACGGCTCTAACGATTTCCACGAATA
Organism: Nilaparvata lugens; assembly: GCF_014356525.2. Taxonomy (NCBI): domain Eukaryota; kingdom Metazoa; phylum Arthropoda; class Insecta; order Hemiptera; family Delphacidae; genus Nilaparvata; species Nilaparvata lugens. The sequence continues at coordinate 34,651,676 of NC_052512.1, forward strand.
TAGTAGGTTTATGATATAAAAATTCGATTGCACTAGGTCCCATCCCTCGGAAAACTTGCTGAAGGACATGAGAAGGATAATTCATCCTAGGAAAAAACAGATGATGATTTCGTCGTCCCTCGATAACAGAAGATGCGTGTGCCTGTGTGGGAGAGAGACAGGATTATTTCCTGATTATGTAATCATAATCAATCAGCGAGAACTGTTATCGAGCTAGACAATTTAATCGACTTGATCAACACATAATCTGATTTGTTGACATGACATGATAATCCTTCTAAACTAGAGTATATAATGATTTTCAAAGTTGATTATTATTTGACGATTTTAAGTGATTAGTGGGTGCTATTTTGTTATTCAATTTGGTTTGTAAATAATCCAAATAAGAACTTTTTTGTTTTTGAATGTTTGAACAGAAAATTGAACCTGAATCAAGTGTATGGAACATAACCTACTTTCTGGACTATTTATGGTGTATAAATCAAAATTCGTGATAAACAGTTTCGGGCTGTGCCTGTTAGTACTTCCCCAATCATTTCAAAGAATTGTGTTCGGTTTATCAAAAGTCAATAAATAAATAACGAGCGAAGCTCGGTGCCCCGATATTCAATATAAATCAATAAAAAATGAATAAATAGTAAACACTTCAGATACTTTTGCTGGTGGGATAATATTGTTATATTATCTTTTCATAATGAGAACACTGAATTGTTGTCAAAAATATCACTCATTTTATTGTAAAAATCACAAACATTGTTCCAACACCAATAGTGTCATATTCAGTGTGAGAAATTGAGAACTTTGAATTTGTAGGTTAGTATACACAATAGAGTTGTAAAAAAGGTGGAGAATTATTGATCACGCAGGTTCTTATAATCAATTATCCTTCACTTTTTTTACAACCTTATTGTGTATCCTAACCTACAATTTCAAAGTTTTCAATTTCTCACACTGAAGATGACATCATTGGTGTTGGAACAATGTTTGTGATTTCTACAATAAATAAGTGATATTTTTGACAACAATTCAGGGTTTCCATTATGAATAGATATCACAATATCTTATCAGCAACAGTATCTGAAGTGTATTTTATATTTCATATTATTTATCATTCTTGTACTTGCTGTATTGTGCAATAAAGAAGATTCTTGATTCTTTATTCTTCTTGTTTTCTATTTGTTCATACTCTATTAATTCATATTGATTTCATTCACAGCGTTCCTTTCTGATGCTCTCTTCCGTCGTATTACCCAATGTAATACATTGGGTATTGATGCTATCAAATTTATAGATTGAAATATATTTGATTGATATTTTACACTAGAAATTTCCCTGTGAATATACAGCAGAAAAATAGAAAACCTTTCTATTGAATCCTAATATCGGGGCACCGAACTTCACTCGTTATTTATTTATTGATTTTTGATAAACCAAACACAATTCTTTAAAATGATTGGGGAAGTACTAACAGCACACGCCAAAACTTTTTCTTTCCCGAATTTTGATTTAAACACTATACATAGTCGAGAAAATAGGTTATGTACCATACACTTTAATTCAGGTTTAATTTTCTGTTAAAATATTTGAAAATGAAAAACTTATAATTTAGATTATATACAAACCTAATTAAATAACAAAATTACACTCACTAATCACTTGAAATTGTCAAATAATGATCAACTTTGAATATTATGATACTCTAGTTTAGGAGGATTATCATGTCATGTCAACAAATCAGATTATGTTGATCAAATCGATTCAATTGTCTAGCTAGATAAAATTTCTCGCTGATTGATTATGATTACACAGCTGGAAATAATTCTGTCTCTCTCCCTTACAGGCACACGCATCTTCTGTTATCGAGAGACGACAAAATTGTCATCTGTTTTCCAAGAATGAATTGTTCATTTAATGTCGTTCAGCGAGTTTTCCAAAGAATGAGACCTAGTGCAATCGAATCTTTATATCATAAACCTACTATGTTCCAAATCTCGTGAAAATCGTTAGAACCGTTTTCGAGATCCGTAAAACATAAATAACCAGATAAAGAATAATCCAGATATAAAAATAACCAATTATAAAAATAACCAGATATATACAGAAATTGCTCGCTTAATATAATAGGATATACCTTTCGCAAGTAATAGGTGGAATCATATAATTAAATTACGCTAATGATGGAAGTTGTCAACGGAATAAATCTTACCCATCTGATAAGTAGAGCTGAAAATATTACCGCCAGTCTACTTACTGTGCATTATCACCTGATTCATGTGCGATCATAAAAGTCTGAAGAAGCTGCTTAATTTTCAAGAGAGCTCACTTTGCCACATTTTCATGGGTCGGTCTCATCCAAAGTAGTTTGGAAAGTTTTCGAAACTTCAAAGCTGACTTTGAAAGTGACATAAGCCCTGGGATAGAAGACATCCCTCCGTAAAAGGGTGAACTACAATACAACAGAGTCAGCTTTATTGTAAGCTAGTATATATTCCAACATTCGCTCCATCTACTCAATCCAGAAAAACTTTCATGATTCGAAGAATGCATCAACTCATTATACTAAAAGCGCAAATAGCAAGATTAGCAAAGGATTACAGGTATTTTGCATTTATCTTTTGACAATATCTTTGGATCTGTCCACTACAATTCCACTGCATCATGCGATCTTGCAGATCAAACCCTATAAAG
>NC_052512.1:34659363-34704363 GCF_014356525.2 Nilaparvata lugens
AGACTTTACTTTTATAGGCAGAGGGGCTTCCGTAATAGATCTATGTTGCATGGCTGTCGAATTAGCGCAAATAGTTGGAAAATTTTCTATTGTGCCAGAATTTTTATCTGATCATTTCCCATTGAAGCTACGCTAATCACGGTTGATACTCTAGAAAGAGAGAGCACAATTTTACCACTCTTACCGAAGTTGAAATGGAAGGAAGCGAGGAAGAATGAATATATATCTAAACTCACCAATGCTTGTAGAGAAATAAATGGTCTTCCCGAGAGTAGTGAAGAGACTTATGAAGTATTAAATAATCTTGTATATAGAGCTGCAAATTATGTGCCCCAACCTGATAGAAAGAGAGAAGGATGGAGAGAAAAGTGGTTCGACAAAGAGTGTGCGGTTATGAGAAAGCGAGTGTTCAGCCTATTGAATGTGTTTAGAAAATCAAATTCGGAGCAGGTGAGAGAAAATTATATGAAGGTAGTAAAGGAATACAAACTGCTATGTAAGAGTAAAAGGCAAGCGTATTACAGCGATATAAAAGAACAATTCAGAAGAGTCAAGGATTCCAGTGATTTGTGGGCTCTGATAAAGAAATTCAAGTGTAGAGAGTTCAAGATTTCGGGAACTGTGAGTGCTGAGGATTGGGTTGAACACTTCAGACGAGTGTTTGGATCAGTTTGCGGGGTAGTCACATATTATGCGGCGAGGAATGTTGAAGATCAACTCTTGACAAAGACATAGATATGAATGAATTGGAAAGTGCCTTCAAGACAATGCGCAACAATAAGGCTCCAGGTGATAACAGAGTTCCTGCTGAGTTTTACAAGAATGCGTCAAAAAATTACAAAGAGATTATTTTGACTTTTTCCAATGCCATCGTCAGAGGTGGACAGATACCAACAGGGTTTCCACGTTCAATTATATTTCCATTGCATAAAAAAGGTGATACTAATGAAGTGAATAATTATAGAGCCATATCTTTTATAAATGCTGTCGCTAAAGTATTTTCATTTATTTTACTGAGAAGGTTGCAGTTGTGGGAGGAAAGAGAAAAGATTATTAAAGAGAATCAGTGTGGCTTTCGGAGAGGTTATTCGGCTACTGATAATATTTTTGTTCTATTCAATATAGTAATGAAAACGTTGAATAGACCTACAAAGAAGTTGTACTGTTTCTTTTTGGGCTACGATAGTGTGGACAGAGAGGCTTTATTTTTTAAACTGAGTGAATTGGGAGTATCGACTAAATTTATTGCGATGTTGAGGAGTCTATATAGAAATACGAAGTCTCCTGTATGGCATGGCGTGGAGGGTAACTTAACAGAATACTTTGAAACCAGAAATGGATTAAAACAGGGATGCGTATTCTCCCCGTTGCTATTCACACTATTTTTGAATGATTTGAGTGATGTTATTGGTGGAGGTATATTATGTTGGGCAGAGGCTGATAAATTCGCTGTTATATTCTGATGACGTGGTATTGTTGTCTGAGAATCCTCGACATCTGCAGTCAATGATAAATAAGTTAAAGGGATATTGCATAAGGTGGAATCTCACAGTGAACATGGCTAAATCCAAGATTGTAGTTTTCAGAAGAGGAGGACGATTGGAGAAAGAGAGAAGTGGTACTATGGAAATGAAGTTATTGAAACAGTGAATGAGTACAGATACCTGCGAGTTGTTTTTTCATCAAGACTTGCCCTAACCGCACATTTTAAATGTGAGATAACAGCTGCCAGATTTGGGATTGATAGTGTATGGCGAAGACTCATTTTGAATGATGAAGCACCTCTGTCAATGAAATGAGGAATTTTTGATTCGATAAGTAAAGCAGTTGTAACATATGCAGCACAGGTATTGGGATATGCGGAGAGAGAAGAACTAGAAAAATTTCTGAGGTTGTTTGTCAAGAAAATATTTGGACTACCGTGTAATACGCCAAATTATATAGTATACTTAGTGACAGGAAAGGAAATTTTGTGGTTGTATACTTTGAGCGTTCATATAAAATATGTATTGAATTCTTTTGAGATACCTGGCGACCGATATCGAACATTGATCGCAAGGCATTGTTTAAGATAAAAGTGTGGTTGGTATTCTGAATGGAGACGGATATTAAGTGAGTTTGATATTGAATTGCCGATAACAGCGGACAACTGGCAAGCAGCAAATTTCAGGAGGGGGTGGGAAGCAACGTGGGAGAGGGTAATGGAGAAGATAAAAGCTAAAGTTAAAAGTAAGTGGCTAGAGAGAAGAGAGCGGTCACAGTTTCACAGAATCTACGCAGATGTAAAAATTGACGATGGAACGAGAAATTACATGAATGATGAGTCCAAACGGAATGTTACCTCGATGATTTTCAAGGGCCTCCTCTGGGCTATTATCGCTCAATCACGCACCGCAAAGAGATGAGGGGATAGGTATCTGTTCTATGTGCAATAGCCGAGAAACGGAAGATGCTTATCATTTCATCGGTAAATGTTCAATTTTGGGTGAAATAAGAAAGAAATATCTGAGAGGGGCGATGCTAGAGAGAGAGACAGTAATTGAGTATCTGAATGGAAAATTTTGGACGAGTCTAGTAGGATATTGAGGGAGGCAGTGGAATACAGGCGAGAATTGATAAAGGAATTCAATTTTTAGGAGTTTATAATCGATAAGAGTCATTTCCTCTTTATTGTTATTGATATCTTGTTATGCATATTGTGAAATGTACATTTTAATGTTGAAGTGGAAAAGTCTTTTTAGGATTATTATTAGAGTTATTAGCTATAAAAGTAGTATTTTATCATAAACATGAGAAGCCGCAAGACTTTATGTATTATTAAGTAGTGCTTTGATCTATGCAGATGACTTAATTGATTGATTATTCTAAGATTTTTAAGAGGTTTTGTTTTACTTATTTATTCTTTCTCTCTTTTGTTTCTGTATATTATTTCTCTTTTTTTAGATTACTGATGAATTAATTGAAAGTTGACTGTATTTTATTCAATTTTATTTTTGTAGAGTACAAAGTAAGAGGTGACTCTATTTAAATTTCAAAGTTTTGGTTTTTTGTTCGTGAAGTTAATAATTATGTTGTTTGTATATTTTATAAGTCCAGCCACATTGACGCATACAAGGTCCCTTAAGAGGGTGAATTTAAGAGTGTGAATTGCTTTTTAAAAGTTGAGTTACAATGTTTAGTTATGATAATTACGAGAAATTAGTTAGGTATGAGAAGAAGGAGGAATTGGATAGGAATGATAGGGAGAAATAATTATTGAGTGAATTATGTAATCACAAGAACAATAATAATTATTCAATATTGGTATAATGTATAATAAAGAAATCTATCTACTCGGCTGACGGCCTCGGCTAAGCCTAAAGAACTTTTATTTATGATGAAAAGAATGCTTGTTCAATTTATTTGTAAAATTTAGTTGAGTTTGAATTGAATTGGAGGTATTATTTTCATTTTCTGTAATGTTGAAAGAAGTGCAAATAAAGTTATGTTCTATTCTATTCAATTATTGTTCTCAAGTTAAAATGATACTTTCTCAGATAAAATTCACTATTCTCAACTACAAGTGATGACTTCTCAAATGCAATTGACTATTCTCATTTACATCTGACGTTTTCTCAAATACTAATGACTATTCTCAATTAATACTTTCTCAAATACAGTTGGAAAAAGTGTACTTCTCAGATAGGGAGGGTTGATAGGATAGGGTATCTTGGATAAGATAAAGAATGAGGAATCAGAGTTGTGTGAGTAGTGAGTCCTTCCAGTTCATATTATTAAATAATCTAATTTGGGTAGCTGAAAGTTTCTCAACAATGCAACATAAAATGGAGTACGGTACTCTATCACTATCAGGAAGCTCATGGTATAGCAGTTCCGGAATCTCTATTTTTTTAAATAAGCACAAATAGCGAAAACGCAATGTAGACCAGGGGTTCCCAAAAAAATGTTTCTATGTACTCCCTCACCTACAAGCAATAATGTCGAGGACCACATCGGAATTTACAGTTGGGAGGCACTGTGAAACGTGTACTTTCTCGAATCCCAGTACTAATTAGCCTATATCCATACTTGGAATGTTCATTTGAATGTTAAATGATCAGTAGTAGAATTGGTAGGAAAACTGTAAGTGGAATATTGTATTATATATTAAATACCTGTCAGGCAGTTTAGGTTTATTACTTGGCATTTCAAAACCTTGATTCAATCCAGGCCAGAATAGAGTCTGTTTCTCAATTAAAGGATTGGTTCCAAGGAGAGATTGGATATGATAGACTATCATATAGAATTCTATGATATTAGATAAGTTGATAGAATTCTATAAGATTTGGCAGAAATATTCCTTTTTCAACTGCGCGTCGATGTATTAATACACAAGGTTTTTTTCAAATTTTGCATTTTAAGGATAATATGAAAAGAGAAGGAATCCCTCATTACTCCGACATCACTGTATATAATTGACCGAGCGAAGTGAAGTCTAAGATTCATGTCGACGGCTGTGCATTTCTCTTTATGTTTATATGTTGCGCATTCACAGCGATATACGGCAATATATTTCCATGAAATTTAACAAGTATGTTCCTTTTTAAATTGCGCGTCGACATATATACGAAGTTTTTCAAAATGTTGCATTTCAAAGATAATATAAAAGGAAAAGGAGCCTCCCAAAGATACTCACAAAGATACAGAATATCTCTTGCAGTTAACAGAAGGCTTGATGAACATGGATCTTTGAAAGTTGTTTTTTTTTGCATGCATCCACTCTTTCAAATAGGATACATTATTCTGAATTATTCTGTGAACATAGGTGTAGACTACTTTCTAGGATCATGTAAATGTTAGGGTCAAGCTACTGAGAAGTCATGGTGGGGGGATTGAACAAGGCCGTCGTGTTTTTCTTAGGCTAGTTTCACACGGCAGAATCCCGTCTCCTGAAGATCATATTTCAGATCATTTCATATGTCGCAGCTCGAAGGCTTTCACAAGGGGATCTCAAATTTCAGACGCGTTTGCTCAGAGTATGACTCATTACTTTTCTCAAAGTATTCGGATTTGGATTCAGCGACCCCAAATTTTTTAAAGCGTAAGTCCCATTTTCGAAAATACCTAAAAACAAGGGAGTTACAGCAGTTTTTAATATAGCTTTTACATTATCATAAAGTTATGTTTAGTAAAAATGTACCTACTAAGATAATAATACTTCTGCCTCACAGGTAAAGGTTTTTAGAAGCTTTTAAACACTCTTGAAAAGTTCAAACATGAACATTTTAAAACATTAGGGGCCGGTTTCCGAGCTCGGGATTTAGCTGAGTCCAAGACTTCAAACAGCTGGAGTCAGAAATTTGGTTTTCCAAGACGGGGCGTAGTCGCAGTCATTGTCATAGTCACGTTTGAATTAAATCTCGAAAAACTAGAAAATTGAACACAAAATAAAATAAAGAGAAAATAGTGTAAAGTTTCAGCTATTTTGAATTATTCAGGAATGTCTAATTCCGTCAAGGAAAAACGTTTCCAATTATAGAAATGAGAAAATAAAAACTAAGACTTCTATTATAAAAGCTGACCTTTTGGAAAGCCAATTTTCTGACTATTGCTGTTTAGAGTCTGGGACTTAGCTAAATCCTGAGCTCGGAAACCGGCCCTAAAAGTTCTAGTTTAAAAAAAAAATTCCAGCTTTGAAAGTTTCAAACTTCAAAAGGTTGAATCCAAATATGGAATCAGAAATCATCTCCCATTATCACTCAATAAAATACGAGAAAAAGTAACCTTGTACAGTTAACTTCACTGAATTATTTACGTTGTCGGGATTTCAATTTTGTCATACAACAATCTAATTCATTAGGTTGAAATCGTTGAATATTACCATGGATTTCCTGTTGAATCATTGACTTAAAATCTTTGCAACAATCAATAAAATCTATTACACAGTATAAATATGCAGTCAGTGAGTATAGAATGTAACATTCTATACTCACTGCATACAGTAGGCTATATACATTGTGCTGATCTGAACAGTGAGTGTAGAATGTAATTACATTATATTACTCTAACAGCTAACTGGATCTGAATTGATCTATTGTAATAATGGACATAATGAAATAATGTCTTACTATTCCAAGTAAAACGAAACTAATGTTTGTGTTTGTATAAGAGCTGCTGAGTGGATACTGCATACTGAGAAATTCATAAATGATCCAGACCAGCCTGGCGACTTCGATGCTATCGACACCGGAATCTCCTTTTATTTCTATCAATGAATGAATCTGAATTAAAACCATGTATTGTATCAACTATCCTATTATCGTATTGTAATTCGTGAAGCCTGTTTAGTAAAAGCCAGTTACATACACATCGATTTTTTACCGTCCTTATAAAATTCTATTAGATCAAACAGATGATGTTTGACAAGTTGCACTTATTCGAATTCATAAGGATGGCAAAAAACAATCGTTCAAAAATCAATGTGCATGTAACTGGCTTTCGAAGACCCATACGATATTGTATTCTATGATCAAATAGAATAGTAAATATCGAAATAAGTGTTGCAGCCAGAACTTGTGTTAAGAACCGGTTTTGTCCCCGCTTTGTAAGTTAAACTAAACACACAATTCCTCCCCGGAATGTGGGTTTGAAGTGCACACACCATTTCTCCCCGCTTTGTGCAGTGGAAGTGTACACACATTTCTCCTCGGTTTGTTCAGTGAAAGTGTACACACATTTCTCCCCTTTATGTAGGTTTAATGCGTAATTTTTTTTCAAGTTAACAGAAAAAAAAGCTACAACTGTATTGAACACATATTAATATACTTTCTAAAACAAAAATTAAGTCTCCAACATGTGTGTAAATGTGTGTAAATCAGCCTCCCCGCAATGTATGTTCATTTCTCACCTCCCCGTATGTTACCTTGTTCCAGTATGTGTGTGTGTGTGTGTGTGTGGTGTGTGTGTGTGTGGTGTGTGTGGTGTGTGTGTGTGTGTGTGTGTGTGTGTGTTGTGTGTGTGTGTGTGTGTGGTGTGTGTGTGTGTGTGTGTGTGTGTGTGTGTGGTGTGTGGTGTGTGTGTGTGTGTGTGTGTGGTGTGTGTGTGTGTGGGTGTGTGTGTGTGTTGTGTGTGTGTGTGTGTGGGTGTGTGTGTGTGGTGTGTGTGTGGTGGTGTGTGTGTGTGTGTGTGTGTGTGTGTGTGTGGTGTGTGTGTGTGTGTGTGTGTGTGTGGTGTTGTGTGTGTGTGTGTGTGTGTGTTGTGTGTGTGTGTGTGTGTGTGTGTGTGTGTGTGTGTGTGTGGTGTGTGTGTGGTGTGGTGTGTGTGTGTGTGTGTGTGTGTTGTGTGTGTGTGTTGTGGTGTGTGTGTGTGTGTGTGTGGTGTGTGTGTGTGTGGTGTGTGTGTGTGTGTGTGTGTGGGTGTGTGTGTGTGTGTGTGTGTGTGTGTGTGTGTGTGTGGGTGTGTGTGTGTGTGTGTGTGTGTGTGTGTGTGTGTGTGTGTGTGTGTGTGTGGTGTGTGGTGTGTGTGTGTGTGCGTCTGTGTACACGATATATAATCTCCCAATTAACGAAATGACTTGAAATTTGAAACTCAAGGTCCTTACACTATAAGGATCCGACACGAAAAATTTCAATCAGATGCAATTTAAGATGGCGGCTAAAATGGCGAATATGTTGTCAAAAACAGGGTTTTTCACGATTTTATCGAAAATGGCTCCAACGATTTTGATCAAATTCATACCTGAAATAATAGTCATTGATAAGCTCTATCAACTGCCACAAGTCCCATATCGGTGAAAATTTCAGGAGCTCCGCCTCATCTATCCAAGTTTGATTTTAGATTTCCAATTATCAGGATTCAGATACAATTTAAACAAAAAAGTTTAAGTGGAAAAGATTGAGCATGAAAATCTCTACAATTAATGTTCTGTAACATTTTCACAGAAAATTTAAAATAAGCTTGAAATTCGAGAAAATGTGATTATTCAATTGCAAACTGTTGGCAACTGTTGAGACTTGATTGATTGATTGAGACTTGAGATGCGCGTGAACACTAGCGTCAGGTGATCGATTATTATTTTCATAACGGCAATAAAAGTTGTGCGAGTGCGCCACACCAGATTTTTCCCGTTGCTATTATTATATTATCATGTTGTTCTATATTTTATGAAAATGGAAAAAAAATTTGATTCGATTTGATGAACAGTAATATTTTTTCAGTATCCACTTTCTTTATAAACGCATTTTTTTTCGAGAACTAATCGTTATTCACGTACTTCTGTTCTATTCCAAATCATTTTGATATTGCTAATGCTTGCGTTGTATCTGTATTTTTTTATACACCTTCGATAAAGATTTATTGTACAATAAAAACGCAAATTTCAGTTTTTGTTTTCATTATAGAAAAGTACCACAATATCACACACAACACAACTGTGAAATTTATTGAATTTACATTCATTCCACAGTTCAATGAAATATTTTACAGTGGTTAGGGATGCAGGTACAATACATGACCTTACTTTCCTTCTTGCGAGAATTTTGAATATTTATCCGAGATACTTGAAAATAGAAATAATACTTGAACTAAACTAATTTCGCCCTGACAGCACTGCCTCATTCATACCCAAAGTCTCTGCTCTCTTGCAAATTCCTACATCAAGTCCAAAGTGCACAAGCTCCCCTACTCCTGATTTTCTCCTAATCTCATTTCCCTCTAGAAAGTAATCAGCTCTAATCTTCAAGCTCCAAATGCTAATTCTCCAATCCGATCTCTGCTTCTGCAATGTTAATTGGAGCTGGCTTGAAAGACACTTGAAAAAAGAAAGTTATGCTGATCACTAAAGAAGGTGAAGGTGATGCCCACATCAGCTCCAGGCTTGTGCGTGGGTCCACATTATTGATGAGGAGAAACGACTGAAACTACAGTTGTAGGTAGGTTCCGTACCACCGGGAAGTGATTCACAACTCATGAATCATATTTTGAGGAGCTGGCTCAAGCGGTCACACTTCCAACGGTAGTACCAGGCGAATGATTCTCAATTTATGTAAACGATAGCTTATCAGTGCGACCACTGAGTCAAATCGTTTTCAACAACCATCGAAAGTGACTATTGATTATAATATAATATTGTAATGTACCTTCTCTAATCGGCAGTGCTCTTACAAATAATAATATTGGCCACTGGAGAGTGAAAGGTTATGTTAGGTTGATTGATTGAGTACTTTATTCATGTAGATTACAACAATATATATTGGTTGAACACTCATATACAACAGCTTACAATACGGCAAAAATTATAGATGAATTTATATAATATGTACTAAGAAAATTATTATTGAACTGTATATGATATGAAAAAAGCAAATTGTGATAACTATAGATAATATTGTTATGCATCTACATGAATTGCTTTGGACATATCAATGGCCATTCTTCGGAAAGAATATTCAAAATATCTTTCCCACTAACTCTCTACATCTAGGTCGAAGAGAGAGAGATAGATAGATTTTATTTTACAATTTTTGATGGGCTTGTCGCCTATGGTAACATGGTTACAAAATTACAGTTTTACAAATCATCTTAAATGATAACACAGCTACATAACATGATTTTATTACATTCTCATAATAATAAGAGATATTATAATACATAGACAATAATTCTATATAACTCTAAAAGAGAGAGAGAGAGTGAGAGAGATTAGATAAGATAAGATCAGAGTTCTTTATTTATGTATGTTACAATATTTACTGGCTTGAACACTAATTTACATCAAATAACGGTAATGCTAATTATTTGAAGAATTTTACAAAGTATAAAAAATTAATCAATGAGAATAAAGATTGAATGCAATTGGAATACCGATAATATTATAATATTGTGATGTAACTCCATAAATCGGCGGTGTTTCAACAAATAATTGTCAATTCTCTGAAAAAAATATAAAATAATATCCTTTTCATCAACACACGACCGGGTTGTGATGGAATAGAGCTGTTGGGAATTTAACTCGAAGTAATGTTTAAATGAGGAACTCTACTTAAAAAGTTAAGAACTGGATAATTTGAATCTTGAACCGTGTCCACACTGAAAAAAAATTCGACAAACATGTTTGTTGAAACAGTTTCAGCAATATACAGCAGTAATGCAGTGGATATTCTAAACAATATGAGTTTATATACAATTAATAAATTCTATAATGGGTTTATGTTGATGAGATGGGTGAAGAAAAAATGTCATGTTATCGTCTATGGCTGGGCAGTTTCAGTCATTTCAGTCTCTCAGAGAGATTAGATTGGATTTTAGATTAGATTTATTTATTTATGTATGTTACAATATTTACTGGCTCATACACTAATTTACATTAAATGAAGATAATGCTAGTTATTCAACGAATTTTACAAAGTATAAATAATTAATCAATGAGAATAAAGATTGGATGCAATTAGAATAACGATAATATAATAATGTGATGTAACTTCATAAATCGGCGGTGTTTCAACAAATAATTGTCGATTTTCTAAGATGGATATAAAATATCCTTTCCATTAACACACGACCGGGAGAGAGAGTGAGTGAGTGAGTGAGAGACTGTGAGTGTTAAAGAGGGAATGAATGAGAGTTACAGTGAGGGAAAGATGGTTTGGAGGGATTGATACAGAGTGAACCTTATCAAGTGGGCTACTATCCCAAGTTTAATCTTGGCGAGTGAAAGTGGCTCTTTGACGGCGGTGATGAAAATCAAAATGGCGGCTCAACTTACTGCCTTGTATAGCTCCAGTCGTTCTGCAATCACTGAGAACACTCAGCCTCTGCGCCGTAATTAGCTCAATGCCATTGTGCTGGGAGAGCTTCTATGATTAATACATCCATACTAGTAGTTCTGTGAACAGTAGACCTCGCGCAGTTAAAACCACAGCCTCCTCTAATACTGTCAATCAGAGTTAATTATGTCCTGTCCTGTCGTGTTGACGAGATATCGGTGTGTAAACAATTAATGGCTGTTTGGCTTGTTGTATCGACGATAATTATTGACATTACAATGCTAATAAAAAGTGAATTCGTATGGCTTTTGTTGGTGGGGAGTCCCTTACGGGAAGGTCCCACCGCCTGAATATATAATTTAAGCCGTCAATGGGCCTTACGACTGTCATACTTCAGCCGGGACCGACAGTTTAACGTGCCCATCCGATAACACGGGAGTGATCTTGTTAAAAAACTTTTGATATTGAGAGGTTTTGAACCCGGGATCACTATGCTGCTACGCAGGCACTCTATCCACTAGACCACAGATCACTCAGCAATGCTAATAATTTGTTGTTGACAACAACTATGCTACTATCATCAAAAGCTTACCGAGTTGAAAGCAGAGAAAAGGTGGGAAAAATGATATTCTATAGTCTGTGTGAAATAAGTTGAGACTTGGTCCTCCATCCGAAGAAATTACAGGGTTGCCAATTCGTGTAAAATTGCAACTTTCTCGAATTTCCAATTCATTAATGAACATAATCAATAATTAAAAGATAACTATGGGTCGGATAAAAATGATCCAGACACAAATAGAAAGGAGACATTCTCCTCGTTAATATTGTAAACAGTTTCTTCTCTTCTATAATATTTGCTAAAGTTTACTGCTATCAAATCTTCTTCCAGTATTTGAATCCTCGATTGGTTGGGAGCTTTTAGTGGATTCGTTCATTCAAATGCACAGATTATCATCATTATCATAAATTGTCACCTATTATAGCAACTATAGTAACTATGAGCCAGGAACTTCATTGAAAAAACTTATAAAAATTTACTTCACGTTTATTGAACTAATCAAAACTCATTAAAAAAATCATGTCTCATCAAAAATTTTCAAACAAAAAAAGTGATTCAGCAATCGATTCATGTCAAGAAGGCATATTCAATTTTCAATTTCAATACTTGGGAACTTGCTAACTTGCTGCAACTAAATTCGGGTCTCGGTCATTCTATGCAACTAAAATTTTGAGCTATATAAGAGAACAACAAAAGTTTGGCACTCACCATTTCCTTAATTTAAATTTTGACTCTTTAGAAACACTCACATACGATTTAAAAAGACTCACTACACTTTACTAAGAATCTCCTAATTCTACTTCTACCATTTTTATCGGTTTCTTCTTCAAACTAGAACAGAATTTATGATGATATAACGAGAATTTGTCAAGTTGTCCCTCTGAATGGAAAACAGATCCATTCAGAGGACCGAGGCTCGCACACCGTTACATGTTTTCCCGGTTTCGTCTCAATTCGAACTGTGGCCTTTTCACTGAAAATTATTCCCCCTCCACGAGCGTTCAGCATAACTTCCAGTGGAAAAGCCAAAGCTGCAAAAAGGTCAATGGTTGTACAATTTCCAAATACAGTAGCTTTTTCGACAAGAAATTGAAACTGCATTTGAAAAATGCAACAAAATTGCTCAAACTTTCAACACTCACTTTTTACTATCCACAGCTGTTTCAGACAAGGATGAATTATCCTTTTAATGTCGTTCAGCGAGTTTTCTCCAGGATGAGACCTAGTGCAATCGAATCTTCATATCAATATCATAAACCTACTATGTTCCAAAATTCGTGAGAATCGTTAGAGCCGTTTTCGAGATCCGTTGAACATGAATAACCAGATATAAAAATAGCCAGTTATAAAAATAATCAGATATATAAATACAGGAATTGGTCGCTTAATATAATAGGATTATAGTGTTAATGTTGATGTTGTGGAACTTCTCCATAATTGAATAGACTTAGAACGTTGTCAAAAATCCATTTTAATTGAATAAAAATTGATATTTTTTACTGTAAAAAATATTAATTTTTAATTTTTATTTAATTAAAGTGGATTTTTGACAACGTTCTAAGTCTATTCAATAATAGGATTATTTGTTACAAGTGGTAATTGAGTGGGATATTTCCTATCAATTTATTAATTCAAGGCATCTAGATTCAAAATTTTCAGTTTTCATGTTCATTTTGGACTATAATTTTATAAAAATTGTACACGTGAAATTCCCATCTTATCTTGGACTTTGTCACCTATAAATTTGGAAGAAAAATAGCACAAGGACTATCTTACTATTTCATGTACCAATGTTATCACATTAGAGTCATTTTCATTGTAAATAAATAAATGGAAAACTCTGCTCCCTCAATATAAACATAGAGAAACAATAGCGTAAGTAGATATCCCATGGTATAGGGCCTCCATGTCGCAACGTGTACTGTTATCTCAAGTCGATAGTTCACGTATTCCTTTCCCAAGGAGGTGTGTGACGCTGGCAGTCTCTCATATTGTGCCGTTTATACACACTCACCCCAACAAAACAGTAAAAATATACAATAATCGATAGTAATCGGCTTGAGATAACAGTGACATAACTGAGATAACAGTCGGCTTGAGAAAATGTTGCGACATAAACGCCCTATACCGTGGGATATCTACATACACTATATTGTTTCTCTATGGTATAATCTTGTGGATTTGGTGAATTTTGTGAAATCGAGAAGCATGACGTTCTTAATGAACAAAAATGATTTGGAAAATAGGAGAAATGAGTTTTGTTGAGTGAATTGTGAACAAATGAAAGTAGCCTCATTTGAACCACATGAAGCACAACACTTCCAGGCTATCTAGTTTGTGCCATTCAGGGATATGAGTAGCAATTATTCATGAATGTTTAATGTCTGCTGGTGAAGCATTATGTACGTCGAGGGAAGAATTATTATTGTGGTCCTGTGAGTTAATAATGTATGAAGCAGCCCTGCAATCTGGATGAAACATGACTTGAGCAGGGAAATCCACGGGTATGATTCCATGATGAATGCAAAAATGTTCATAACGTTACAAGAAAAACGTTCAAGAAGATTAGATCAGAACAGGTGGAAAAATGTATTTATTCATTCTATGAATTTCTTATAAACTAGCAGGTAACCCGTGCTCCGCAAGGGTCTAATATAAATATAAATAAATAAATAACATTGAAACACACTACATTCCATTTACAAATTCGTCAATACTATAGTAACTCTTATCAACTAAGAACCTATATAAGTCCGTTTTAAAGGAATGCGTCCTAGGATTTAAATGAGTTGGCAGCCTATTCAATAATTTCACACCAATATAACTGGGCTTCTTCTTATAAAGAGAAAGTCTATGATATTGAACACTGATATTATTTCTATGCCTGGTATTATGATGGTGTACATCTGAATTTGTTGTGAAGCTATTTATATTTTTTACCACTAACATAATAACTTTATAAATGAAAATACAAGGAACTGTGAGAACTGAAAGATTTCTGAATGCATATCGGCAAGTGTGGTTGAAGCCTAAACCTGCTTAGTATCTTACATCATTTACACTATAAAACGTGCAATCGAATTTTTATAGGCTATCATAAACCTACTTTGTTCCAAATTTCGTGAAATCGTTAGAGCCGTTTTCGAGATCGATTTGACTTAAATCCTATTATATTAAGCGAGCAATTTCTGTATTTATATATATATATCTGGTTATTTTCATATCAGTTCATTTTTATATCTAGTTATTTATGTTTAACGGACCTCGAAAACGGCTCTTACGATTTTCACGAAATTTGGAAAATAGTAGGTTTATGATATAAAGATTCGATTGTACTAGGTCTTATCCTTGGGGAAACTCGCTGAACGACATCAAAAGGATAATTCATCCTTGGTTGAAACAGCTGTGGATAGTAAAAAAGTGAGTGAGTGAGTGAGTATGTGAAAAATCAAAATATCGCATCCCCGAGATTCATTTCGTCATTCAAGATGACGTATAGCCAGCTGTGAAATATGAGCACGATCATTTTAGAGAATTGTGTTCTTTTTATCAATAAATGAAAATAACGAGCGAAGCTTAGGCCTATTGGTGCCCCTATATTAATCACAAATAAATATAAATAACCAGCAAATATGAATAAATATTAATAACCAAACTTAAAAATACATACAGAAATTGCTCGCATGATATAATAAGATTCTTGTGATTATTTTGAAAATAACAAGTTTTCGATTCGATTTGATATAGGAGGTGCAGTAAGTAAAGTCGTTAGTATAGATGTTGCATTCGAGGGAAAGCTGTGGAATTACATATGAATTCAGGATACAAGGATTTGGGAAGGAGTAGAACGTAGAGTCTGAATTATTGCTGAAGTCAGAGACAAGCTAAGCTAACCTCGACATGTTTTGGGTCATGCTGGACAACCGCATCCAGCTCACCCAACCTGACCAAACTTGACCCAACTTACTCACAGGGCTCTCATTAGAACACTTGTGTCTCAATTGTGTCTCATGGAGTTGAGGCAACTGCACATCAATGCGTTTTCTTATCGAAAAAATAATAAAATAATATATATATATATATATATTGTGATGAATCTTTCAAATAGATCTCATGAAAAGAGAGAAAAATTGTGATTACCTTTTAAAATGAAAGAATTTGCTAAAGGAATAGTTAGCGACCGAGCGATAAAGCTTACTTATCAATAACTGTATATTTGATAAGAGTACTGTTCTGTACTGAATATTTTTCTAGGAAAATTATTCAATAAAATTATAATTATTTTGCAAATAAAGCACAAATTATTTACGAATTGCTCATTGATTTTGAGGTTACACTTTGTTTACTATCGATCAGATGTTTTTAAAACAGTTCGAACGCAGCTGACTGATTCAAAGTATTGTCAAATGTCACGCTGGCTTCACGTAAGATATAATACCATCTCTAAAAATTAAAACTATCCATAAGGGATCAAGAATTTCAAATAAAAAAAAAATAAAATGTATGTGTTATCGTTGAAATTATTTATTATTTAAGAAATTATATTATATGTCAGGTCTTATTGTAACTAAATAGGTCATAGCATGAAATTATATTATTGATAAAATGGCAGAAATTAATTATAGCAATCTCAAACCTAATAAAAATTGTATAAGAATATTAATTTATTAACGACTTAATTCAACTGAACCACATGGTAATTAAATCTCTTTGGCAGGTCTAAGCCAATCACAGTGCATAGAAATAGCACCAAGAAGGTGATCGTTTGAAAGCAACACATGTTAATCTATTATCAGACACCAACCCTGCCTTATCAGTTACACTAGCACATGTACATTGTATGAGAGGAACTATGTCTATAAGATTAAGCAGTTTTAAGAATTACATAAATTAAATTATTATTGTAATTAAAGAAATTGTATTCTACTGCTTGCCACTGACGTCATGTTTACGTCACAAGCGTTCTACCAATGGCAAATTTTTATGCAAATTATTACATTGAGATTCTGAGAAGCAAGGTCTAGCCTAAAAGCTTAGAGAAAAGAGCAGCACTTCCCTTTTGAAATCCTTACTGGTCAGATCTCTTTTATAGTTACCAAGACCTATTTGTGAAAACTTCTTGTTCGATTTTAAATGTTCTATTTGTGAGCCGATATTTTAGGCCAATTTATTTGTTATTTGTAAATTTCTGTTTTCATCAATCGATAAATTTAAAAGCTTAAAGTAAATTATCCCTTAATTAATTCGGTGAAGGAGATATTTAAATTAAAATTCCCCACGTGCTGAAACTGAAGCCTGGATTGCCGCCGATCAAACGATTTTTGATCTAAAGAAGAAAACCACGACCGCCGAGGAAATTCACGTGAGTTATAAGTTTTAAAAGGGGCCCCAATCTACGCTTCGAAAATATTTCAGTGCAGAAAAACATAAATTTTTCTTCGTTAAATTATTGGCCACGCCGACAAGCGCTTTAGCATTTAAGAGTCTAAAATTTATTCATATTAAATTTATAAGAATTTGTAGTTGATTGACTATCCTCCGCTGCCTGAACCACGACCCCGAGCATTTTTAAAAAATATTTTTTATAATTCATTTTCACTATTTTTTCAAAATTGTTCAATTTTATCAATCGTAAAATTCTGTTGAATCACGCATGGTATCATGCAAGCACAAGAAAATTTTTAACTATTCTGTTAATGCCAAATTATTATCAACCTGTAAATCAAATTCTGAACCTGCACTGTATGATTGCATATTTTATTGTAATATATTTCAGTTTTGTTAATTCGCTTTCTGAGTTCGATTATTTCTTAAGCCTGTCAATTATTGTGTCTGATACGTTCTATATCATCAAGAACCGATCGAATACGATCATTGGAATAATTGAATCAAGCTGGATATTGGAACAGGTCTAAGTGGATGTAGCGAGTGGGGTCAGATCGAGATATTTATTCTTTGTCCTTACCTGCTCATATATCAGCTTTTATCTGTTACCTACCTCGACTTAGGAGCGAACACATCAATTGTACAGCAGATGCAGCCATAGATCATATAAATTCCTACAATAGAGCTTAAAACCCGACAAGACTCTGTTCTCGAAATATATTCTGAACGATATTTGGTTCAAATACCGTATTTTAATCCTTCAGAACTTATTAGAGACGCAGTCCCGTAAATTATCTACATCGGGATTTTTGCTCGACCTGTATGATTTTGTATGCTCATTCTTCACAGGTAATAATTTTAAGGTATCCGTATTCAGTGTTTAGCAATCGCTACACTGCTTATTGAAAATTTCATCATTATACAATTTGTCATTAGAGGAATCAAGGGTGAGCGAGCGTTTAGGCCTCCCGCGATTCCGACAATTGTATTGAGTCTTGTAGTGAGTCAATCAGTCTGGTGTTCACTCAGCGTCCTCACACGCCATTGCAAAATTTATAGCCGCTACACCATTGACTCAGTACAAGATTCACTCTACATGTGTGAAGCCATCAAATACCGCTCCACATGATTTGCCAGCCCAACGTGAGGCATTTGGATACAGCACTACATGATTTGGCAAATCTCTCTACATATGTGAGGCGAGTAAAAAACCGCACCACATGATATATATAAATTAAAACAGGAGACACGATATAAATAGATTGAAAACACTTAAAAACTGGGGGAAATTTTCGGAGACTGTGTCTCCTTTCTCAACCGAGAAGACTCAGAGATTGACAATGGTATAACAACCAAAACCGGTCTTTCTAACTTTCTATAAATCTGTGGTTTTTGGCAATTTTTCAGTCTTCTTATTTAATATAAAAATAATTAGAAGAACATCAACTTCTCAACTACACAAGAAATTTAAAAAATACGTTTTGAAATTCTAGTTGCTGTGGAAACTGACTCCACCTAAGGGTCCTTTCGTAACTTTTTTTTTTTTCAATATATTTAAAAGTGAAATAGCACTCACTGACTGACTGACTGACTCACTCGCAGAACTAAGTATCTACCGGACCAAAAGCGTTCAAATTTGGTAGGTATGTTCAGTTGGCCCTTTAGAGGCGCACTAAGAACGTATTTGGAAAAATTTCCAAAGATACGCCTAAAATCTGCGTTTTCCTGCTTTTTTTTCAGCTTTATCAAGAACAAATGAACAAAAAATGTTCCAAACTCAGTACAGAAGCTCAGCTGGGGTGTAATAATGTTGTGTTGGAAAGAATCTTTGTAAAAACGTCAAATATACGCCCAAAATATTAGCGTTTTCCAGCGTTTTTTTTTTTTTGCTTTTTCTCAGATTTATCGAGAACAAATCAACAAAAAATGTTCAAATTTTAACAGAAGCTAAGCTAGTGTGTAATAATGTTGTGTTAGGAGGAATTTGGAATAACGCCAAAGATACGCCCAAAATTATGATAGACTGGAGTACAATATTCTCATAATATCCTAACGAAGTTTTCCACCCTGCACTGAATAATTGAAAGTAATAATTGGTGATTGAATTGAACTTTGACTTTCTGATGGAATGAAGCATGCTCAAATAAAAAATCCAGGCGAACGAAGCGAGCCCGCTGATCTCATTTTCGAGCGATCCAGTCGGGGGTCCAGGGGGCGGAGGCCCCTGGCTAGACAGATATGGCGAGCGAAGCGAGCCTGACGGCTAGTATCATATAAATGATATGATATATATTTGAACGAGCGTTAGCAGTTCTTACTTTTGACTTACTGAAGGCAAAAGTCGTTGTCCGTCTATTTGTTTGTTCTACAATAACTTTAGAAATGATAGATCAATCAGCTTCAAATTTTGAACACGTTTTCTTCGAACTATTTCACAGGTCAAGCTCGTTGGACACCAAAATTGACTCACTCGTTCCTCCTTTTTCAGAATTTGCTAATATAACATTGAACGTGAATAAGGAAAATAATGGTATTATTTATAATTCAGACAGCTGAAGAGTTCATTGCATCCAGTTTCTCGTTTCATTCATTCATAACATCAGCTGAGGTGCTATTTGGAAGCTACCACACAGACTGTCCTTCATACGCTGACACAAAACTTCAGCTGGTTATTATTTATCAACATAATTTACAACTTCTACATCAACAAACTGATACGGGTTGAGATATGAATGTACGGTCTTTGCCATTCATTTTCTCTTGGATCTCTACATAAGAGGAATTCTACAGTATATTCAAACCCACAAAATGTCTACATCATTGAAAAATTGAAAATTTTCTCAGTTTTTTCCTCAGTTTATCGAAATGATCTTGATCAAAACCGAATAAGCACGGTAAATAATATTAATCTCAGCTCCACTCCAAAATACTTTGTTACCAGATTTATATAATCGAACCTAGATTTTAATCAGATTTAATTCTCTATTATATTTGGTTCCAATTGATTTTTAGATAAAGTATATATCGAGTCAAAATGGATAATGATCAGTAATATTATTGATCCACAAAAAAAGTATGATAAGGAGATTTTAATTTAATAATACTCTAATCATGTTAAAAAAATCATTCATTGAAACATACATATCCTATTATAATAAGCGAGCAATTTCTGTATATCTGTTTATATTTTTATATCTGGTTATTATTTATGTTCAACGGATCCCGAAAACGGCTCTAACGATTTTCACGAGATTTGGAACATAGTAGGTTTATGATATAAAAATTCGATTACTCTGGGTTTTATCCTTGGAAAAACTCGCTGAAGGATATGAAAAGGATAACAATCATTCATCCTTGGAAAAACAGATGATAATTTCGTCGTCTGTCGAAACAGAAGATGCGTGTGTGTGAGAGAGACAGAATTATTTCCAGCTGTGTAATCTATAAGCGAGAAATTTTAATCTCCTTTATCAAGATAATCTGATTTGTTGACATGACATGATAAACTAGAGTATATCATGATTTTCAAAGTTATTCATTTTTCGACAATATAAAGTGATTAGTGAGTTCTATTTTGTTATACAATTTGGTTTGTAATAAATTAAATTTGTGCTTTTTCGTTTTGAAATGTTTGGACTGAAAATTGAACCTGAATTCAAGTGTATCGGACATTACCTTCTTTCTGGACTATTTATAGTGTATAGATCAAAATTCGGGGAGGAAACAGTTTTGGGCTGTGCCTGTTAGTCCTTCCCCAATCATTTTGAAGAATTGTGTTCTGTTTATCAATAGTTTATAAATAAATAACGAGCGAAGCTCGGTGCCCCGATATTTATGTCTTGAAAGGCTGTTCTGATATCACTGACACTTACTAGAACTGCTGATTTGGAGTTGAAATTACTGAAATAAAATTTACTGTACAGGGGTTCCATTATTGAAATTGAAAAATATCTACCAGGTGACTGCATCTCATTGTTATGAGATAAAATTATTCGCTGTGCGGTTCGCTGCACGGCGCGATGCACGGTTTGCTGCGCTGTTCGAGGTTCGGTTCGGCAAGTGTGGACATACCTTGACAATGAGGCTCAGCTCAAGTTACACTTACGTGACTCAGGTCGAGAAGAGATTCAACTCTAATCGGGAGCATGTGTTATCAAATGGTGACGTCGCGGGGACAAGAATCGACTGGTCTGAGTGTCACCATTTGGAAACTCATGCCGTCGTCTAGACTCGAGTCTCTTCTCAACCTGAGTCGCGTGAGTGTGAGTTGAGCCTCACTGAGTATTTGTTTCAAATGAGTGTTATAAAGTAGTGTCACTGTTTCACATGGAATTGCACTCTCTGATGAAGGCTACTCTCAGGTGATCCCATTAACCTTGTTACTCTCTGTACAATCTTGTTATTCTCGCTGAGCAGTATTGAATTCCAGTGCCATTATCTCTGTGTAGACTAGCTCCGGTAAATCAATTCCTGGCCCCTTAATGGATGTTTGGATGATTGTTATTATTATCCAGTGCCAGTATGTTAATGACTGGATTACGTGAGCACTTCGGCATAGATCAGGTGGAATCAATCTAATACAACGGTATGTTATGCTTTGCAGAATGGGGCTCATCAAAGACAAGTCTGGGTTATATTATTCACCAAATTTGATGGCCAGGATCATCGTATGTGTTTGTGGATTGAGATGGTTGGGGTGAAATATAGAATATATTTACTCGTAAATCGAAGTTACGGACTGACATGATTTTATCTCCATTGAGCTTTAAAAAATACTAAATAAGAAGACTTGGAAATTGTCAAAAACTACGGATTTAAAGAACGTTGGAAAGACTGGTTTCGGTTGTTACACCATTGTCAATCTCTGATGAACTAATACATTAGTGTAAATGGTGTAACATTTTCCAATGTATTAGCTTATCAGAGATTGACAATGGTGTAACAAACAAAACCGGTCTTTCTAACTTTCTATAAATCTGTGGTTCTTGACAATTTCTCAGTCTTCTTATTTAATATAAATAATTACAAGAACATCAACTTCTCAACTACACAAAAAATTTAAAAAATACGTTTTGGAATTCTAGTTGCTGTGGAAAGTAACTCCTTTATAACCTTTATAACTCCTTTCGTAACCTATTTTTTATTTTTCAATATATTTAAAAGCGAAATGGCACTCACCCACTGACTGACTGACTGATTGACTGACTAACTCACTCACTCGCAGAACTAAAAATCTACCGGACCAAAAACGTTCAAATTTTGTAGGTATGTTCAGTTGGCCCTTTAGAGGGGCACTAAGAAATCTTTTGGCGATATTTTAACTCTAAGGTTGTTTTTTAAGGGTTTAAAGTTCTTTTAGCATGTATATTCTTCTTATTCCAATATCTTAGGATTATAATTGAAATGTCCATACCATATGTTAATATAGAATTATAATCTAGAGAGAGTACCTCTTCGAAACAGTTGTTCTGGTAACTGGATTAAGAATTTTGTCAGGTTGGCATTAAGTTGAGTTGACTTTGTTAGGTTGGCACCAAGTTGAAGATTGAAATGCATTTATCCAGAACCTCCTAAATACCAATTCATCCAGTTAGCCAAAATTAGCGTTTTCTCAGCTTTTCTGCGTTTCCTCACCTTTTTCAATAATTGATGGAAATATATTTTTAAAAAATCAGTACACAGGTCTAGCTGAGGTGGAAGAATTTTGTTTGCCAAAGATACGCCGATATAGTAACAGGTGTTTTCCGAAATCAAATTGACGTAATACGTTCAAATTCGGTACAGAGGTTTTGCTGAGGTCTACATGCAGGCGAGCGAAGCGAGCACGCTAATCTCATTTTTGGACAATCCAGTCGGGGGTCCAGAACTCGGTACAGAGAATCCGCTGAGGTCTACATGCAGGCGAGCGAAGCGAGCCCGCTGATCTCATTTTTGGACGATCCAGTCAAGGGTCCAGGGGGCGGAGCCCCCTGGCTAGACGGATATGGCGAGCAAAGCGAGCCTGACGGCTAGTTTTTTAATAAAGGAACGGACTCACCGGCTCTCAATATCCCTGGATATGCCTCAGTCGGTAGAGAAGTTACTTCAGGTTTTTTCGACATCAGTTTTTTTCACACCGCACGCAGTAATATTTACGATTTGGTTTATAATATCTAATGTATCACAGTCAGGTTTAATTATTGCACAACTTCAATATTACAAGTGAGTCCGGAGGAGAGAGTCCAGCTCAGTCAACTGGGAGTTGATTGATTCATTGAGTACTTTATTTATGTAGATCACAATATATACTTGCTTATACACTTATATACAATAGCTTACAATACAGCAAAATTGAAGATTAATTCACATAATATAGACTAAGAAAATGATTTTATTGAACTGTATATGATATGGAAAAAGTAATTTGGAATAACTATAGATGATATTGTTATGCATCTACATAAAATTGGCGGAGCTTTGAGCATATAAATGTCCATTCTTTGGAAAGAATATCCAGGAATCGCAGGGAGCAAAGACCTTAAAGATGCATAGACTCACATGCAGCGCTAGTGTCGTATTTGGAATTGAAATCCGCCATTGAGGGGACAACCCATAAGATTATTACATACCAATGCCACCAATGCCTTTGTGATCTATAGTAATACGAATAAATAATATATAATATCTCATGCTAAAATACCCCAATGGCGGCCTTCAATTTCAAGTAAGAGCTATCATTGGGAAGGCATAGGCATTGTGGGTCTATATCTCTTTATGGCAGGGAGGGATGACGTAGGCGAGGAAGATAAGGCCGATAACCCTTCCCAAAGTTATGGAGCCAGGGGGGAAATTCAAAGAACACCTTCCCGAGAGAGGTAGAGTAATTATTATTAACAATGATTTTACAAAACATTCACACTCATAAACAGTATAATAGAACTGTAGGAAAATCTTCATGATATTAAAGCTGCATGAGATGAATGATAACTGACTGGCACCTTATCTTATCGATAGTAATAGTTACTTACTATCTATCAATTCGAGCCATGCCAGCCCGTTTACGAAATTGTTGTCACATTGCCAATCTCGATATCATATTTCTGAAGTCATAGGGTAGAGGATATAACAATTATCCAGCAGCTGCTGTGATGGACAATCCTCTAGCTATTTTATTGGATAGAGCATAAAACAGAATAGTCGGAAAAGAAAAAACAGGCTTTTGCCCAAAACTTCTCCTATTTCATAATTTTGTCCAAGTATTTAGGTTATGTCCATTTCAGTTTCTACACCAAATCATCAATCTGGAACTATGAATCGAATGAAACACAAATTTCAAATTTTAATAGATTGATAACGAATATTTCTTGATAGTTAAAATAACTTATTTAAATAGAAGATAGAAGATATTAAAATATTGAATGGAAAAGACTAAGATATTGTCAAAAAACCACAGATTTATTAATACTTAGAAAAACCATTCTCGGTTATTACACCATTGTCAATCTCTGATAAACAGAGTTTAAAACTGAAAACAGTTCATCAGAGATTGACAATGGTGTAATAACCGAAACCGGTCTTTCTAATTATCAATAAATCTGTGGTTTTTTCACAATTTATTAGTCTTTCTCATTCAATATGAATAATAACCACAATATTAACTTCTCAACTACGCAAACAGTGGAAATAACATCATAATTATCATAGTACCCTTTTTGAAAAGTTTTATAGTCCAGGCACCGAATGCTCAAAAAAGGTATGGAGGGAAACGTTTGGAACACAATTTTTGACTCTGCAGCTCTTTTAAGGATAGGCCTAGTGAGGGTGTGAACATATCAAAAGTCCTCACTCCTACCACCTGTGCTAAGAGGGTGAGGGTGGTTTGAAAGTACCATATTTTGGCTTCTTGCACATATCTCGAACAATATGCGTCTTTCTGGAATTCTTGTCGAATACAAAATTAAAGCTTACAAATTAGCTGACAAGTTTCATCTGTAACATTCTCCCATCTCTTCCAGTTTTTTTCAGGTATGAGCTCTCGAAAGTGTCACATTTTGGAGAAAACCCCTTCCAGCTCGAATTTTTTAATCTTTATGGCCTTATAACTTTTCAATGATTGATTGGAAAAGTCCGTGCTTATTATGAGCTCATACAGCATCATATTCTCTTCAATATCATGTATTATTCCATCATTCTACGCATCTCACTACAATTGTTGTAGCCGTTATAGTGTTGAGTGTAGAATCATCAGTTCAACAATAATAGATCAATTGACAAGGAAATTTGGATAGATCTTTTGGAACACAATATTCGACTTTGCAGCTTTGTTTGGACTAGTTGTCATGATTATTGATAGTTGTTTGAATCTATCAAGCTCATTTTTCTTATATCTGGGGAAGTCTGCAACATGAAAATCCTGTTTGAGATTCGATCGATTTTACTCTTATTGTAACATCTGTTATCTCGACTGAACCTATTATATTATGCGAGCAATTCCTGTATATCTGTTTATATTTTTATTTCAGGTTATCTGGTTATTTATGATCAACGGATCTTGAAAACGGCTACAACGATTTTCACGAAATTTGGAATATAGTATGTTCATGATATAAAAATTCGATGGCACTAGGTCTCATCCCTAGGAAAACTCGCTAAAGGACATGAAAAGGATAATTCATCCTTGGAAAAAAAATGATAACAGAAGATGCGTGTGCCTGTGTGGGAGATCAGCTGTGTAATCAATTAGCTTACCGTGTCTGGCGAGAAATCTAGAAATTTTTATTGACTCGATCAAAATAATCTGATTTGTTGACATGACATGGTATATCAAAATATTAAAAGTTAATCATTATTTTACAGTTTCAAGTGATAAGTGAGTGTTATTTTGTTATTCAATGTGGTATGTAAACAAACTAAATTAGAACTTTTATGTTTTCAACTATTTGGACTGAAAATTTGACCTGAATTCAAGTGTATGGAGCATAACCTACTTTTTGGAATATTTATAGTGTATGAATCAAAACTGGATGAAGAAACAGTTTTGGGGTGTCCTTGTTAGTCCTTCCCTAATCATTTTAAAGAATTGAGTTCTGTTTATCAATAAATAAATAACGAACGAAGCTCGGTGCCCCGAATTTAAATGTTAACTCGAAATTGAATTTGAATTATAATTTGTTTTTATTATAAATTTTGTTTGTATTATAAATGTTCACAAGCTTGTTTGTTTGTTTACAAACTTCATTCACTGATATGGGATTGAAGTTTTTTATAAAAAAATTTATAATAAATTTTATTATTAAATAAAAAATAATTGAATTTTTTTATAAAAAACTTCAATCCCATATCGGTGAATGAAGTTTGTAAATAGTAATTATAACACGCAACGAGCAACTAATAACTTATACCCCTACACATATCATTTATAGTTCAATTCATTGAATCATCTTTGCCTATTGAGCAATCATTCAATGCATAAAACTTTATTGTTTTAATTGTTATAGTATTCTAATTAGTAATGTAATTGTTTTTGATGTATTTTTTTCTTATGAATAAATTTTATTTGATTTGAAAAAAAATAATTTCTTATAAACGTTATTTTTATCATTTATGAAACATAAATAATAATGGAGGAGCTAATGGATGATCATGAAGCTAATTGAGGATAATTATTATCAGTAACTATGTTTTCTCAACGGTTGTTCTCTTTCTAATCGTGTACAGTGAACACGTGATTCCACGGCAAATGCTGTGGTTGCTCACTGTTCAATACAATTTCATGTTCAATTTCTGTTTCTAGTGTAAATCTATTTATGCAAACAGGGCAGTAAACTCCAATCCAGATTTTCGATTTCCAACGTGGCATTGTGTTCAATGTGCAGTTGATCCTCGAATATGTGTTCTCTGTGCATCCATTTCCTCTTACTCGTCACTAACAATCACTCCACTCTATCCTCTTGATGAATTTCTCTCTTTCCTCCTCACACTCTCCCACTTCCAGACATACTAACAAGCCCTCTCCCTCATTCCCTCTTACTTTCTCTCACTCTCACACATACTAACACTCCCTCTCTCTCACGCACACACTTTCAAACATACTAACACTCTCTCTCTCACAATGTCTCTCTATGTCTCCGTATCACCTTCTCTCACTCTCTCACATACTAACATGCAGTTACACTACAGATTTACGCGTCGCGAACATGAGCAATCCAATTTTAATCAGCTGATGCCAAGCTTTTTACATCTATATCTTACCGTTTCTGTAAAAATACAGATATAATAAGCTGATTAAAAGTGAATTGCTCAAGTTCGCGGCGCGTATATCTGTACGCACCTTATCCCTCACACCCTCTTCTCCTCTCACCTCCTCTCACTCTTATACATACTAACACACTCATTCTCTCTCCTCACCTTCTCTCACTCTCATACATACTAAAACACCCTCACTAACTCTCTCTATCCCTTTCACTTTCTCTCACTCTCACACATACTAACACTACCTCTCTCTCTCTATTTTCCTCTCACCTTCTCACAATCTCACACATACTAACTATCTCATTATCTCTCTCTCTCTATCCCTCTTTCTCAGAGCACCTCTCTCCTACTCACTCTCTTGTTTAGTGAAAGTCTTAAGCGCCCTAGCTTCGCTCTCTAGGAAAAATGAAGGCACTTATTCAATTAAATTCAATTCATTCCCTTTTCTTCTCACACTCACATATCTAACACTCCCTCTCTCTCTTCCCCAATCACACCTCTCTCTTCCTCTCACATATCTAACACTCCCTCACTCCCACTCTTTCCTCATCACACCTCTCACTCTCACACACACAACATCCCTCCTTTCACTATCTCTCTCTATTTCCTCGCATCTTCCTCTATGTCACTCCCTCTCCCCCTATCACACCTTTCTCTCTCTCTCACATATCTAGCACTCCCTCTCTCTCTCTTTCCCTATCACACCTCTCACTCTCACACATACAACATCCCTCCTTCACTACCTCTCTCTATCTTTTCCTCACATCTTCCTCTATGTCACTCCCTCTTCCACTCTTCTCACACTCTCACACATACTTTCACACACTCACTCACTCTCTCTCTCTCTTGCATACATCCTCCCTGACAAACAAGGTTGTCCCCGAGGGTTTACTGTAATCTATATGCTAATCGGTGACAAGCCTCGGCAGATTCATTGTTATCACGTCTATACGTGTTGAGCAAGTCTCATGAATCGAGTGCCAGTCTGTAGTTGGTGCAGTTCACACCACTAGATTGCATTAAAAATACAAGAGACTTTGGCAACGATACGGACAATGAGACTCCACCATTTGCTGGCGAAATTGGCATCGCTCATAAATGTGTAGTTTATATGGGACTAGCCGGCAGGATCGCTTCATACGCCTTATCCGTCTGGCCTGGGGGTTCCGCCCCATGGTCTCCTAACTATATCTTTCAGAAATAATAACCCCAGACTCACTTCGCTCGCATGCATTCTTTCTTCGAGCTTGCTTCCTCCCGTCAAATACAGATACCTATATGCAGGTGGTATCTTTGTCATAATCTTGGAGTCGTCACAAGACAAAATTTTTAGACCCTAGCTGAATTTCTGTGTACCTACTTCAAACATTTTCTCTCAATTTGTTCTTGAAAAATGTGAGGAAACGCAGGAAAACCGTAGGGAACGCCACGGTATATAGAAGAAGACGGTAGGTGTCACGCGCATGTTTGTGCTGAATTTCCGGTGTCGTTGACGTAATTTTATATACAATCATCTGGTTTTAACAAATAAGTTTTATAAATTGCCAATAGGTGTTAAAAACCTCGGTTGGTGGCGATGACGTAATCTAGCTGGCTGGCCACTGCGCACACATTTCATGACCCCTACCGTTTTCATCTAAATACCGTGGGGAACGCTAGGAATAATAATAATAACTTTATTCTCTAACAACATTATTACACCCTAGCTAAGCTTTTTTACTGAATTTGAACAATATCTGTTCATTTGTTCTCGATAAATCTGAGAAAAAGCCAAAAAACGCTGATTTTGGAAGTATCTTTGACGTTATTGCAAATTCCTTCTAACACAACATTAATACACCCTAGCTGAGCTTCTGTACTGAATTTGAACATTTCTGTTCATTTGTTCTCGATAAAGCTGAGAAAACGCTAACAAACGTTAGATAAACGCAGATTTTGGGCGTATCTTTGGAAATTTTTCCAAATCGGTTCTTAGTGCGCCTCTAATTACCTTTAACTGAGTTTTCTTATTATTTTCTTCCTCTGTATATATTTGGAATAATACTTAATTTATTATTATTTTTCAATTTCGCATTGTATAATTATTGTAATGTATAAATGCAATAGGTTTTTCAAGACCTAGCATGTAACAAATAAATCAATCAATCAATCTAAGGGGCCAACTGAACATACCTACCAATTAATTTGAACGTTTTTGATCCGGTAGATTTTTAATTAGTTCTGCGAGTGAGTGAGTGAGTCAGTCAGTCAGTAAGTGAGTGCCATTTCGCTTTTATATGTATATATATATATATATATATATATATATATTATATATATATATATATATATATATATATATATATATATATATATATATATATTTTATTCTATTGTATTATCATATTTTCATCCTTAAGAAATAGTCATTTATCCTTTCTTTTTCAGGTAAGCAGAAATTACACGTCAAATTGGATTTCAACTCACGGATTAAGGTGAGGACGTTAACTGAATCATGGTATTTTATTTATTTTATCATCTCCAACAACCTATTTGATAAGGACAATCCATTATTGTTGTCATTTGTTTCAGCTTGAAATAGATTGTGAACTAGATTGAGAGTCACATTGCAGAGTTATCTGGATTTTGTCAACTCAATAATTTTTTATTTCAATCTCTTAAATAGCTTTTATATAGATTATCAAGTGACTAGATAATTGCATTATATAGCCGGAACATGTCTTTATTGAACAATTTTAAAAGAGGAATTGGATTTCTAATTTTCATTTATATTTAAGAGTAGCTAAAGAAAAAAACAGACAGACGTATGCATGCCGACAGATGTCAATTCACATAACCGCAGACGTCGGAATTCAAATATTTAAGTTCAACTAGGAAACAAATTTCAGATTTTTTTTTCATTATTTTATCAATGAATCGTGCAAGGTTTATCAAATACTATAATGAAGGAAAGAACTTGTTTATACACGTACGATTAGGAAAATATGTTTGACGCATCATCACGTCTGAACTACTGAACTGATTAACTTGGAATTTTGCATATGAATTATTGATTAACCGAAGATGGTTATAGGCCTATTTTCAATTTTCCAAGATCTTATCATGTCAAGTTTTCAGTTTGTCAAATTTCATTTTTGTTATGCTTTCAGTTGTTGTATGGAAACAGCAGAAAATTTATTTTAAAAGGTGAAATGGAAGATAAGTATGATTTGGTTCCTTTAAAATAGAAATAACTGATTTTCTGTCACATCAAATTCTTAGTACGGCATCCTCGAACCGCCATTTTGATTCCAACTCTTTTAAAGTGGAAGGTGGTCATATGATACATGATTTCGATACAGAATTTCAAGAGAAAATTATTGTTGAGAGCCGTATATCGATATTCTGAGCAATTCAAAAGTTATTCTCATTCAAAGATACTGATCTATCTATCTATTATCATATCATTTATTAGGAAAGAGCTAGCTTATGCACGTAGTGGATAGGAAAATTATGTTTTACGCATTATCACGTCTGAACTACTGGACTGATTGAATTTAAATTTTGCATTCTTCTTCTTCTTCACGTGCCTGCTCCGTTTCGGATGTTGGCGATCATAATGGATATCCTGATTTTGTCGACGGCGCTACGGAACAGCTCTGCAGATGACTGGTGAAACCATAGCCTCAAATTTGCCAGCCATGAAATTCTTCTTCTGCCAGGTCCCCTTTTTCCGTTGATTTTTCCTTGAAGGATCTCTTGCAGAAGTCTGTATTTCGAGCTATTCCTCATAATGTAGCCGAGGTATTGGAGTTTTCTACTTTTAATGGTATTCAGGAGCTCCGGTTCTTTATTCATTCTCCTGAGAACCTATTGATTAGTAACTTTTTGCGTCCAGGATATTTCCAGCATTCTTCTGTACAGCCAGAGTTCAAAAGCTTCAATCCTTACCATTGTTTCTTTTGTGAGGGTACATGCTTCTACCCCATACAACAGAACGGAGAACACATAGCAACGCAATAGTCTCAATTTAGTTAATAGAGTAAGGTCGTGACTCTTGTACACCTTACTCAATTTATTGAAGACAACTCTTGCTTTTTCTATGCGGCATCTTATTTATTGTGTGTTATTCCATTTCTCATTGATGATGGTACCCAGGTAGTTATAGTGTGAGACTCTTTCTATTGCATTTGAAATTTTGCATATTGATTCTTAATTAACTTAAGATGGTAATAGGCCTATAACTATTTTCAATTCTTTTAGATCTTAACAAGTCAAGTTTTCAGTTTGTCAAGTTTTGAAATGGACCCTTGCGGAGCACGGGTTACCTGCTAATTTCTAAATGAACTTCTATTGTTTCTCATCAAATTTATTTCCAATAAATACCTTCAAATTGTGTAATTAGACCCAGTGACTCTCCTGCTATTTTTGATAAACTAGAGCTTTCGCATGTGCGATTTGAATCGTAGACATGCAGACGTTTCAAAAATCGTCTTTGGAGCAAAGAACGTCGGCATACGTCTGTGTGTTGCAACATTCGATACACAGAAAAGGGATTTTTTCTCCGTCTGTCAGCTGTGACAGACGTTCGTCTGTTACTGTGTTCACTGGCCTTGAAAACGCTCCAGAATGGTTCCCACGGATTATTTATAATAATATTCATGGATAATTCTGCATTCCTTGATCCATTTGTGAGCCTGAAAAGTTGCAAGTTCTGGAATTTGTTATACAGTTCACAAACCCTTCAGACTAGCTTTCCCTTCATACTTTTCAACTCATCTCAGCGGTTAAAAGCTTCTGAGAATGAAGATACCTCTCCCTCATTCCCTTCTACCACCACCTTTTCCTCCTTCACCTCCTTCTCCTCCTTCTCCTCTCACTCTCTTCATCATCACCTTCTTCTCCACCTTATCATCCTTCTCCTTCTTCCCCTCTTTCTCCTCCTTCCACTCATCTCATTGTTCTCCACCACCTCCTCCTCCTCCTCTACTTCTTCTCCTCCTACCACTCCTTCACCTTCCCCTCCCTATTTCGCATCACCTCTTTCTCATCATCCTCGTTTTTCTATTCCTCCTCCTTCTCCTCCACTCACTCATTCTCATCCTCCTCCTCATCTATCTCTTCACAATCTTCTCTTCTTCCTCGCCACCTCATTTTCCTTCTTCTCCTCCTACCACTCCTTCACCTCCCTCTCCCTCTTCTCCCTCACCTCTTTTTTCCATCATCCTCATCCTTCTATCCCACCTCCTTCTCTACCACTCACTCATCCTCCTCAATTAATCATCTTCTCATCAATCTCATCACAATCTCCTCTTCTTCCTCATCACTAACTTCTCCTTTTTCTCATCCATCTCCCCCTTCTCCTCCATCTCCTTCTCCTTCTTATCCTTCTTCTCCTCCATCTCCTCCTTCTCCTCCTTCTCTTCCACTCACTCATCCTCCTCAATCAATCAATCAAGTAATCAATCAATCCTCATCCATCTTCTCATCAATCTCATCACAATCTCCTCTTCTTCCTCATCACTTCCTTCTCCTTTTTGTCCTCCATCTCCTCCTTCTCCTTCTCCTTCTTCTCCTTCTTCTCCTCCATCTCCTCCATCTCCTCCTTCTCCTCCTTCTCTCCCTTCTCCACCTCCTTCTCCTTCTCCTTTTCCTCATCCTTCTCCTTTTCCTCATCCTTCTCCTTCTCCTCCTTTTCCTACTTCTCCACCTTCTCATCCTTCTACTCCTTCTTTTGCTTCTTCTACTCCTCCTACTCCTCCTTCTTCTCCACCGCCTCCTCCTCCTCCTTCTTCTTTCCCTTCTCCTTCTTCTCCACCACCTCCTCCTCTTCCAATCCCTTCTTCACAACCTTCTCTATCCCCTTCTCCTCCTTACCATCATTCTCCTCCTCCTCCTCATCCATCTCATCACAATCTCATA
This sequence comes from Nilaparvata lugens, assembly GCF_014356525.2. NCBI lineage: Eukaryota > Metazoa > Arthropoda > Insecta > Hemiptera > Delphacidae > Nilaparvata > Nilaparvata lugens. The sequence continues at coordinate 34,692,181 of NC_052512.1, forward strand.
CTTTTCCTCTCCACCTCCTTCTCCTCCTCGTTCTACTCCTTCTCCTCCTTCTCCTCCTTCTCCTCTCTCTTATCACCATCTCCTCCTTCTCCTCTCTCTTACCACCATCTCCTCCTCCTCCTCTCCCTTCTCCTCCTTCTCCTCTCTTATCACCATCTCCTCCTTCTCCTCTCTCTTACCACCATCTCCTCCTCCTCCTCCTCTCCCTTCTCCTCCTTCTCCTCATCCATCTATTCATCCCCTACCTATTTTCCTCAAACTATATTAATTTCCTGCCAGTATATCCTTACTGTACAGGGAAAATTTCCAGATGAAATTCTAAAGTTGTGGAATTATTTGTGGAACGTTGACTGCTCTCATAAATTGATTGAAGGTTGGTCCAATGTGAAAACTCGTTCCAGAAAATGTTGCCAGAACCAAACATCACCTCTCCCCACCCCACCCCACACAACCTTGCTACATAACTTATAATCGAGAGAAGCTTTTCACGGATGATGGAAGTTTTTGTGGGATTTGATCACAGGAAAGACCAGCTGATTCAAGCTTAAGAAAAGTTGTACAAAATGAAGTTATAAAGCGGGTTGAATTATGATTGGTGAGCGACTGGAGTACGTTGCAGGAAGACGCGTTTCAAAAGTTTTGATCGGAGGTTGTGGGGAAAACTAACTATACGAAAGTAGAATGATGAAAAGAAAATACAGGAAAAAGAAAAAAGTAGATTGGGGAGAATAAGGGATGTGGAAGGTGAGTTGGGGTGTGAAAAGTGCTCTTCCCAAGGATAAGGGAAGTATGAAACCAACCATATTTGAGACAATTTGAATAAAGCTGTTAAACAAAATAGGGAGTGATGATGGTCATGAGGACCAGTAAATTTCGAGAAAATTAGGAGAAATAGTATATTACGCTACAAGCACAGAAAGTTAGTGTTTACGGTATGAGGATAGTTTCCCGGGTGAGGCTTGCCGAGCCCTGGAATATGTTATCCAAATACCGTGAACACCATTCTGAGAGAGTCGCATACGATAATTTTCGCCACACTACAGGTATAGCTGACGCCAAAAAGTTAGGCGGTTTCGTGGATCTCTTGTGCGTTCCAACAGCTGATGTTAGCTGATGAAGCCGGCCTTAGCCGGAAAGAAACCTGTTCTGACGTCAGACGAAAGTCGTCTGCAAACAATGTCTTTCAGATCTGTAGGGACTGGAAAACAGCTGCTTTCTGTGCAGTAAGGCGAAAATAAAAGAACCATTGTGATTGAATCTCATGAAAGAGGATATTGAGAATTTCAATCAATAGTTAAGCAGTCACATAATTTAAGAATCTAGTGCGGCGCACTCACACAACTTTCCTTGCCGTTATGAAAATTGATCACCTGACGCTAGTGTTTACGCGCATCTCAAGTCCACTATCCAAAGATCTGAGCCAGGTCTCAGCAACAGCTCTGCTATTTCTTCATAGTTAATGATTCAATAGAATCAGCAGTTGCCAACAGTTTAAGCTGCGTTTACACCAAAGTTATTAACAAATTGTTAATAACTAAATCTTTATAGATACTATTAGATTGAAAGGGACTTGATGATATGATCATCATGTGTATGATAAGTTATGTTCAATCTAATAGAATCTATAGAGATTTAGTTATTAACAATTTGTTAATAATTTTAATGTAACCGCAGCTTTATAATTGAATAACAACATTCTCTCAATTTTCGAGCTCATTTCCAATTTCAGGTGAAAATGTTACTAAACATTAATTGTAGAGATTTTTGACCACTTGAATTTTCCTTTCAAATTGAATCTGGAGCCTGATAATTAGGAATATATAATCAAACATTCTTGCATGGATGGGGTGGAGCTCCTGAAATTTTCAAGATGTGGGACTTGTGGCAGTTAATAGAGCTTATCAATAACTATTCATGGTATAAATTTGATCAAAATCGTTGATCGCGAAAAACCCTGCTTTTGACAACATTTCCGCCATTTTAGCCACCATCTTGGATTGAATTCGATCGGAATTGTTTGTTACAGATGGAATTAAATAGAGAATGCATTTATTCAAATGCTAATTATAATAATAATAATAGAAATTGTTTGTGCCAGATCTTTATATTGTGAGGATCTTAAGTTCCAAATTTCAAGTCATTCCGTTAACTGGGAGATGGGATATCGTGTACACAGACATATACTCATACACACACAAACACACACACACACACACACACACACAAACATAAAGACCAATACCCCCCTAAAAAATCACTTTTTTGACTCAGGAGACTTTGAAACACTTAGAAATTTAGAAATTGGGGTACCATAATTTTTCCGGTAAGCAATACTGTCTTTATCTCTGGTAATAGGGCAAGGAAAGTAAAAACATATACTGCAAAAATATGTTTTGTCATGTTGTTGTTAGCAGATGGTTGGGTTGCCAGAGTAGGCACGGAACTGTTTGTGTGCAAATACAATGTATACTGATTATGAATAAATTACTTGTAAATCGACTTGATTAAGTTTCTTTTATTTTATTAAAGATTTAACATGTTTTATATGAATAAGAACAAATAATTATAAATCTCCTGCAAAGATTACATTCGGGATATAAGATACATAAAGATACATACGGGATGGACACGTATAATAAATGAATAAATGAATAAATGAATAAATGAATAAATGAATAAATGAATAAATGAATAAATGAATAAATGAATAAATGAATAAATGAATAAATGAATAAATGAATAAATGAATAAATGAATAAATGAATAAATGAATAAATGAATAAATGAATAAATGAATAAATGAATAAATGAATAAATGAATAAATGAATAAATGAATAAATGAATAGATGAATAAATGAATAAATGAATAAATGAATAAATGAATAAATGAATAAATGGATAAATGAATAAATGAATAAATGAATAAATGAATAATGAATAAATGAATAAATGAATAAATGAATAAATGAATAAATGAATAAAGAATAAATGAATAATGAATAAATGAATAAAGAATAATGAATAAATGAATAAGAATAAATGAATAAATGAATAAATGAATAATGAATAAATGAATAAATAATAAATGAATAAATGAATAAATGAATAAATGAATAAATGAATAAAGAATAAATGAATAAATGATAAATGAATAATGAATAAATGAATAAATGAATAAATGAATAAATAATAAATGAATGAATGAATGAATAAATAAATAAATAATAAATAAATAAATAAATAAATTGTCGGTCCCGGCTGAAGTATGATACCAAACAGGGGTTTTTTAATACTCAATTATATTATTTATGCTCTTTCAGTATATTGGGGAAGATGGAATGAATTCCCATAAAATAGAAATTATCTGGCGAGGAAGATTTCCAAAAGCATTTTTGAGATGTGACATGTAGGCTAGCAGAAGTAGAAGGGAGAAGTGGGAAACACTGTAGTGAGTTGCACGTTATAATGGCATTGTTTGATTAGCAATGATATTGCTAACCTTGTCTATCATCCAACAAATCGGATAGCGCTATCTCCCTTTCGCTTTGCTTTGTTGCCATATCGGCTTTTAACAATTTAGAATTGATAATTAATCAATAAAATTTTTCATGTCAATCATGAAAAGTAATTACGAAATTATTGAAAAATTGATAATACCATGTTCGATAAAATATAATTTATAATTTATTTATAAACGAGAATGAACAATAATCAATATCACTTCAATAAACCTGTATCTGGTAACGTCAATATGGTGACAAGACAGTGAGGATCGGCAACGTTGTTCTCCTATCTTTCTTCACTGCCGATATAACGTGGACCATACTATGATATCCTTTTGTCAACTGACTTATGGATAGTGAAGATCGGCAACATTGTTCTCCTATCTTTCTCTGTCATTATAACGTGGACCTCACTATAGACAGAGCTGAGCCCGGTACCACTCCATGAAACCGAAATAAATATTATTATGGAAAATATTCTGTAGAAATGAAAACTCGAAGAACCTTCCAAATTGGTAAAAATAATAGATGAAACAAAATAAAATATTGTCAATGAATTTTTCTGTCTGCTCACAAACATTGATGTTTGGGAACAGTTGCCAAAATTCTTATTGGAACTAAAACAATAAATAATAAGTGTTTCAAAATAAACTTCCAGTCATCACAGATAATATTATCTAATCATTCTAATATTCTTTCTTGAGACAAAATATAATTAAATAATGATAAAAGATCGAATTTGCTTCTGTCAGGCATGGGAGGTGAGAAGAAAAACCTATAAGCATTGTGAACTAGTAGTTCTGTGAATAATAGACCTCGCGCAAATATAAACCACAGTCTCTTCTAGTACTGTCCGTCAGAGTGGATTCTGTCCTGTCCTGTCGTGTCGGCGAGATATCGGTGTATATACAGCTATGCTGCTATCATCGAAAGCTTACCGAGTTGAAAGCAGAGAAAAGTCGGGAGAAAAATAATACTATGCTACTTCAAGTTATCAATTGCACGCCTCACTGCATGCAATTAATAGTCCACACAACAGCTGTTTTTCCAATGAATTACATTGAGATATTGAATTGCATGAAATTCTATAGTCTGATTTCAACTCTGATATTGTCGTATGAAGGAGGCTCCTTTTCCTTTTATATCATCCCTGAAATGCGAAATTTCCAAAAACCTTGTATTTACCTCGACGCAAAATTGAAAAAGGAACATACCTGTCAAATTTCATGAATATCTATTGCTGCGTTTCGCCGAAAATGCGAAACATGAATATAAACATTGTAATGTACTCGATTATGTGACATGAATTTTCACAATCCAAGAGCATCCATTGTTTAAAAATTGAAAGTGTCGACGACGGTGAAAATTCATGACAAGTAAAACTGGACTGTAAAATGTATGCGTCTTGGCAGTCGGTTACGAGAACGAGACCTGGAACTATCTTTGTTCCGAGACATCATTTTCCTGGTTCAGTGAGTTGCTAATATTATCAATTTTATTATTATATATTATTCATCAATAATATATTATCATATATTATATATATATAATATATTATATAATATATTATCTTTTTTATTGAAGGCAAATCCTGTAATTATTCTATTGTTTGTTACTTTCCTTGCCCTATTACCATAGGTAAGGAAAGTATTGCTTTCCGAATAAAATTAAGGTACCCCAATTTCTAAATTTCTATACGTTTCAAGGTCCCCTGAGTCCGAAAAAGTGTTTTTGGGTATTGGTCTGTATGTGTGTGTGTGTGTGTGTGTGTGTGTGTGTGTGTGTGTGTGTTGTGTGTGTGTGTGTGTGTGTGTGTGTGTGTTGTGTGTGTGTGTGTGTGTGTGTTGTGTGGTGTGTGTGTGTGTGGTGTGTGTGTGTGTGTGTGTGTGTGTGTGTTGTGTGTGTGTGTGTGTGTGTTGTGTGTGTGTTGTGTGTGTGTGTGTGTGTGTGTGTGTGTGTGTGTGTGTGTGTCTGTGTGTATGAGTGTATGTGCGTCTGTGTACACGATATCTCATCTCCCAGTTAACGGAATGACTTGAAATTTGGAACGTAAGGTCCTTAGACTATAAGGATCCGACACGAACAATTTCGATCAAATGCAATCCAAGATGGCGGCTGAAATGGCGAAAATGTTGTCAAAAACAGGGTTTTTAGCGATTTTCTCGAAAACGGCTCCAACGATTACGATCAAATTCATACCTAAAATAGTTTCTGATAAGCTCTATCAACTGCATCAAGTCCTATATCTGTAAAAATTTCAGGAGCTCTGCCCCATCTATGCAAAGTTTGATTTTAGATTCTCAATTATCAGCCTTCATATACAATTTGAACAAAAAATTTCAAGTGGAAAAGATTGACTATGAAAATCTCTGCAATTAATGTTCAGTAGCATTTTCACCTAAATCGAAAATAAGCTTGAAATTCGAGAAAATATGATTATTAAATTGCAAACTGTTGGCAACTGTTGGTTCTATTAAATCATTCACTACTAAGAGATAGCAGACCTCGTGTGTCTCCAGCGTTATTGTCCTATCACCAGCTGTCTCATATCTTTGAATACTAGACTTGGGATGCGCGAGAACACTAGCGTCGGGTAATCAATTTTCATAACGGCAAGGAAAGTTGTGTGAGTGCGCCACACCAGATTTTTTATAAAGTTTTCTCGAAATGAAACTGGAAACTTAAATACAATAATATTAAGAAAAACTGTATAAACAAACAATAGAATAATTACAGGATTCGCCTTCAAAAAAAAGATATGGATAATATATAATAATAAAATTGATAATATTAGCAACTCACTGAACCAGGAAAATGGTGTCTCGGAACAGAGGGGTAGAGCCGGGCCCGATTATCTGCTGTAGATAGTTGCAGGTCCCGTCCTCGTAACCGACTGCCAAGAGGCATACATTTTCAGTCCAATTTTACTTGTCATGAATTTTCACCGTCGTCGACACATTCAATTTTTTAAACGATGGATGCTCTCGGATTGTGAAAATTCATGTCAAATAGTCGGCTACATTACAATGTTTATATTCATGTTCCGCATTTACGGCGAAACGCAACTATAGATATTCATGCAATTCGACAGGTATGTTCCTTTTTCAATTTCGCGTCGACGTATATACAAGGTTTTTGGAAATTTTGTATTTCAAGGATGATATAAAAGGAAAAGGAGCCTCCTTCATACGACAATATTAGAGTGAAAATCAGACTATAGAATTGTTCATCATAAATCAGCTGTCGAGTGGATTACAAATTTCATACAATGATGCATGCAATTCAATATTACAATGTAACTTATTGAAAACACAGCTATTGTGTGGACTATTAATTGCATGCAATTGATAACTTGATATAAACATAAATGTAGAGAAATGCGAAACCATCGACTTTAATCTTAGACCTCACTCCGCTCGTTCAATAAACGTAATACATGTAAGATTCAAATACCATGTGGATTTATCACACAAATGACTGAATAATTTACCTGATACAAAGTGATGTGCTACTGAATATGAATGGATGCTCTCTACTAAGCTGTCGTGGTTTTACTGAAGTATTTTTTGAAGCCTCGTGGAGCTGTTTTTCAGAACAGTCATTAGTGGAATGAAATTCTGAATTTCTTCTACTGATTGTGACATTACTCACACATTCTCTCACGCGTTCTCTCTCACACTCTCTTCCTCTTCGACTGTTATCCATGTGAGAGACACATGACTGTTTCTCTACACCACTCTCTCTCTGTCACTCTCTCACTCTCTCTCTCTCTCTCTCTCTCTCTCTCTCTCTCTCTCTCTCTCTCTCTCTCTCTCTCTCTCTCTCTCTCTATCTCACTCACTAAACCCCATATTATTCCGTTCTTATTATAATTTGACGAAGCTCATCCTATGTATAATACTTTCTTCTTCGAACTCAACAAAAAATAGTAGGGCAGATAACAATAATTCTCTCAAGTTTTCATTTGTACCTCTTTCCATTCTGCATCAAATACTGTGGCCCATATGAATAAAACCAGAGCAAAAGCATGGAGCATAAGGTTTTGCTCATGAGCATAAGGTAGAAGCAAAAGCATTTTCTCATTTTTATATGAATAAGCTTCACCTTATACTCTTACCTTATGCTCCTGAACTCTGGAGCAAATGCTCATGTATTTCAAAGATTTTTCATCAGCTGATTCGCTTTTGTAGCCTTACTTTGTTTTATAGCTCACGGAACGCTAAATATGCAAGTGGGGTGCACCGCTTGTGTTTGCGTCGTCTGCTCTGTTTTCTATTTATGAATAGAGTTTTAGGTTAGTTGAGTTTAGAATTTTGAAATAATAGCGTGAAAAAATGTTATCTCTATAATTATCTTCAGCATATTCTTATTCTATCAATAGCCTTCTTATAATCGTCTACACTCTCATCTTTTTATATGCCTATTTCCTATTTTGCAATGGTTATCTTCATATCGGATAGGTATCTTTTGTATATATTCTTTTGTAGGGATAATGGTAATATATATCATGGTTGAATCTAAAATGAGTTTCATAGTTCTCAACTATTGGTTGTGATCGTATCTGGTATAGTTTCCTCTTCCTCATACGAATTAGATGAGCCATTTTACTATGAGCAAAAGGTGATAAGCTGCTCTAGACTAGACTCACCTTCTTTGAAGTATTTGCTTCAAAAGTTGAGCAAATGCTCTAGTTTATTCATACAATTTTGAGCAAAAGCTTTTACTTTTGAGCGAATGCTCAAACTATTTTTTTTGATGAGCATGAGCAAAAGGTTTTGCTCACTTTTATTCATAGAAAATGAAGCAAATGCTCCATATTCTAGAAGTATAAGCAGATGCTCAACTTTATTCATATGGCTCTGTGTCTCAAGCATTCATTCTCCGCATTAATTCACTTTGAATTTGGATTCCAACTAACATAATTATATGAAACTTGATAATTAATGATAGGATTGTCGGCCGGTAAGGAGCAATAGCTAGATAAATAACAATTACATTGAAATAATTGAAAGAATAAGACTTTGATATTATTATCTTTGATTTGATAAGATTTGTCATACAATCAAGTTATTATATTGAAATATTTTGAATGTGAACACCCATTGTGTAATACATCATTTCAAAGGCATTTTTCAAACAAGAAAGATAAGATTAATTGAAATGTTCTTTGATACTTGTTTTAAAAATGGCGGTTGATTGAAGTTCTAGTTTTCAAAGAAATGAGGGGTTGTAACTCAAATATTTTAAAAGTAAACACCCATTGTGTGATACATCATTCTGAAGGCCTTCTCAAAACGAGAAAAATGGCGCCGATAAAAATCTTCTATGATACCTGTATGAAGTTTTAGTTTTTGAAGAAATAATTGATGAAGTTCAATCAGCCATCAATTTGGATAAACCTATCATAGAACATTTTCATTAATGTCATCTCTCTCGTCTTGGGAAGGCCTTCAGAATTATGTATCACACAATGAGTGTTGACATACAAAATAATTGAGTTACAACCCCTCATTTCTTTTGAAAAGTGAAACCTCAATCAGCCGCCATTTTGGATACAGGTATCATAGAAAATTTTTATCAGCGCCATTTTTCTCGTTTTCAAAAGGCCTCTAAAATGATGTATCACACAATGGGTGTTTACATTCAAAATCTTTGAGTTACAACCCGTAAGTCACCCTCTTATGAAAGGTTGAAATTATGATGTGGGTACGTCAAAAGTTGGATTATTGACCAATAACTTATCCTGAAAGTGACAGTATTATATCTACAACAGTCTTCAATTTATTGATCGGTTCCCATACATATGACTCTGTATAACAAATATGTGAAACTTATAGTGAGTAGGTGGATGATGTACCAGAAGAAGAAGGAGAAGAAGAAGAAGAAGAAGGAGAAGAAGAAGAAGAAGAAGAACAAGAAGAAGGAGAAGAAGAAGGAGAAGAAGAATAAGGAGAGAGAGATAAGAAGAGGAAGAAGGAGAAGAGGAAGAAGAAGAAGAAGAAGGAGAAGAAGAAGATGAAGATGAAGGAGGAGGAGAAGGAGAAGAAGAAGAAGGAGAAGAAGAAGATGCATGAGAAGAAGGAGGAGAAGAAGGAGAAGGAGAAGAAGGAGGAGGAGAAGAAGAAGAAGGAGAAGAAGAGGGAGGAGGAGAAGGAGAAGAAGGAGGAGGAGAAGAAGAAGAAGGAGAAGAAGAGGGAGAAGGAGAAAAAGAAGAAGGAGGAGGAGGAAAAAGAAAAAGAAGAAGGAGAAGAAGATAATGAAGAAGAAGGAGGAGGAGAAGGAGAAGAAGAAGGAGGAGAAGAAGAAGAAGAAGAAGGAGAAGAAGAAGATGCATGAGAAGAAGGGGGAGAAGAAGATGAAGGAGGAAAAGAAGAAGAAGAAGAAGTCGAAGAAGAAGAAGAAGAAGAAGAAGAAGAAGAAGAAGAAGAAGAAGAAGAAGAAGAAGAAGAACACACACACACACACACACACACACACACACACACACAGAGACCAATACTAAAAACCATTTTTTGGACTCAGGGGACCTTGAAACTTATAGAAATCTGGAAATTGGTGTACCTTGATTTTTTTCGGAAAGCAATACTTCCTTCACCTATGGTAATAGAGAAAGGAAAGTAAAAAGACAGTAGTCGACAGTAATCGGCTTGAGTTAACAAAAAATCGCCTTGAAATTCGAAACATGAACGTCCCATACCATGGAATATCTTCTTATGCTACCTTTTCTCTATGATAATACTGATTCCCCCTCATTATATTGTAGAGTTGGGTGTTTAAAATGTCAATTGAATGGCGATAATTTGTGCACTATATAATGATAATGCTTATTGTTCTTCCGAACGTTGCACATCATTCTGAATTAGTGTCACATGAATTTCATCCGCCCCTATCCTGTGCCACCCATTGTTCTATATGAGTAACATCAATAATGCCAAAGCCGAGGGGCGGAAAAAGATAATTACGTGTGTGGGAGAGTGAGAGAGAGCGTAAAAGGAAGCCGACGAGGATGGAGTACAATAGAACCAGCCATGGACATAACGCCATTGTCTCCAAGCTCGACAATGTTTGGCAGATTAAAAAAAGAAAGAGATGGAAATTCTAGTTGCCCACGGCGGCACTCGTAAACCGTTGAAAGTTCATTCTCATTTTGGGAAAATCATGTGGAACGAACTATTTTGAAGAATCATTTCTACGATAATCCCATTATATTAAGCGAGCAATTTCTGTATGTCTGTTTATATTTTCATTTCTGGTTATCTGGTTATATGGTTATTTATGTTCAACGGATTTCGAAAACGGCTCTAATGATTTTCACGAAATTTGGGATATAGTAGGTTTATGACATAAAGATTCGATTGCACTAGGTCTCATCCATGGGAAAACTCGCTGAACGACATGAAGAGGATAATTCATCCTTGGAAAAACAGATGATAATTTAGTCGTCTCTCGATAACAGAAGATGCGTATGCCTGTGTGGGAGAGAGACAGAATTATTTCCAGCTGTGTAATCATAATCAATCAGCGAAAATGTTACAATTTAATCGACTTGATCAACATAACCTGATTTGTTGACATGACATGATAATCCTCCTGAACTAGAGTATATCATAATTTTCAAAGTTGATCATTATTTGACAATTTTAAGTGATTAGTGAGTGTTATTTTGTTATTCAATTTGGTTTATAAATAATCAATATTAGAATTTTTTTGTTTCCAAATGTTTGAACAGGAAATTGAACCTGAAATCAAGTGTATGGAACATAACCTACTTTCTGGACTATTTATAGTGTATAAATCAAAATCCAGGAAGAAAAAATTTTGAGCTGTGCCTGTTAGTACTTCCCCAATCATTTCAAAGAATTGTGTTCGGTTTATCAAAAGTCAATAGATAAATACCTAGACAGTATTGAGAATAGCCTCCAATCAATTCAAGATAAGAATAATTGTGTCTTTGTTGGAGATATGAATATTGACTTGAATGCGAATAACAATATAACAAGTGAATATATTCATATACTAAATAAAAATGGTTTTGAATCCTTTATTAATTCTTTCACGAGAGTAACAGAAACTACGCAAACTTGTATTGATCATTTTTTTCTCAAGACTAATAATAATGATATAAATGAACAATCTTTTGGTAATGTATTAAAAACATCAATTACAGATCACTTTTCGACTACTTTACACATCCATCTATCAAATAACAGACAGGCGAAACAAAAAAGTAGCTTTCCTATAATTGACTATGCACTACTGACTAAACGCATCGAAGACGAGGACTGGGGGGTTCTTGTACTCTAATGAAGACGTCGGTATTGATTCATTGACGGAATTGTTTGTGGAGAGACTTAGGTGTCATATAGAGAATTCTACAAAGATGAAATCTATTCCACATAAAAAACGAGCCTTAAAGCCTTGGATTACACCGGGTCTTATCAAGTCGATAAATGTAAGGGATTCAATGAAATTAAAACTAATTTAAACAGCCATATAACACTTTATTAAAAAACAAGTTTAAAGATTATAGAAATAAGTTGAATGAATTGATCAATATCACTAAAACAAATTATTATAAAAATAAATTAGAGGAACACAAAAACAGTAGTAATAAGTTATGGAATGTTATGAGGGAAATTATTGGTAAAAATGCTGACAAAGGAAATAATATCAAAATTG
>NC_052512.1:34709363-34755288 GCF_014356525.2 Nilaparvata lugens
TATGGATTCTTAGTTCACCGTAGATGGTTATAGGCCTATTTTGAATATTTAAGGATTTCAGTAGGTCAAGTTTCTAGTTTGTCAATTTTTTTGATTGGACACGTTGCAGAGCTCAGGTTACAGTCTAGTTGATAATATATTATTATAGATATCTCCACCATTCAATAGAACTCGTTTCTGGAGTAGCCTTCTATTGATGAATGAATAAAAATAATCATTATATTCGCTCATGAACAATCCATACAAATACAATCTTCTTAAGTGATCTGCAAGTATTCCTTATAAATGCCTCACCTTCCAAATCAACTCTGACAGTGAATGCTGGACTCCATAATATTAATAATAGGCCCACTCTAGGAGCCATCATTTAGAAAGTTGCAATCTCCATGTAATATTCTTGCAAAATGTAGCCCAAGGATTCTAACTCAGTCAAAATAGTTATTAGTATCTTGAGTGAGAAGTACTGTTTTTTCTCCCTGAGGGGAAAAAACATTTTTCACTTGTGATATACATAACATTTTTCTTCCACCTACGTTTTCATAAAAACTGCAAAACAAATAATTTTTGATAACGTACGTGACCAAACAATGTGTTACAACATAATCTAAAAAGTTAACAGAAACAGCTGGCTTGTAATCACAGTTCTCCGCCGACAGCGCTATCTGTCGGCAAAAGTTGTAACAACAATGGCCGCCACAATAACTACAGCTATGATGCAGCTCCCGTTTCAAATTTGAATAGTTGAATGAGGAATATTCGTTGGCTGGTATTTTGAATAACATGGGATAAAAAACAAATTATACATTTTTTCAGTACAGTGATATGAAGTTTATAAAAATTTTAGCATAAAAACATGAATTTCATATATTGATCAAATGTCTGGTTGAGATATTGAATATAGTTGTTTCAATGACTACTCTATAAGCTTCATCATCCGAGCTTAGACCTTCTAACCTATTTCAAATGTACGTTTTTGAAATAGAGATGCTTCCTTTGTTATTCAAATGGAGTCTTTTTCACGCTCTAGGGAGTTTTTCTGTTTTCTCCTCCCGAGAGCGAAAAAGTGACACTTTAGTATTATGTTCCAGGGAGTAGAGTAAGCACTTTAGACAGGAGGTGGAGGAAAAATACATTGATGCCGAGTAAAAAAGGGTTAAACCAGGATCTTTTCAGGTTGTTAGTATACAGTACATAGCCTGGACGGAAGAGACCCCATTGTCACACTGCTTGCTAAATATTATTCATTCATCAAAAATCATTCTTCGTTTTGTAATTTTCCTCTCAGTCTCTGGAAAGGTTCTCTATTCTTTATTCTTGGTGAATATTCTCTTAATTCTCTTTTTAAGAAAGGTAATCGCGATTTCCACCTTTGACACACAATTAAGTCCGATTCATTGAGGAGAGTGATACCAATATTTACATTATTGTAAAAGTGATTTAATTGGAAGAGACTAGCTTGGAGATTAGTTGTTGAATATTTTTCAAAGACTGTTGATTTGGTTTCATGGGAGTAAATGAGAACAGATCGAGAAGATTCACTTGGAATGCTTCTCAAAGCACTTCCAATATTTAGACAGCAATTTGAGCTTTTGAGTCAGTAATTATTATCTGGATTGCTGGAGATACGGACAGATGGCATCAATCGAATAACTGACGCAAGCAACATCACAGTTTCGATGCAGAGAAAAAAAGGAGAAGGAGAAGAAGAATAAGAAGAAGAAGAAGAAGAAGAAGAAGAAGAAGAAGAAGAAAATTAGAAGAAGTAGTATGGCTTACAGATTTCGGAAGATTCAATAGGAATCAGAATTAAAATTTGAGATGAGAATTGAAAAAGTAATTTTATTTTTGAAAAATACTTCAATAATCTTCAATAAGGTATTCATGATTTTCTAAGTTGGAAAGTTCTGTTCATGAATGTCATGCTCATCATAGCCTATGCTTCACTTTAGGAGAAAGAACTTTTGACTATATATCTTGACACTGACTACCCAATAAAAATCAATTGGTTTATCAAAAAAGGCCTTCTGCCTTAGGTTGTTGACTTTCATTTATTAACATCACTTTTACTAACATATCTCTCTTTTTTGATAGAGGTGACCGCATCCTTCAGCTCAGCAATTTCGTACGGCATAGGTGAGGTGAAGACTTTGTCTGCGACAAAGCACCAGAGAAAGTAGTCACATGGTGTGAGGTCTGGTGATCTTGGTGGCCACAGCAAAACTTGTTGGTGTTCCTCAGACGCGTTCTTATTCCAAAAGTAGTGTATAGATAATAGTGGATGTATAGATAATATAGAATAGTATATGATGTCTGAATAGTATACTATATACTATCCTTGTGCCTATCCAGCGTCGAGGCAGTGTTATGTTAAGGTACCGTCGAACTTCGTTATAAGAATGTGCGGGACAACCATCTTGCTGAAAATGAAGTCATTCAATAGCCGAGGCATAAGCGATAATTGCAACATGTCCATGTACGTCATGCCGTTCACTGTCGTTTCTGCCAAAAAGAACGGCACATACACTGCCATTAAATTTGTTGGCAGCCATTTTCTCTACTGTCCACATCTAGCGGGCAAACGGTCAATTAACTGCTCAGTACCCCTGGAAGAAAACTGGAAAGCTCAATTCACACTTACGCGACTCAGGTCGAGAATAGACTCGACTCTAGTCGAGAGCATGTGTTTCCAAATGGTGACATTTAAACCAGTCGATTCTAGTCTCGCCGCGACGTCACCATTTGAAAACTCATGCTCTCGACTAGAGTCGAGTCTCTTCCTGACCTGAATCGCGTAAGTGAGAGTTGAGCCTTATACCTCGACTCGAATTGTACGACTCCAGTCGATGATACTCCAGTCTATCGACCTTACAACTTTTCCCTTCAATATCAGTTCAGTTCCATGCTACTCCATTTTCTAGCCTTACTTTATTACAAATTTAAGTTGTACGTCACCACTTAGCATTTAACAAATCTTATAATAATAATTATTATTATGAATATATTGTCTTATCTGATTCTTATTATTTTCTCATCTAAAAAGATAAAAAATCTCTCTCAACAAACATAACCTCACTTTCATTAATAATGCAACGTTTGCAACGTTTTGCAAATGTACGATGCATCTCAAGTCGAGGCTCGACTAACATGTCAAGTCGACTTTCGACTCAGTCTCACAGTCGCAAGGTCGCGGAGACTAGAGTCGACTGGTCTGAGTGTCACCATTTGAAAACACATGCTGCGTCGAGAAGAGACTAGAGTCGCAATCTCTTCTCGACTTGAGTCGCAGTCTTTTCTTGAGTTGAGTCGCGTAGGTGTGAGTTGAGCCTTTGTCAATTTTCAATTTATCATTTCAATTTCAATTTATTAAAACACACAAAACAAGACAAAGCGAAATGACAAAGAATTACAAAACAAATAAAATACAATAAAATGCTACAATTATAAAATAAAAAATCTGGTGTGGTGCACTCACACAACTTTTCTTGCTCATCGATCTATAAGCCACATTCTTAAACGAGGATAATCTTGGGGAATAACATTATGCCGATTGGCGGCTAAATAATTTTTTCCTCCACCTACTGTCAAAAGTACTTACTTTACTCCCTGAAACATGATACTAGAGTGTCACTTTTTCGCTCTCGGTACTAAAAAACAGAAAAACTCCCTAGGGAGTAAAAGTGACTACATTTAAATAACATGGGAAGCATCTCCATTTTAAAAACGTACATTTGGAATAGGTCAAAAGGTCTAAGCTCAGATGAGGAAGCATACAGAGTAGTCATTGAACCAACTAAATTCAATACCCCAACCAGACATTTGCACGATATATGAAATTTATGTTTGTATGCTGAGATTATTATTACAAACTTCATATCACTATACTAATAAAATGTATATATTTTTCTCTTTTATTCCATGTTATTCAAAATATCAGCCAACGAATATTACTTATTAACTAATCAAATTTGAAACGGGAACTTCATCATAGCTGTAGTTTTGGCTGTCACAACTTTAGCCGACAGATAGTGCTGTCGAAGGAGAACTGTGATTACAAGCCAGCTGTTTCTGTTTACTTTTTAGGTTATGTTGTAACACATTGTTTGGTCACATACGTTTTAAAAAATTATTTTATTAGCAGTTTTTATAAAAATGTAGGTGGAGGGAAAATGTTGTGTGTATCACGAGTGAAAAATGTTTTTTCTCCCTCAGGAAAATTGTTGCCCTCGGCTTCGCCTCGGGCTTCAAACTTTCCCTCAGGGAGAAAAAACAGCACTTTTCACTCTAGATATACAAATAACTATATTAGAACTACGATTATACCATTGTTATTGTTTTCAGAGTACATTTTCCTTTGTTTGAATTATGAAATTTAAGGATTTTTTGAAAGTTGTCAAAACAGCTGTTCTACAAATAAAATATCGACGTGTGTTCTTTTGAATAAACTGCTCTACCCACCTACTTCAAGCACGAGGAGGAGGTTACAAAGTAAATTTCTCAAGGATGCGGTGGACCCCCTGTTAGTTTCTCAGGGAGGAGAGTCATGCTAGTTAATAGAGCTGATATATAACTATACAGGGTATGAATTTGAAAAAAATCGGTCAAGTCATTTTTGAGAAAATCGTGAAAAACATGGTTTTGTAGTAATTATCCGTCATTTTTCTCACGAATATTAAGGAGCACCTACAATTTTCCCAGAAATGAGACTCATGTCAGTTGATAGGGCTTATAATGGTATCAATGGTATAAATTTGAAGATAATCGTTGGAGCCGTTTTCGAGAAAACCGTGAAAAACATGGTTTTTTAGTCATTATCCACCATTTTTTCCGCCATTCTGAATTGAATTTCTCACTGTCGGATCCTCATGGTATGAGGACCTTAAGTTTGAAATTTCAAGTCAAACGGTTAATTAGGAATGGAGTTATCGTGTTCACAGACACACACACACACCCACACACCCAAAAATCATGTTTTTGGACTCGGGGACCTTGAAGCGTATAGAAAACATGAGATTAGGGTACCTTAAATTTTTTTGGAAAGCAATACTTTCCTTACCTATGGTAATAGGGCAAGGAAAGTAAAAAACCATGGGCTTTGTGGTTGGGTGTGTTTAAATTGCTCTCTCTCATTATTGTGTTTGAAATAGTTTTTTGTAATGAAATCTCGCAGCCCCGAAGAACATTTTTGGAATGCTCTTTATTATACATCATAATGCACATAGAAGAAAATCTATACCAATCTACTTCCTCCCTCACACACCTTCTTCCTACATCATACTCTCCCTCTCACTTCTCAGTCACTCTCAATTTTCCTCTCTCTCCTTCCTTTTTCTCATATTCTCGTTTCAATAGTACAGGGACATACTGTACCCACACCTTTGCCTGAATACTGAGTGCCACTACTTGAATGCGCAGCGCAGTGCAGTCTTCTGCCACACGTTTCCATTCCCATCATCACGTATGAAGTCGCGCCACATCCTTGCCAGTTCGTTAGCTTCGCTTCACGTGTCTGCATCATGTCACACATCACGCCATTTTGTTTTTATGAAATCTTGAATTACTAGTAGTTCTGTGAACAGTAGTCCTCGTGCAGTTATAATCCACAGTCTTCTTTTAAGTCCGGTCCAGACGCACAAGTTTAGCTTCAGTCTTTTGCTCAAACAAAAGTCGGATCATATAAGTCGTTGCGTCTGGACGGTAAAACGGATGGGTCTTCAAGCTTAAGTCGTCAAACTTGAAATGTATCGGCCGGGAATCTTTTTCCATCAAACCGTCCGTCTTTTGCCTATCCACCAAAACCTAGATCGCGTAGAAATGGAGATAGAGAAACTGTGATTCCAGCTTCGGATTCAGTGCCCTCTGAAAAAAGCAAGATTTTCATCGATTGTATATAACGCCATTCAACCCTTTTTTTCTTTCTTGATTTCCATGATACTCTCAGAATTTGATGTTGATATTATGATTTACTATCATGATAATATTAAGATGTACTATATTGTTGATAAGAATACTATCTGCAAATTTTCAATTAATTTACAATCATCACTGTGTCTCGAGATATGACTTGTAAACAAAGACATTTAGCGATGAACAGTAATATTTTTGTCATTATGTTTTTAAATATAGCATTATCCAGTTGAATCAGCGAAAAATACGCTATAATATTATTACTCTTCTACCGGATATATTATGTCAACCGTATACAATTCAATGAACCATATCACAATTCATATTGTAGTGACACATGACCTCTAGCTACTTTGGACTGTTGTAAAAATTAGAATTGGAACCGTTTTGGGCAAAAGTTAGCCTATGATACTTTTCTGTAAGTTGTATAATTTTGAATGATTGAATAAATAAATAAATGAACCATATCAAGAACTGAGCTTGTGAGCACAAAAATAGGAAAACGGACGACATAAGACGGATACGTGTGGACGCAATTTTACATCCGTCTTTTGCTTGAACCAAACGATCCGTCTTTTGCTTGAGCAAAAGACTGATGATAAACTTGCGCGTCTGAACCCGGCTATACTGTCCATCAGAGTAAATCCTGTCTGTATGTCGTGTCGGCGAAATATCGATGTGAAAACGACTAATAGCTGTTGAGGTTCGTGTATCAAAAATGCCAACATCAAAAGCTAATCTCCTCCAAGACATACTGGCATCAGGTCAGCACGAGTTGAAAGCAGAGGAAGGTCGAAAGAATGTTACTTTCAGTTATATACAAAAGTTTACAATACAGCAAAATTGTAGATGAATTAACAAAACATAAACTAAGGAATAATTATTGAGCTGTATATGATAGGAAAAAAGCAATTTGTAGTAACTGTAGATAAAATAGATAATATTGTAATGCATCTACATAAATTGGCAGAGCTTTGGACATATCAATGTCCATTCTTCGGAAAGAATAAATAAATAAAATAAATAAATAAATGTTTATTTCCCAAAAAACTAAAACTACAACATCAATTACACAAAATATTAGATAAATTACAATATTACATACAATAGTTAGTTACAAAAAATCCTTATAATGTGTCCTCTACTTGTTTAGTTTTTTCTGTGTGGAAATTGACCTACTCCACTATGGCGTACCATGTTCTAGAGTAGGTTTTGTTGTTTTTTTTTGTGCGTATTATTAATAAGTTAGTGTTTAGTAAGTCATTAGGTGGTTAGTTGTTGTTTGAAATAATGTTTTCTATGTTCTGTCTTCCTTTGCTCATAAACCGATTGTGTAATATTGTTTTGAATTTTCTAGGATGATTAATCTGTTTAAAGTTTGCAGGAAGTAGATTATATAAGTTTGGTGCTAAATGATTGAAATGTCTCTGGTATAGTGCCTTCCTTGCAACACAAGTGATGAGAAGATTCCTGTATCTGGTGTTGTGGTTGTGGTTTCTGGTTTGAAATGTTGTTTGGTTCTTGTGTAATCTGCATAGTATCTCCTTGGAGTAAAGCTGTCTTGGATCCATCACGTCAAACTCATTGAATAGCTGGTCTGATGAATAGCGTGGAGGCTTCTGGTTGATGACCCTCATGATCAGCTTCTGTACCCTGACGAGCGGTTCGATGTGCAAGAAGCTTGCACCTTCCCATCCCACAATCCCATACAGCATGAGGGACTGAGCTAGAGAGAAGTAGATAACTCTTAGACATCCCTTGTCGACCAGTGTCCTCAGAATCCTGGTCATCTCCCAGGTCGGTTCAGAGAACAGTAGATCAGTATCATCTGCAAAGGTGGTGATTGATCCATTAATTTCTATGTTGCATAATGGGTTTATGTAGAGAAGAAAAAGAATTGGTCCTAGTACTGCTCCTTGTGGCACTCCAAACTTTACAGTCAGCTTGTTGCTTATACATCCATTGACTCTGACACATTGTGTTCGGTTTGATAGGTAGCTCTTGAAAAGATTCCATGCGACTCCTCTTATTCCATAGTTATCAAGCCTTGAAAGAAGAATGTCGTGTGACACCGTATCAAAAGCCTTCTTTAAATCTAAGAATACTGCCAATGGTTTCTCTTCAGTGTTTATTTTATCGGCAATCTGAGTGGTCACATAGTGGATAGCATCATTTGTACTGCGACTAGATCTAAAACCATATTGGTTTGGCGATAGAAGATTATTTTTTTCAAGAAAGCTGATCAGTCTTGTTTTGATACACTTTTCAAAAATTTTTGATAATGTACTTAGTAATGATATGGGTCTGTAGCAATTCATATCTTTCTTATCTCCTGTTTTGAAGATTGGACAAATGACAGCTTCCTTAAGACACTGTGGAAAACACCTTCCTCAAAAATTCTGTTTGCAATATGTGTTAAAGGCTTGGCAAGTAACGTATTATTCTGTTTGAAAAAATCTGGCTTTAAATTATCGAGTCCAGGTGCACTATCAGCTTTAAGACTATTAATGATTTTTATCATTTCGTCCTCACTGACAGGTGTAAAGAATAATGACCGGCAGACTATCTGATCAGCTGCCGCATGCTCATCTGCGCCATTACAATCGCTATTTAGAATGTCCTGGGCCAGTTTTGATCCAATACTAATAAAAAATTCATTGAAAGAATTTGCCATATCTTTATCATCATCTCCC
Source organism: Nilaparvata lugens (assembly GCF_014356525.2). Classification (NCBI taxonomy): domain Eukaryota; kingdom Metazoa; phylum Arthropoda; class Insecta; order Hemiptera; family Delphacidae; genus Nilaparvata; species Nilaparvata lugens. The sequence goes on from NC_052512.1 coordinate 34,717,961, forward strand.
AATTTCAATTCTCTCCCTTCCAAGTTGATTTGGTGGATTTGTGTTCTTGGCCGTTGCACTTCAGTTATTTCTCTTATTACTTCCCATGTTTGCTTGGAGTTGCTGGAAGTTTCAAATCGCCTTGAAAAGTATTGTTTCTTAGCATTTTCTATTACACTTGTTAGTAGATTCCTGTACCTTCTATAATACTCTCTAAGCTGTAGATTCACTGTATTATTCTTGCTTTGTCTGTGTAATTTATCTCTCTTCCTTATTGATGTAATTAATCCATTTGTAATCCAAGGCTTAATTTTTCTTTTTGTGTGCGATACTCTATTAATAACTTTACATTCTTCTGTGTATTTCTTCAGTATTTCTATCATTTTCTTCAAAGCACTATCAGCGCATTCCTGCAGGTACACGGAATTCCAGGTCTCATTTGTTAGTGCTAATGAAAGTTTATTATAATCAATACTTTCATAGTTGTAGGGTTTTCTTCTGTTGTGATTGTGTTCCACCGCATCATATTTAATCCCCAGAATAGTTATAAAATGATCTGTAATAGAATTTGGGAAAACTATTGGTATCATATCTTTTTTAAAGTTCATCAGAATATGATCTATATACATGAAGCGCTATTATTTCCAATACGAGTTGCCTGCTTTATACAATGTAGGAATCCATATTCACTGAGTAGATTATCATAGTCTTCCTCGTCATAGAGGACTATCGTCATAGATAGTCATATTCGTCATAGAATATTCGGAAAGAATATTCGAAGTACTCTTCCCACTCATTCTCTACCAAAACGTTAATTTCATTAATTATTCAACTAGGGATTTATTTTAAAATGAAAATATCGCAAAAGTTTTAATTAATATGAAGATTAAAGAGAAAAAAAAACAAAAAATAAATAAAGAAGGAGAAGAAGAAGAAGAAGAAGAAGAAGAAGAAGAAGAGAAGAAGAAGAAGAAGAAGAAGAAGAAGAAGAAGAAGGGGAGAGAAGAAGAAAAAGATAAAGAATAAGAGAAAGAATAAGGAGAAGAGGAAGAAGAAGAAGAAGAGATGAAGCAGAAGAAGAAGAAGAAGATGAAGATAATCATGAAGATGTAGAAGAAGAAAGATTAGAAGAGGAGAAAGAATAGTCCACTAGTTAGCCTCCCGGGTTGGAGAACTCGCTCATGAACTATTATACCAATTTCGAAATCCGCAAATTATGATATTCATTCAAATTATCAAATGAGAATCGATAGAGCTTCATAGTTCACTCCATATGGATGAATAATGCAAAATTCAGTAGGTGATTAGCATTTGAGTTGCTATTCTTATAATCTTCAGACAAATCTTTCTCTTCATACCTCGGCAGTGTTCCTAGATCGTTTCTCAACAATGTAGAAATGTGGTAACAAAATATTTTATTTCATTTATTCATTGTACAGGATACTACAATTATGATAATTGTCATCATGGCATTGAAGGAATAACTAGGCTGAGCCTGTACTATTTCTCTCCAGAAATTTCATAAAAAGTTAATGTTGTTCAAAGCTTGAGGTTATGATGTCACACACTGATCCGTCACTTGATTTTTGATCCAGGAAGATTTTGAATTTTGAAGATTGACATAATACTTTGGATGAATCACATAATGTATCACAATGAATAAAAAACTTTTGATAAAAATGAAAAAATATAATTCACCATTCTGTACAAGAATTAACAGTTTGTTTGTGAACAGATATACCAGTATAGACTATTTATTCTATAGAAGGCAGTGGCAAGACAGTGAATCGGCAATGCTCTTTTCCAATATTTCTTGACTGCTCTTATAACGTGGACCTCACTATAGTTGGCTCATCTTATATTTATTGAATTGCCGTGGAAAGTTTATATGTGCTATGCAATATCTATTAAACCATTCACACAACTATCTGCAACACTACAGCTCGGTTGCACAGACGCCTGTTAAATCTTAATAATGATTTAATTCCACAAGAACCAAGATCTTTCGAAAAAAAAAGCTTTTCTGATTGGCTATCGGGGAATTTTATCGGGATTGAAAGTTAAATAAATGAATAATCTTTCTATCGGGATAAAAGGTAAATAAATGTTCATTTCCCAAAAAAATAAAACTACAACATCAATTACACAAAATATAAGATAAATTACAATTACATACGATAGTTATTTTCTTAAAAATTCTTATAATGTGTCCTGCACTACTTGTTTAGTTTTCTTCTGTGTGGAAATTGACCTACACCACTATGGCGTACCATGTTCTAGAGTAGTTTTGTTTGTTTATATTTGTGCGTAATATTAATTAGTTAGTGTTCAGTAAGTCATTAGGTGGTTATTTGCCACATAGTTTAACATACAAGAGAAGTTTTACATACTTCTTTGCAACCGGGTCTGGATGCAAAAATTGAAGTACTTGAGCATTGAAATGGAGAAATTCATAATCTTCATTCATAAAGGAAATAATTGGCTTATACACGTACGGGATTATGTTTGGCGCATCATCACGTCTGAACTACTACACTGATTAACTAAAGATTTTTCATATAGATTCTTAATTAATTAACCGGAGATGGTTATAGGCCTATTTCAATTCTTCAAGATTTTATTCAAGTTTTCAGTTTTTCAAGTTTCAGAATAGACCCTTGCGGAGCACGGGTTACCTGCTAGTCCATAATTGACTAAGCGAAGTGAGGAGTAAGATTCAAGTCGACGGTTTTACATTTCTCTTTATGTTACAGTAATATGTTTATATTATTTATGTTCATATCTTCCGCATCTACAGTAAAACGCAGCAATAGATTTTCATGAAATTTGACAGGTATGTTCCTCTTTGAATTTCGCGTCGAAGTATGCATAAGGTTTTTGAAACTTTGTATTTTAAGGATAATACAGAAGGAAAAGGAGTCTCCTTCGAACGCCAATATTACCGTAAAAAAACAGCCTTAAAATTATTCATCATGAATCACCTGTCAAGTGGAATATCAATTGCATGTTACTAGTAGTTCTGTGAACAGTAGACCTCGCGCATTCATGAACCACAGCCTCCTCTAATACTGTCATTTACAGTAAATTATTTCCTGTTCTGTCGTGTCGGCGAGATATTGGTGTGTAAAAAAACTAATGGCTGTTTGGGTTGTTGTACTGACAATGCTAATAATTAGTTGTAAACACTTATGCTATTATCATTATTAAAGCTTACCGAGTTGAAAGCAGAGAAGAGTCGAGAGAAAAACTATGCAATTTAGAGTTATCAATTGCATGCCTCATTGAATGCAATTAATAGTCCACACGACAGCTGATTTTTTATCAAGTTACATAGAGATATAAATTGCATGCATCATTGACCGAGCGAAGTGTGGACGGTCTAAAGGTGCGTACATATTTACGCACCGCGAATATATTTATATCTCTATGTACCTTGGTGAAAAATCAGCTGTCGTGTGGACTATTAATTGCATGCAATTTTTATTCAGTATTAAATGAGTGTATAACCCAGTATATATTGTAATCTACGTAAATAAAGTAATCAATCAATCAATCTTCTTTTTCTTTTTCTTCTTCTTCTTCTTCTTCTTCTTCTTCTTCTTCTCCTCCTCCTCCTCCTCCTACTCCTCCTCCTCCTCCTTCTACTTCATCTTCTTCCTTCTTGTCTTCTTTTTCTCATTTTTTCCTTCTCCTTTTATCCTCCCTTTATCCTCGAGAAAAGACTCTATCAGTTGGGCATCTAACTCAATTAAGTGAGGTGTGACGGGACGTGTGCCAATAGTTGTCACACGAAATCACGTGATCCTCTGGCTGGGGGTGTGGAGGATCGGTGAAAGGGGTTACAGCATACGTGACATCCTCTCGCTAATCCGACACCCTGCTTCGTTCGAAACTAGTTTCTTAGAAGTTTTCGAAATGAACTGCTGTGAAATTCATGTAATAGAAATCCGGGGGGGCTCAACCAATCAACAATTTTCAATTCTCATAGTTTGTGTGAAACTTGAGACTTGCTAAAACTAGTCTAAACTAAGTTGAGACTTGGCCCTCCATCCGAAGAAATTACAGGGTTGCCAAATCGTGTAAAATTGCAACTTTCTCAAATTTCCAATTCAACGTCAGAATTGGATGTAGAATATATCATCCCCGATATCCTAGTAGTGATGGAAAAGTTTCAGGGTTGAATGATTAAAAGGAAATTAAACTTTTATGATCAAATTGGGAACATCGCGAAGATTTGTTTTTCTTTTGCATATCACTTCTCTCATGTAACGTCGTAATGCGAACGTAACGCGTCGTAATGCGTCGTAATGACGTAATCATGTAACGTCGTAATGCGTATTAATTTTATATCAAATGAACGAGGAGACTGTCTCCTTTCTGTTGGTGTCTAGATCATTTTTAACCGACCCATAGTTATTTTTTAATTAATAATTATGTTCGTCATTGTCGAGACATTCCGAGCAGAAAACATGGAATATTCGACATGCTATAACATTTTTTGTTTCAAAAGATAAGTAGGTGGTGACAGCGAGAAAGTTTCTCAGAAATAATTGAAATTATTTTTCCAATTGTCAAACGTACTCGGAAGATCTTGAGTGAGTAAAAACTTTAGTTTAGTGTATTTTCCTAGAATCTATAGATTCTTTCTTTCATAATTTTCAGCATCTTTCTTGGGGAGATAATTATTCCTCTTCCTCTTCTTCTTAAATACTTGAATTAGACTCTAGTCTTGATACTTGAATTATATTATCCAGGGAAAGGCACAGTAAAAACCTATTGGAGAAAGTATTCTATTCCAGTACACCTTATCCTATAATAGTTATCCTAGGATGATTAGAATAATTATTCTATAGTGAGATCCACGTTATAATGGCAGTGAAGAAAGATAGGAAAAAAACGTTGCCAAGTCTCTCCATTTTGCCACTGACTGTACACAGCTGTTACTCAATTCATCCTATCAAATTTAATCTAATAATAATCATCATTTCCTTGATAAAATGATAAATTCAATGTCAAATTGATCACGAAAATATATTTTTCATAATTTCATTCAAAAATTTGCTTTCATGACTAAGATCAGATTTTTAATTTTATACAAGCCTGAAATGGCGGCTAATTTAAAAAACTGTGATACAACAATCTAAATTTCAAAACAACAGAAGATGAGTTATTTGGCAGGTATTCTATTCCAATTTTCTTTAAAAATGATAGAAAAATAGAAATACTATTCAAAAATAAGTAATTTTAATGGATTAATTCTGAAATAACTTTTCAATATTATTTATACCAGTACGAGTAGGTCTAACCTATATGGGTAGGCTAACTGAAGCATGGATGAAGTCTAGGATGGTTAGTTATCAACTTTTAAAATGTCATTCCAGGTATTTTAATTTGTGTTTCTCGTTCGGTAATGTTTAAAAATTATTTTATTGTTTCAAAAATATATTTTAAATCAATTATACGACTTGTGTACTCAGTATTTTGATAGAATGAAGTAATAAAATGGCGGCTGAGAATATGGTTTGTTCAGTTTTGTACAGTCACTGTCAAAAGTAAATATAAAATATTCTGGCAAATAGACAACATTGCCAAGCGTGAGAGAGATAGTGCTATTTGTTTTGTTGTATGATAGAAAAGGACAGCAACAGTATTGTCAATCGTACACTGCCATTATAATGTGGACCTCACTATAGTACATACATTATTTCAGTATGTGGGGAATTCAAATTCAAATCAATTTATTGCATTGAATAAATACACGGTTCAATAATCACAATTAGTACAATTCCGAATGAATCAACATTATTCGTATTCAAACACTTGATCAAAATAAGAGTATTGTCCAATGTATGAATGACATTCCTTATGATACTTGTGGAGTGAGAAAATATTAACACGCTTCTCACCACGAAGTAGTGCCTGTGTGTGGAGAGGAGTCTACGTATTTGTAGGGGGAATTCTTTGCACAGTAACGTAGAGACATTGGGACATACGAATAAAACCAGAGCATTATGCTCATGAGCATGAGCATGGAGCATAAGGATTTGCTCATGAGCATTGGGTAGAAGCATAAACATTTGCTCATTTGTATATGAATAAGCTTTACCTTATGCTCCTGAACTCTGGAGCAAATGCTCACATATTTAAAAGATTCTCCATTAGCTGATTCGCCTTTGTGGCCTTACTTTGTTTTTAAAGCTCACTTAAGCGCTAAATATGTAAGTATATACATATTGTAAGTATATACATGTTTGGTCGTCTCAGTTCTCTATCTATGAATCAAGATTAAGGTCAGTTGAGTTCTGAATATTTTGAAATAATAGCGTGAAAAATGTCATCTCTATAATAATCTTCAGCATAATCTTATATCTCAATAGCCTTCTTAAAATCGTTTACAATGCCTATTTCCTATTCTGTGATGGCTATCTTTATATCGGATAGGTATTTTTTGTATTTATTCTTTTGTAGGAATAATGGTGATATTATATCATGGTTGAATCTAAAAAGAGTTTTATAGTTCTCAACTATTGGTTGTGATCGTATCTGGTATAGTTTCGACTCACTCACACGAATTAGTTGAGCCATTTCACTTTGAGCAAAAGGTAAAACCATAGAGAAAATATAGCATAAGTACGAGATAGGGCGTTTATGTCGCAGCTTTTACTGTTATCCCAAGCCGATAGTTCACGTAGTTCTTTCATATGCAGCTGTGTGACGCTGGTAGTCTCTCAAATTGTGCCATTCATACACTATCATCCCAACAAAACAGTAAGAATTGACAATAATCGACAGTAATCGGCTTGAGATAACAGTAAAACTTGCGACATAAATTCCCTATACCATGGAATATCTACTTACGCTATTGTTCCTCTATGGTAAAACGCTGCTCCAGACTAGACTCACTTTTTATCGAAGCATTTGCTTCAAAAGTTGAGCAAATGCTATAGTTTTTTCATACAATTTTGAGCATAAACTTTCACTTCTACTATATTTTTGATGAGCATGAGCAAAAGGTTCTTTAAGAAAATGGAGCATATGCTCCATATTTTAGAATCATAAGCAAATGCTCAACTTTATTCATATGGCCCAATGAATAATAATCATTCCAAAACTTGTTAAGTGAAAAAAATAATTTGTTGACATATTGGTAAAAACTGTTGCTGAATCACAGTATGCTCTGTGCCAATGAATTCTCGCTGGAAGTTAATTCATCATTAGAAGATCAATATGTATTATTTTCAAAGATGTTATTCAATTCATCTAACCGTTTTTGTAGAAATGAAACTGCGCATGCGCAGAAAATTGGCATGGATTGGGAAAACTACTAGTTGACTTGACAGGTTTTGGAAAAAAATTAAAGTTTCAATGGTGATTACAGCTTTAAGAAGCAGGTTTTGCCAAGAAACACACTAGCAAATGATAAAGTCATATGTTTTGATGAGATATAACCTGGAAAACAGAAATCTGAAAAAATTGACTTAGGTTTTGGAATGGAGCTCTTCAATTGTCATTTACATATCCTCATTGAATGACTCTCATCAGGAGATGTTCATGATTCTTTGAATAGTTCATTCAAACTAAATACGATTGAGTTTGTTGTCGATGAAGATTAGCTTGCAAATATCGAAGAGAATAGTATAATCAATGTAGAACCGAGATTAAGAGAAGGAGGAGGAAGAAGATTAAAGAAAGAGTAGTTGATAAGGGGGAAACATGGTGAATAAGATCAGAAAACGCTACAACATTGAATTCAGCAAACAAACTTCGGCATTTGGATGATGAAAGTATGGAGGAATAAGAAAACTCCACGCCTCAAAAATGTTTGTATTTTGTCAGACGTAGTTTTGACTTATTTAGAATTCAGAGCAGGATTGGACCAAAGGAAGAGGAAGATATGAACAAGTCGCGACAAGGAGAGTGTAGAATGAGAATGAGAATGAGAGAGGAGAGATGATAAGGGAAAGGAGTGTTGTAGAGTTGCTTAACGAGGCTTTTGAGTACAATATTTCTGCAGAGCGTTTTTGTAACTTTTCCATTTCTGAGCTGCGTGATTATTTTTCTTGAAAAATTTCGAGGTTTATTGATGAGAGTACAATCTGGAAAGATTGGAAAATATTCAACAAAAAATATTTTCATCGAGAATAATCAATAAAAAAATATTTACCAATATTGGAAAATATTAGGACGAAGATGAAGTAGAAGGAGGGGAAAAAGAATGAGGAGCAGAAGGAGAAGAAGAAAAAGAAGAAGAAGAACAAGAAGAACAAGAAGAACAAGAAGAACAAGAAGAAAGATAAGGAGAAGGCTTAACCAATGGGTTTTACCTTCACAAACAATATTCTTATCAATTTAAGTGAAAATATTATAGCTTATTAGTCTTCAAGTAGGTGCTATTAAAATTAATTGAAAAAAATTACAATAGTTTTTGGCGTGACTGGAAAAAGAAGCCTTGAGCTCCAGCCACGAGTTCTAAAAATATCAAAAACATTTTTTAATCTAATAACAGCAGTAAGATTAATTTTGTTTATCCTATTATATTAAGCGAGCAATTTCTGTAGGCCTATATATAATTATGGTTATGTGGTTATCTGATTATCTGGATATCTGGTTATCTCGTTATGTGGTTATATGGTCATATGAGTGTTCAACAGATCTCGAAAACGGCTCCAACGATTCTCACGAAATTTGGAACAAAGTGGGTTTATGATATGAAGATTCGATTGTACTAGGTCTCAACCCTTGGATAACTCGCTGAAGGACATCAAAAGGATAAATACGTCCTTGGAAAAACTGCTGGAAATCTTGTCGTTTGTCGATACCGCAATGGGAGAGAGTGAACGAGTGCATGTGTGTGGGATCATCCAGCTCATCTCACAAGAAGAAAAATTCAGCAAGAGAAACTTTTTTCGTTTATTTCTTTTTTTAGAAAACATGTTCACTTTAGAAAGTCCGAAATAGTAACTAGATGCTGTGAGTGTAGAATAGTACATAGTACATTAACAAATATTCTAGCAAACATAGTAAATCAGATTTATAGTATATCTATTTGTAATTGATGATGTGTTTGTTTTTTGACGTGTGAATAAATTGTTATTTTGATGAGTGATAGTAGCTTAACCTAGATTTTGATTTGGACTGTAGTAAGAATTTGAAAAGGGACAGTTTTGGGCATAAGCCTGTTATGCCTCCTCATATAACTGTAAAAATAATACGACTGAGAAAATGGATAAATAAATATAAACTATAAATTCAATCTTTGGTTACAAATTTCCTATGCTTTCACACTCCAGAGCAAAGCTCGGTCCCTTGATATTGGATGATAATCTATGGATTTTGAATTAATTATCAATATTGAGAGTGCCTGTCATATCTTCTATTGATGTACCCTGAATAAGGGTACATTAATGTACCCTTGAAGGGTTCTATTCATGTATCCGTCTAGTCTTTTCGGCTACAAATCTCATACAACTTGTTTCAAACAACAGTCCGGAATTCCAAGTTTCAATTCAACAGTTCCTTCATCTTCCGTAGAAAATGAAACCTTCAATTCCAGAGCTTGGATCCTGGGGAATATTTCTGCTTAGTCGGAGATAATGGGTACCCTGAAGGTGGAATAATGTATGATTCAAGAAACTTATTCAATAATACTTCAAGCAAGAGATGAAGATGGAATGTAATTTGATGTAATTTTTTCTTGTTTCCGAAATTGGGTGTAATATCAAGTGATAGAAACTCGTCAACTAACCCAATATGCGACAAGCACAATAAAGCTGCGTTTACACCGGAGTTAATAACACGAGTTATAAACAAAAAGTTATTAACTTGACTGAATCGTCAAAACTCGACTGATTTCTCTTGACAAGAGTTAATAACTCATGTTTCTAACATGAAAATATTCCTTGTTATTAACAAGATCTTGTTATCAATATGATTGACTTCCATATGGTTTCATTTAACGAGACTATTCATATGATATAACAGCCGGAATATACAGCCAAAAATTGTTTACAAATTTGAAATGAAACATGTGTGTGATCATTAAAATAATGATCTTCATCTGATCGAATGTAGATAAATTATAATGCGTTTACACCAGAGTTTAAAACAAAAGTTTTCAACATAAGTTGATAACATTTTCTTTAGGCTGCTAGTTTTGTTATCAACAAAAGTTGATAACTTTGTCACGTGTTTTGTCTGCAGCTGTAGTTATTAGGGAACAGCTGTAGTTGTAGGGAAGGGATGCTGGGCGAGGGGGTTGCGGGGAAGATAGTAACCTGTTATTAACAAAAGTTACCGACTCTCGATGAACAACATAAATCTTGTTAATAACAAGGAATTTTCTGTTGAAAACACGAGTTATCAACATTTTTCAAGAGAATTTTTGTCGATTCAGTCAAGTTGACTTTTTTATTAATAACTCATGTTATCAACTCCGGTGTAAACGCAACTCAACATGATGTTATTAACTTTTATTATTAGCATCAGTTGAGAACAAAAATGTTAAAAACTTGTGTTATTTACTCCGGTGTAAACGCAGCTTTATACGGAACAGACTAAATGAAAAACTCAATATCGTGATATTCACTCTTCTCTCACTGCTACGATATTATTTTTACATGAGATCATTGAATTTTTCTCCTTATTACACTTTTCTCGGTGCATTTACGCTTATTCCATCCAGGAATTACATGAAAATATAATTTATTGAAGGATGTATGCTGGCTTCACCCAGTTAATGGAAACCTTAGTGGGTTTCCGCTAAACCTTCAATCCTCAGAGATGAATGATAACTGGTTGAGTTTAATTGGTGGAAATTGATTGGTTGAGTTTGTTGGAGTTGGGATTGGCTGGAAAGCATAGACTAGAGGCTTGTGGTCTGTGCAGATAGTGAAGGAATGTCCTCCTAAGAGGTGGCGAAAATGCTGTACCGCTACATAAACAGCAAGTAGCTTGCGATAGTATACTGGCCAGCAACTTCCTTTCGAGGATAATTTTTTTGAGAAGAAAGCAAGAGGTTGCCAAAGTATACTGTCCAGCAACTTTCTTTCGAAGATAATTTTTCTGAAAAGGAAGCAAGAGGTTGCCATACGTCTTCAACCAGTTGTAAGCATTCTCTAATTATTGAGTGATTAGAAGCATCAGTAAATAAACCAAGTGTTTCATCCTTGAATGATTACTCTTTCCCATTCCTGAAGTACTGTCATTAATTCATGCTCCATCAAGAAATATTGCTTTCTCAGTCCAGATGTTTGGCGGTATTCAAAAAGTGTTTCCTTTTTATTATGTTCCCTACTTGATTCATTCTACAGAAATTTAATTTTATTTTTGTAGAAATTAAAACTTTCTTCCCACCTTCAAAAATAAACTAGAAAGTGTTCAATGCAAAATTGAATGAATATTTGGAAACTTTTTATTGGTTAAAAAAGTTTTGAAAAAGTTAGTCAATCGATGCTGTAATTGTGAATTGTAAACTGTTCACGTCGAACAGAAATTTGTTCTTCATCCATCGTAGATCGTAGTGGATAGCGTATCTAGGTAACGTAACGTAGATAACTTTACTCACGAGAAATATTATGTGAAAATGCTTGCTGTCCATCACGTCGGGGTCACCAATATGGGAAATTTGGTTTGTGGATTTCCTATGATAAAATAGGTTGAATAAAACTGAATGAATTTACATGTTTTAATGTGGAGATGACAAAATTGAACTGAGAAAATATTGAAAAATACTGATACAATTAATAAACAAACTAATGCGAGTTCAGAACAGGTTATTAATGACAGGACGTGGCTAATATCGGATGATTCGCCACACACTCTACTCAGAAATATTCAATTTGAAATCAGCACGTATCTAGTACAGTACGCGTCTTCTAGCTTTGCCTTCGTAACTTTAAAACGACATTTAGACAAGGTATAGTTCGCAGGGTAATATCATAGAGAAACTATAGCGTAAGTAGATATCCCATGGTATAGGGCGTTTATGTCGCAACTTTTACTGTTATCTCAAGCCGATTACTGTCGATTACTGTCGATTTTTACTGTTTTGACCGGATAAGAGTGTATGAACGGCACAATATGAGAGACTACCAGCGTCATAGAGCTTCACAAGAAAGAACTACGTGGACTATCAGTTCGAGATAACAGTAAAAGCAGCGACATAAACACCCTAAACCATGGTATATCTATTTATTCTATTGTTTCTCCATGGTAATATTCACGGCTTTGCAAAAACATCAGGCTTCAGGGACCCTAGATCCCTAGATGGAGGAAGCTCCCTACACACAGAGATTCTTCATGAATGAGAGAGCTGCAACGTATCACCCACAATATTGAAAGAGCATGTTGAACATTTATGTGAGCTGATAGGCTGTGTTGTGCTAAGAGGACATACCTCCAAAAAGTTTCTTGTGTATCTTCTTGGATGCAACACTTTCCTTTTGAGATGATACAAAAGGGCATCTGTTGCTCATGGAAAGATGATATATTGGAGCTCTTTGTGTATCTTTTTGGATGCAATACGTTCCTTTTAAGATGATAGAAATGAGCATCTGTTGCTCATGGAAAGATAATATATTGGAGCTCCTTGTGTATCTTTTTGGATGCAACACAATCCTTTTGGGATGATACGGAAAAGCATCTGTTGCTTATGGAAAGATAATATATTGGAGCTCCATGTGTATCTTTTTGGATGCAACACGTTCCTTCTGAGATGATACAAACTAGTATCTTTTGTTTATGGGAAGAAAATATATTGGAGCTCCTTGTTTATCTTCTTGGATGCAACAAGTTCCTTTTGGGATGATCCAAGAGAGCATTTGTTGCTTATGGAAAGATAATATAATGGAGCTCCTTGTGTTTCTTTCTGGATACAACACGTTCCTGCTGAGATGATACAAAAGAGCATCTGTTGCTTATGGAAAGATAATATAATGGAGCTCCTTGTGTATCTTTTTGGATGCAACACGTTTCTTTTGAGATGATACAACAGAGCATCTGTTGCTTATGAAAAGATAATATAATTGGAGCTCCTTGTGTATCTTTTTGGATGCAACACGTTCCTTTTGAGATGATACAAAAGAGCATCTGTTGCTTATGGAAAGATAATATATTGGAGCTCCTTGTGTATCTTCTTGGATGCAACACGTTTCTTTCGAGAAGATACAAAAGAGCATCTGCTGCTAATGAACAGATACGTTTTCAAAAATGTTCGATATTGTAGTCTAGTGGCTCTCCGCCGATAGGCAAAGCTACAGGACCCCAGACTGTGGACTGGTGATACAGATTTTGAGCTAAATAGCATCTTAAGTCACAAGGACGGGAAGGGCCTTTTTGCAGGCGGGAATGATGTTTCTAGTCGAGGCGTTAGCCGATACTAGAATTTCACATTCGAGCACTGCAAAAGACATTCACTTCCAAGTAACTTACACTATTTTTTGTCTTAATAATTTAGAAACAGAAAACATTACCTGCTTGTGCTGACATTACTACATAGTTTACAAGTTTCGAATCAGGAATTTATTGATTGTAGTTGACAAAACTTCTACCTGGAGCGCTGAAAGGCGTTTTTTGTAGCAGTTTTGCTGTTCCTAATTGGGAACTAGGAAACATATGATTCTATTACAGTATAGTATGCTGTGATGAGAATCATTTATGTTTATTTGTTCTACAATCTGCTGTTTACCAGCTTCATTTCATGGATGTAGAACAGCTGAAATTGAATGGCTATGACAAAATAGTATATTTCGCACCTAGGGCCGAAAATCAGGGAATTTTCCAAGTATTTTTTTTTTCATTTTCAGTGGATACAGCTTCAAATTACAAATCTTATAACTATGATCGGGAAAGAACAACAGGCAGGGCCCAACTCTATTCTGTTCCCAAATTTTGATAATAAATAACATGTCAAGAAAATAGGTTGTTTTTAGAAGTAGTTTTGAAGTAGACTTAGTTTTTGAAGTAGTTCCAAAATTATCCACAAGGTTTAGTGGTAAACGCAGTACTTGAGCTGGGTTTGGGTGGATTTCAATTTGTCTGAATAACCTGGAAGATTATGTTCAATTATGTTCCAATGTGGGAGGTTGAGTTTATACTTTTTTATTCTCTCAAATGGCAATAAGATGATATTATTATGAATGTTTCGATTCTTGAATAATAAACACATATAAAGAAAAGTCGACTGCGGAAGTTGAGGTTAGAAGTCCTATCCTACTCTAAAAATCTAATTTGAATAGTTTATAATATATCTTATTTGTATTTTCATCCATCCAAATAAAATGATAGTATCTTGTTGCAGAATACTTTATTCAATTCTAGAAGCATAAACTAATTCCGTTACATAATATACTATTTGTGAAAACGTTCAGCACCATGTATATTGCCCAAGTAGTTCCAAAATTATCAACCAGGTTCCGTGGCAAACGCAGTATTATGAGGTTAGAGGTCGGATTCTATTATATTCTATTATATTTCTATTCAATTCATTAATGCAAGTCATCTAAATTTAAAATTTATAGTTTTCATGTTTATTTTGGACTAGAATGTTGTGAAAATTGTACATGTGAAATTCTAACCTTATCTTAGGCTGTGTCACCTACAAATTTGGAAGAAAAATAGCACAAGGACTACCTTATTATTTTATCTACCAATGTTATTACATTAGTCTCATATGTGTTGTGTTGTCTCTGAGAATTGAATTTCAATAGTTTATAAGATTTCATTCATTCAAATAAAATGATAGTATCTTATTGCAAAATACTTTATTCGATTCTAGAAGCATAAACTGATTCCGTTTCTTCAACTATTTTGTAAACACGTTCACATCAAATCAGAATCAGCTGACTTCAAGGTTATTTTACAGCCCTAGGGCCGTAATAAAATTTTACCGGCCTGGTCAGAAAATAATCATTTTCGGCCTCCATATGACGCACGAAAACCAGCTCATTACATATCCAAGTGGGGTGAAAATTATGTTTCAGTTCTCAACGGCATATTGCAGACTAACCCTGGGAATCAAGTTATCGTTGCAAACAAACATTTCCATTTTGGTGAGACAAGAAACTGCTCTGAAGTCTTGTCCTTCAACATTTCCCACAAAATGGCCGCTGGCCAATGATGTAAGGCATACGAGAACCAACTGTTAATTTATATATTCAAGCTTTGATCTCTACACACATTATCAACATTATCATCATCATCATCATCATCATCATCATCATCATCATCATCATAATGGTCATCATCGTCATTATAGTGATGGTGAGTGTCCTTTGAGCAGTGTCCTTCTAACAGAACAAGTGCAGGATAGAGAGAGCACTCTGTGTAAATAATTCAAAGCTTATTCGGAGCGACATTCCACATGCAACCAATCTCAGCACTGCTACATCCTCTGATGATGACGGGGTGGGGGTGACAGAGAAGCTAACAAAGTGTGTGTGAGACAAAGAGGAGGTGAGTACGTGGGGAGAGAAGGGGATTAGAGAAGAACTGAGCTGAGAGAGAGTGACAGATGGGAGATTGGTCAGGGAGGTATATGGTAGTAGAGAGAGAAGGAGAATGAGGGAGAAGAAGTCGTATCAGAGATGAATGTTAGAAAATTTTTGCTATCCTTGACCTATTACCAAAGGTGAGGAAAGTTTTGCTTTCCAAAAAAAATTAAGGTACCTCAATCTCTAAATTTCTATACGTTTCAAGCTCGATCAAATGCAATTCAAGATGGCGGCTAAAATGGAAAAAATATTGTCAAAAAAAGGGATTTCCGCGATTTTTTCGAAAACGGCTCCAAAGATTTTGATTAAATTTATACCTTGAATAGTCATTGATAAGCTCTATCAACTGCCACACAAGTGCCATATCTGTAACATACATAGCTGGAACATACCGTGATAGAAGAGAGTGAACGAGTGCATGTGTGTGGGATCATCCAGCTGATCCCACAAGAAGAAAAATTCAGGAAGTACAACCGAAAGGACTTAAGCTATTTAAACTATTAACCTTCAGAGTTGAAAATATTCCTTAGGTTAGCTGAAAGAAAAAGCTAGCTTCTCGTAGCTCAGGTTACTAGAAGAAAAATTCAGCAAGAGAAACTTATTTTCGTTTATTTCTCTTTTTTTAGAAAACATGTTCATTTCAGAAAGTCCAAAATAGTTGCTGTTAGTGTAGAATAGTACATAGTATATTAACAAAAATTGTAGCAAACACAGTAAATCGTATTCATAGTATATCTATTTGTAATTGATGATGTGTTTGTTTTTTTACGTGTGAATAAAATTGTAGCAAACACAGTAAATCGTATTCATAGTATATCTATTTGTAATTGATGATGTGTTTGTTTTTTTACGTGTGAATAAATTGTTATTTTGATGAGTGATAGTAGCTTAACGTAGATTTGATTTGGACTGTAGTATCAATTTGAATAGGGACAGTTTTGGGCATAAGCCAGTTGTGCCTCCTCATCCTAAGTGTGAAAATAATTGTACGATTGAGAAAATGAATAAATGAATGTAAACCATGAATTCAATCTTTCGTTACAAATTTTCTATGCTTTTACACTCCAGAGCAAAATTTGGTCCCCCCATATTTCCTACTATTGGAAGAGGAAGAACAATAATAAGAGTCCAGAATGTGAGGCAGGAGAGGAATAGACCTGTTGGAGGCGAATTAGAATAGATTGAATAAGAGTTCTTTATTTAAAGAAATAGAAATGAAAATCAAAGTATACCCTTCTGTAAATTGTTTACTCACAAAATGTTTCGGCTATGAAGTTATTCAGAAAATAAAATTTCATTTTCAATGAATCAGAAAATTCAAGGATTGGTGGAGAAGTTATTGAAAAGATTGATTTAATAGTTTGAGTTTGATAGAGCGATAAGAAGAAGAAATCAAGACTTGATAATGGCAACATAGACAAATCTGTACTGATCAGTAGCCCGATCGCAACATAACCAATGTGCTGACACCTCTGCCCGACAATCAGCTGATATTGAATTGAATATCATAGTGAATGGATTAATTATTAATGTGAATTATTATAGTGAATATAATTGATTATTAATTATTAATGAATAAATTATTAATTATTATAATACATAATGATATTCAGTTAATAGTGTCATATTTGAATTCAGAGTTTTTCTAAACATTTCTTCAATCATTTCTGAATTTTTATTGAAAAAATAATATATTATTACATTTAATAATTATTTATTAATATTATCTACATTTATTTGATCCATAGCTTGAAGTGACTGCAAGTATTCCCAATGGTGATACACGCTCGAAATAACTCATCGAAATTTCTGATGGACATTCTGAGGTAGTTAAAAAATATATATTCATCCCCAAGCAATGATGTATATGATGGTACTAAATTCCCTTTGAAATGCTCTTTGGGCGACCATCGGGTGAACTTGATATCTACGTCTTTTAATCTATCGTTTACGAAGATAGTAAGCTGCAATTGAACAATCTGTGAAGGCGTCCATTTTGTGAGTCAGAAAAACTGATCTATGGATGCGTATGGTCAGGATGAAAATGCATAGAAAAACTCTGAATTCAAATATGACACTATTAATTGAATTCATTCACTATGCTATTCAATTCAATATCAGCTGATTGTCGGGCAGAGGTGTCAGCACATACGCATTGACGGTCGGTCGAGCTCTGTACCCGGCCTTAAAAAATCGGTGGTGTTTCAACAAATAATTGTCAATCCTCTGAGAAAGAGATAGGATGATATCCTTCCCATCAACACACGTCCGGGAAAGAGAGAGGAAGAGAAAGATAAAAAGTAAGATCATGAGGAGACAAGAGATAAAACTGGCTAGGATAGGAGAAAGAAGAAGAAGGGAAAAGAGATAACTGGAGAGAAAAGGGAAAATATTAAGAGACAAGCCCAGAAGAGGAAATTAATGGACATGAAAAGAGCTCCAGCAAAGGAAAATCGTACCTAGTTGATTCAAAGATAGGATTGGAATATAATGGCAGTGATGGAGAAGGAGATGGAAAAAGACAAGATGAAGAGAGGAAGTGGGAGACGCAAAGTGAGCAGAATGAGAGACAGCGAGCGAGTGTAGAGACTGAGTGAGAGAGATAGAGTGGGTGTGAGAGTAAGTGTAGAGACTGAGTGAGAGAGAGAGAGAGTCTTAGAGTGAGGAAGAAAGAGACTAAATAGTGTAATATGATGAGGGAGAGGCAGAGTGAGCAAAATGAGAGAGAGTGAGTGTGTGTGTAGGGAGAGTTGGTTGAATAATTGATGAAAGTGGTTCGAAACGCAAACATTATTCTGCTCACTTGAATATTCTATTTTCAAACATTCTGGTTTTATCGGTTTGTGAGATACTTGAATAACTTATATACTATACTGTTTTTCTATTAATTTACATTCTCTTGTCCACAATCTATAGCCATAACTCAATGACGAAATAGTATATTTCGCACCTAGAGCAGAAAATGAGATTTTTCCAGCTCGAAATCGGTTTTCAAGTCCGAGGCCGTAGGCCGAGGACTAGAAAAGATTGAGAGCTGGAAAAACATTTTTGCCCGTGGTGCGAACGATATTTTTCGCCACACTACAGGTATTGCTGACAAAATAAATAAAGAATACTCGTTAAGCTATCGTACCTATCTCTTGATTTTAGTGGTAGAAGATTTGCAGTCAGGATTTCAGATCCTTTTAAAATTTCACTTGGAATACCACAGTCATCTTCAAGCATTTTTGAAAATTCGGAATGCACTAATCAACAATAAATAATTGAATAAAACTGGTTGCGAAGCGAATTAGTTTGATTCGAAACTGGAACTGAAATCATGGCGACTGAAATGCTGATGATGAAAGTGGACACTCGCCCGATCTAGCGGATGACTTATTAACTACTTCCATGAGCGGCTGGAAAGAGACAACTTTCTGGGCTAGACCGGAAAAGAAACCCTTTTCTGACGTCGTCTGCAAACAAGGTCTTTCAGTTCTACGTAGGGACTGGAAAACAGCTGCTTTCTGTGCAGTGTGGCGAAAAATATTATTCCAGAGATAGTTTCCGTGTAGATAAGGTTTGTGGACAGCTAATAATTTGGATTAAAAATCTATGTGGCACACTCACACAACTTTCCTTGTCATTACGAAAATTGATCACCTGACGCTAGTGTTCTCGCGCATCTAATAAAAGTCTACTTATAAACAATGATCTGCCAGCTGGTGACAGGACAATAACGCTGGAGACACACGAAGTCTGCTATCTCTTCATAGTGAATGATTTAATAGAATCAACAGTTGCCAACAGTTTGCAATTATTGAATAATCACATTTTCTCGAATTTCGAGCTTATTTTCAATTTTAGGTGAAAATGTTACTGAACATTAATTGTAGAGATTTTCATGCTAAATCTTTTCCATTTGTAATTTTTTGTTCAAATTGTATCTGAAGCCTGATAATTGGGAATCTAAAATCATACTTTGCATTGATGGAGCGGAGCTCCTGAAATTTTAACATTTATTGGACTTGTGGCAGTTGATAGAGCTTATCAATAACTACAGACCAATACCCAAAAACCACTTTTTCGGACTCAGGGGACCTTGGAACGTATAGAAATTTAGAAATTGGGGTACCATAATTTTTTTCGGAAAGCAATACTTCCCTTACCTCTTACCTATGGTAATAGGGCAAGAGAAGTAAAAATGAGAACTTTGTTTCAGCTGTGCTTTTAAAAAAAAATTGAGGTACCCCAATATTTATAAATTTCTATACGTTCCAATGTCCCCTGAGTCCAAAAAAGTGGTTTTTGGGTTTTGGTCTGTATGTGTGTTTGTGTGTGTGTGTGTGTGTGTGTGTGTGTGTGTGTGTGTGTGTGTGTATGTGTGTGTATGTGTGTGTATGTGTGTGTGTGTGGTGTGTGTGTGTGTTGTGTGTGTGTGTGTGTGTGTGTGTGTGTGTGTGTGTGTGTATGTTTGTATGAATGTATGTGCGTCTGTGTACACGATATCTCATCTCCCAATTAACGAAATGACTTGAAAATTGAAACTTAAGGTCCTTACCCTATAAGGATCCGACACGAACAATTTCAATCAGATGCAATTTAAGATGGCGGCTAAAATGGCGAATATGTTGTCAAAAACAGGGTTTCTCAGAAACGGCTCCAACGATTTCAATCAAATTTATACCTATAATAGTCATTGATAAGCTCTATCAACTGTCACAAGTACCATATCCTGGAGAGTGAAGACATTGTCCGATTTATTAAAGCTGGCAGGATTGGATGGATGAGGCACTTGGTGAGAATGGGTGATGAAAGGATTGCCAGATGTATATGAAGAGAAAGAATATATAATAGAAGAAGAGAAGGAAGGCCAAGGAATAGATGGACAGATGATGTAAAGCAGGATTTGAGAACGCTTGGAGTTCGAAACAGGAAAAGGCAGGCAGTCGATCAGAAGGGATGGAGAGGCTTTGTGAGGGAGGCCAAGGGTTGTAGCGACCTGTAGAGCTGAGGAGTAAGTAAGTAAGTGGCTTCATGAATCACAGGACAATATCATAATCTGTGATGATGTTAGAGTGCTTCTTCCACGTCCATTCTTCAACTGATCATGAGTTGACTAGTGAATTGAATTGATGAGTCGAATGGTGACTGCGTGGTGGTGGCTGTAGTGTGCAATGCTATCAAATTTTGATGGTGTCGCTTCCGTGGAAGCGCTTCCATGGTGGCCCAGTGTGCAAAGGGCCTTGGAGGATCAATATCATAGAGAAACAATAGCGTAAGTAGATATGCCATGGTATAGGGAATTCATGTCGCAACTTTTACTGTTATCTCAAGCCGATTACTGTCGATTATTGTCAATTTTTACTGTTTTGTTGGGGTGAGAGTGTATGAACAGCACAATTGGAGAGACTACCAGCGTCACCCAGCTGCATGGGAAAGAACTACGTGAACTATCGGCTTGGGATAACATTAAAAGTTGCGACATAAACGCCCTATACCATGGGATATCTACTCATGCTATCGTTTCTCTATGTCAATATTCACTATAATCATAGAGTTCCGTAAAAACTCAGGAAGTCAAAGTGCAAATTTCTAGTGAGTGAACTTGAAGAAGTCAATATACAATCTATAAACTTGAAAGCTGATAGAAAATGACATTGAGTGAAACGGCAAGGCGGAACGTCCAAAAGGATCTGCTGATAAAAGCCATATAATTATATGAATAAATAAATAGATAGATGAATATTATTAGACTACCGTCAGGTAATCTTACCGTAAAATTGTAGAGAAATCTATATAAATGAAAATCAAGCCTCAAATTTTGACATTTAATAACTTCTTCATGAGTGCACTGAATTTGATTATTTGTTTTTAGTTGTGTTCGTTATGTTCAGGACCAGGTTTATGGCTTATCAAATTCATAATCAGACTTCAGGACTCTTCCCTACGGTCCTTCAAAGTTCACATGCTAAATCCTTTCTAACCATCCTAAACCATCCCACACAGCACGTGGCGTGCGTGGCTGGACGCACGCTAGCTACTTTTTAAAACATCGCTTCCTAGCTAATCAAATGAAGCAATTCACATAGCAGCCACGGCCACGCGGCAACGCTTGCCATACTAGCCACGCGTGGCTACCGTTCGCTCTCTGAGCGATCTTTTCAAACGTGTCCGGCCACGTTTTGGTCCGAGCATGCGCAGAACGTATACTAGACGTATACTATCGTATAGAACGTATACTATCATTGTCAGCCTCAAGGTCGCGCATTAAATGATGGAATTCGCCATAGGTCTTCCTTTTTTTATTGATTGGATGTACTGGTCCCGTGCTGTCACCGAATACAATAAAACCAGCTCATTATCACTACTACTGCTGCTGCTGCTGGAGTCATCAAACCAAGGTAAGCCACAAGAAAATCCAGATTCACACCACGGGACCGTTGGAGTTGACATCTTCCTGCATACTGACGGGAAACGTGGCTGGTATAGCATCGCAACAGTCGTGGCGGTGTGAATTGGCATGTGGCTAGCGTAGCCGGCGTGGCGTGCGTCCAGCCACGCACGCCACGTGCTGTGTGGGATGGCCTTTATGGGAGAGGATTTGTGAGCTGGCCACACTCAGAAATAAAAATCAGCTGTTATAATCATTGCGTCATCGAGCAGTCGTCGGTAGATAGTAGACAAGAGTGTGTGCTGCTCCATAACCGCCCATGTATTTAATTCTAAATGCCCTGACTTATAAAATGACTGTTATGTGTGTAACCATCCAGCAGTGCGGCCTCAGGTTAGACTTACATGCTCTAAAAACATTGCTTTGTTTCAAATAATTGTTATGTCTTCGGTGTTTAGAATTGATTGATTTTTAGTAAATTATTTAATTTGCAGTTTTAAAATTATTTTATAATTGAAATTGATTAAAATTATTAATTAGTATAATATTATTAATAGCATCTAAAGTTATCAGTTGTACACTAATCCAAACTACAGTGAAGCTGCGTTTACACCAAAGTTATTAACAACATTTTAATAACTTATAGACTCTATTAGATTGAATATAATTTATCATATACATGATGAACATATTATGTGTTTGTCAAGTTCTGTTCAATCTAATAGAATCTATAATGATTGAGCTATTAACATTCTGTTAATAACTTTAGCTTTACTATAATTATTGGGTAATATAGTTACTGTAAGCTGAACTAAGCTAAACATTTCTATAGTGTTCTCATCATACACATAAAAATAAAATAATAATTGAGTGGAATAAATCAAAGGGTTTGGTTCTTTTTGATAGCATGTTTGAAGTTTAGTAGGCCCATATTTATTTTGGTATGGAAAATATTGGACAGTGCTTCTTGAAAGTTGCAAAATGCCGCATCGCGCCTCCTCAGGTGTGCATCCAGCTAATCTTTGTCATGAGATGCATTAACTATTTGGCGGTACGAAGTTCGCCGGGCCAGCTAGTACCCAATATAGAAAGAAATATAAGTGTGATTGAATAAAAACACAAATATGTTGTCAAATTCTACACTGTTGACAACATATTTGTTTTTTTTTTCAAATATGGAACGGTTCTACAATATTGACAATGACTCAGTCGATTTCTTAAATATAATTGTATATCATTTATCTCTGCTCAACTCTGTATGAATTGTCAATTGGATTCAATCAATATCAATTTATTGTAGTTGGGGGTTAGAGGTCCAGCATTTCTTGGAGGTAGACTAATCTTGGAATCGAGTTCGTATTCAGTGAGGTCCTGTCCTTCAAACAAGTTTGCTTCCGCCAATTCCGCTTTCCATCATTGGATCAATCTGAACGGGATGATCTCACTGGGGAGGTGACTGTCCTGTTCAGTTAAGCGCTTCTGTCTCGTCTTTGACTCCTGGTCTCAAAACCAATTTCTGCCATCAGCCTCCTCCCATCTCACGACCCTTTCCCTCTTCAAATCCTCGTTCCAATCTCACACAATATCCACTCAGCAGGACTAATGGTTGACGTCAACGAAATCAAGGACTCAAATTCAACCAGTTGATGTGACAGTTGAATTTCTAGTTCCACACAATCCACTCACATGGTTGATGTCAACAAACAGATTCAAATTCAACCGGTTGATGTAACGGTTGAATTTCTAATTCCAAACAATCCACTCAGATGGTTTACGTCGAGGAAACGATTCAAATTGAACCGGTTGAACTGTTGACGCTTTCCAATTCCACACAGTCCAATCAGATGGTTGACGTCAACAAAATCAACGACTCAAATTCAACCGGTTGATGTAATAGTTGTAAGGTTAATGCTTTCTAATTCCACATAATCCACTAATATGCTTGACGTCAAAGGAATCAACCACTCAAATTCCACCGTTTGATATATCGGTTGAATTTCTGATTCCATACAATCTACTCAGATGGTTGACGTCAACGACACGGATCAAATTGAACCGGTTGAACTGTTGACGCTTTCCAATTCCACACAATCCAATCAGATGGTTGACGTCAACGAAATCAACGTCTCAAATTCAACCGGTTGATGTAATAGTTGGAAGGTTAATGCTTTCTAATTCCATATTATCCACTAAGATGGTTGACGTCAAGGAAACAATTCAATTCAACCGGTTGATGTAACAGTTGAATTTCTAATTCCAAACAATCCACTTAGATGGTTGATGTCAAGGAAACGATTCAAATTGAACCGGTTGAACTGTTGACGCTTTCCAATTGAACACAGTCCAATCAGATGGTTGACGTCAACGGAATAAACGACACAAATTTAACCGGTTGATGTAATAGTTGGA
The DNA here is from genome assembly GCF_014356525.2 of Nilaparvata lugens. Lineage (NCBI taxonomy): Eukaryota > Metazoa > Arthropoda > Insecta > Hemiptera > Delphacidae > Nilaparvata > Nilaparvata lugens. Next base: position 34,742,210 of record NC_052512.1, read on the forward strand.
AGGTTAAAGCTTTATAATTCCACCTAATCCACTAAGATGGTTGACGTCAACGGAATCAACGACTCAAGTTTAACCGGTTGATGTAATGGTTGGTAGATTAATGCTTTCTAATTCCACATAATCGACTAAGATGGTTGACGTCAAAGAAATCAACCACTCAAATTTTACCGGTTGATGTATCGGTTGAATTTCTGATTCCATACAATCCACTCAAATGGTTGACGTCAACGAGACGAATCAAATTGAACCGGTTGAAATGTTTACGCTTTCTATTTATTCTACAGAGTCCAATCAGATGATTGACGTCAACGAAATCAATGACTCAAATTTAACCGGTTGATGTAATGGATGAATTCCCGATTTCATACAATACACTCAGATGGTTGATGACAACAGAACTATTCAATTTCAATCGGTTGATGTGATGGTTGAAATGTTAATTCTTTCTAATTCCATATAATTCAGTTAGATGGTTGACGTCAACGAAACGATTCAAATGCTAATACTTTTCAATTCATCACAATCCAATCAAATGGTTGATGCCAACGACTTAGATTTAGCCGATTGATGTAACGGTTGAAAAAATGATGCTATCTGATTCCACTGAACACACTGATATGGGTTAACGAAATTAACAACTCATATTCAACCGGTTAAGTTGTGAGTGATAATAATCGTTAAATCGGCTGCAGAAACAACTAGTTGATTCAACGCTCAACTGCAATCCACTTGTGTTGTTGAATCAATAGAGGGTAGCACGACTGAAGTCCCATTCCAGCAACGAGCTACCTCCTCCTTCAAAACCACCAACGGTCACCCATCCACATTCCAAACTGACCACTTGAGCTGAATCAATGGCTTCACTACGACCTGCTCTAACAGAGCAATTAATAGTTGATAGGAATTTGTCTTCTATGCTCCATTCCCGGTGGAACTGTAGAGTGGACGGTGCAATGGGAACAGATTAGAAAAAAAGAGGGGTGATGAGGAGGAGGAGGTGGAAGAAGAAGAAGAAGAAGAAGAAGAAGAAGAAGAAGAAGAAGAAGAAGAAGAAGAAGAAGAAGAAGAAGAAGAAGAAGAAGAAGAAGAAGAAGAAGAAGAAGAAGAAGAAGAAGAAGAAGAAAAAGAAGTGGAAGAAGAAGAAAGATGAGAAGAAAGAGGAGAAGAAGAAAGATGAGAAGAAAGAGGAGAAGAAGAATAAGAATAGGAAGAAGAAGAAGAAAAAGAAGAAGGAAGAGAAGAAGAAGAGGGAGGAGAAAAATAAGAAGAGGGAGAAGAAGAAAAACAAAAACAAAAAGTAGAATAAGTGACTAAGAAAACTTTCCGATTTGATCTTTCATTTGACATATATCATTAAGTGTAAGTTAAATTCACTGTGTTAACAGACAATATCGGGAACCGAGCTTCGCTCTGGAGTACAAAAGCATTTATATTATTGAAAGCATTTCATTTATTACGAGAGAAGAAATTATAATAACATTCATAGTTCATACAGAAATGTTCTATCAAATAACAGTAAATTGAGATTAATTCCCAGAGGAATTCGAAAATTTCCCTCACACAGGCCCGGTTGCACAAAAGCCGGTTTAATTTTAATCCTCATTAATTTCACATGAACCAAATCAGAAAAGACCATTCAAAAATATGGTTCCACTGGGATGAATCAGGATTGAAAATAACTCGGCTTTTTGCAACCGGCATCAAGTACCTGATTGGATGATTAAAAAAGTTCAACAGCTGAGTCATAATTTTCACACAGTCCCACACACATGAACTGGCTCACTCACTCCCATCATCAACAGACGACGCAATAATTATTATCATCAGCTGTTTTTCCAAGGATGAATCATAATTATCTTTTTAAAGTCATTCAGCGAGTTTTCCCAGGGATGAGATCTAGTGCATATAAAATTCATAACGAAGGAAGAAATTATAATAACATTCATAGTTCATTCAGATATGTTCTATCTAATCACAGTTAATTGAGATTGATTCCCAGAGGGATGAGAAAATTTCCCTCACAAAGGCCCGGTTGCACAAAAGCCGGTTAAATTATAATCCTCATTAATTTCACTTAAACCAAATCAGAGAAGACCATTTCAAAAAGATGGTTCTACTGGAATTGATCAGGATTCAAAATAACCCGGCTTTTTTGCAACTGGCATCAAGTAAATGATTGAATGATTACAAAAGCTCAACAGCTGAGTCATAATTTTGACACAGTCCCAAACACATAAACTCGCTCACTAATAATTATCCTTTTAATGTCATTCAGCGAGTTTTCCCAGGGATGAGATCTAGTGCAATCGAATTTTCATATTATGAACCTACTATGTTCTGAATTTCGTGAGAATCGTTAGAGCCGTTTCCGAGATCCGGTGAAATACAAACATATAAACAGAAATTGTTCGTTTAATAGTAGGCCTATAGAATTATTATTATTTCATTAGCATTTGAATAATTGCAACATCTCAGTAATTTCCATCTATAGACTGGCTGGCCGCTATGGCTTCGTATGAAATGAGAGCTGTTATCCAGAGATTGTCAGTTTGGTGTAAGGGTAAGCATTCCTGACTGGCAATTAGGAGGTACTGGGTTTGATTCCCGGGCTGACAAAAAATTTTTGAATGGTAGCTCATCGAATTTCCATCTAGCTTTTTACTATGTTGTCAATATTTTCAGCAGCAGAAGTCTGCGGGGTGAATAACAGCATTTTATTTGGATTTTCGTTTGATAATAATATTAATATTGGGGAACCGAGCTTCGCACGTTATTTATTTATTGACTTTTGATAAACCAAACACAATTCTTTGAAATGATTGGGGAAGTACTAACAGGCACAGCCCAAAAATTCTTTCCCGAATTTTGATTTATTCACTATAAATAGTCCAGAAAGTAGGTTATGTTCCATACACTTGAATTCACGTTCAATTTTTTGTTCAAAAATTTGAAAACAAAAAAGTTATAATTTAGATTATATACGAACCAAATTGAATAACAGAATAACATTCACTAATCACTTGAAAATGTCAAATAATGATCAACTTTGAAAATTATGATATATTCTAGTTTGAGAAGATTATCATGTCATGTCAACAAATCAGATTATGTTGATCAAATCGATTAAATTGTTCAGATAAAATTTCTCGCTGATTGATTATGATTTCATAGCTGGAAATAATTTTGTCTCTCACCCACACACGCACACGCATCTTCTGTTATCGAAGGCGATGAAATTATCATCTGTTTTCCAAGGATGAATTATTATCCTTTCAATGTCATTCAGCGAGTTCTCCGAAGAATGGGACCTAGTGCAATCGAATCTTTATATCATAAACCTACTATGTTTCAAATTTCGTGAAAATCGTTAGAGCTGTTTTCGAGATCCGTAAAACATGAATAGCCAGATATAAAAATAACCAGATTTATAGATACAGAAATTGCTCGCCTTATATAATAGGTTTTGATTCATTAGCATTTGAATAATTGCAACATCTCAGTAATCTCCATCTGTAGAAAGCAGTTTATTTGTTTCATGAATGTTCACAACATATCTTTGATAAGGGAAAAGTTTTCGGTTATTTTGAAACCAGCAGAGCATCTCCTATACAAACATCTAACATTCCCGATTCTAAACCAAATAATACATTATTCCACATTTGCACAACTGGAAAACCTTTCTCGGTCTTTCAGAAAAGCGCTTTCCTATTCGTGCTTTGGGAGCGGTCTACCCCTGTATAAACAGTAAACACTCGCGTGCCTCCGGCTAGAAGAGAGCGTGAGAAAGCAAAATTATAGTAGGCTATGAGAATGAGAGAGGAAGCATTAAGAGCAAAGACAAGAGAGTGGGTTAGAAAAAGAGGAGATACAGGACCAGTATCAGGAATCACAGAAAGAAAGCAAGTTGACGGTACAGTCCAGGTCAACCTATCGGCTTACCTATTGTAGCTTAACCTATCGCCGGAGGGCCACTAGACTACAATACAACCCGTTCAAAAAATCCCACATTTTGGAAAAATTATTTATCTTTCCATTAGCAACATATTCTCTTTTGTATCTGAAGCAACGTGTTTCATCTGCAAAGATACACAAGGAGCTTCCATGTATCTTTTCAAAAGCAACAGATGCTCCTTTGTATCTTCTCAAATTCAGCGTGTTGCATCCGAAAAGATACACAAGGTGCTTCAATGTATATTTCCATATTAAGCAACAGATGCTTTTTTGTATGTTCTCTGAAACAGCGTGTTGCATTCGAAAAGATACACAAGGATCTTCGATGTATCTTTTCAAAAGCAACAGATGCTGCTTTGTATCTTCTCAAAAGCAGCGTGTTGCATCCGAAAAGATACACAAGGTGCTTCAATGTATCTTTCCATATTAAGCAACAGATGCTCTTTTATATCGTCTCAAAAGCAGCGTGTTGCATCCGAAAAGATACACAATGATCTTCGATGTATCTTTCCAAAAGCAGCAGACGCTCTTTTGTATCTTTTCGGAAGCAGCGTGTTGCATCCGAGTCGATAAACAAGGAGCTTCGATGTATCTATTCAAAAGCAACAGATGCTCTTTTGTATATTTTCGAAAGCAGCGTGTTGCATCCAAAAAGATACACTAGGAGCTACAATGTATCTTTCCAAAAGCAACATATGCACTTGTGTATCTTCTCAAAAGCAGCGTGTTGCATCCGAAAATATACACAAGGAGCTTCAATGTATCTTCTCAAAAGCAACAGATGCTTTTTTGTATCTTCTCAAAAGCAGCGTGTTGCATCCGAAAAGATACACAAGGAGCTTTTTGGAGTTACGTCCTCTAAAGGTGCGTACAGATATACGCGCCTCGAACACGATCCGCACTCATGAACGTTACGCGAGATTTAACGCAAGGAATCGTTAGAGGTTTGAAATATGTTCGATGGATGATCGCGCGCTTGTCGTATTGTTAACTTCGGTACAACCTAACCTCACAAATGTGAAACGTTCAATCCAGCTGATCGGGTGACAAAACGAAAAAAAAATTCTGAACAGGGAATTTCTGGGTAGCATAATAAAATACATTATGTTCATCACTAGTAGTTCTGTGAACAGTAGACCTTGCGCTAAGTGAGTTACATTGACCTGTTGTTATGTTTTCTCAAAAATTAATAAATAATTCATCAATTAAAAATGTCTAGAAGAAGTCCTAAATAAACATAGCGCTTTCTGTCCTATCGTACCGTGACGTGTCGTCCCGGAATGTGAGTGTGAGCGCTGTTATCAGGTCTCGCTGCAACTATCTACAACGTTATGGAAAGATACACTTTTTAAGATGTTTGATGTTTTTGAATGGGTAGTATTATAGTCAACTTTCTACTAACGTTAATGGAAAGATACATTTTCAAGATGTTCGATGTTTTTGAACGGGTAGTATCATAGTCCACTAGACAGCTGATTTGTGATGAATAATTCGATAGGCTGATTTGTACGGTAATATTGTCGTATGAAGGAGGCTCCTTTTTCCTTTTATATTATCCTTGAAATGCAAAATTTTCCAAAAACCTTGTATATACGTCGACGCACAATTTAAAAAGGAACATACCTGTCAAATTTCATGAAAATCTATTATCGCGTTTCACCGTAAATGCGCAACATAAACATACAAAAATTCAAACATATGAACATTCAAACATTTAAACATTAGGAGAAATGCCGAACCATCGACTTGAAACTTAGACCTCACTTCGCTCGGTCAATTAATGTTTATATGATTATAGTTATTATGTTTGTTGCATTTTTTATGTTGATATTTTATTACAAAAAATGTTATGTCTGTCAATGTTTAGAAAGTTGAAAGGCGTGTTTGAGTATTTAGCTTGTTTCTTTTGTATTCTAATATGCTGTTATTATTGAAAATGTTTTCATAATTTCACATGATTCAATTTTTAATTTTATAAATAATTATTCATTTTGATAATTCTATATGCTAACACAGAGATCGTAATTTTTGTAACTGATCCAACAAATTGTTAACCGCGCATGCGCAACTATTGGTTGGTTCGCCCTAGGAGCTTGCCAAGTTCGAGCTCTGTTACACGCTCTTCTCGCGTTCCACTCTTGCTCCACCTGCGATCATTAATCGATCTGATTGAATGACGTTCGATTGCGGAGCAGAGCGTAAGTCTGTGCACACCTTCAGCCCAACATAGTCTATCAGCTGACATTCATTTAACATGCTCTCTCCATTGTAGGTTATACGTTGTAACCCTCTCATTCATGGAGAATCTTTGTGTGTAGGGAGCTTCCTCCATCTAGGGATCTAGGGTGTCTGAAGCCTGATGTTTTTGCAAAGCTGTGAATATTACCCCGCGAACCATACCTTACCGATATGCTGATTCAAGGTCACGGAAGCAAAGCTACGGGACGCATAATGCACAATATCGGGGACCGAGCTTCGCTCTGGAGTACAAAAGAAAAAAAATGATTACGAAAGGAGAAATTATAATAATATTCATACAGAAATGTTCTATCTAATAACAGTAGATTGAGATTAATTCCAAGAGGAATGTGAAAATTCCCCTCACAAAGGCACAGTTGCACAAAAGCCGGTTAAATTTCAATCCTGATTAACTTCACGTGAACAAAATCAGAGATGACCACTTCAAAAAGATGGATCTACTGGAGTTAATCAGGATTCAAAATAACCTGGCTTTCTTGTAACCTGCACTAAGTACCTGATTAAATTATTACAAAAGTTCAACAGCTGAGTCATAATTTTGACACAGTCCCACACACATGAAGTCGCTCACTCACTTTCATCACCAACAGATGACAAAATAATTATTATCAGCTGTTCTTCCAAGGATGAATAATAATTATTCTTTTCATGCCGTTCAGCGAGTTTTTCCTAGTGCAATCGAATCTTCATATTATTAACCTACTGTGTTCTGAATTGCGTGAGAACTGATAGAGCCGTTTTCGAAATCCGATGAAATACAAACATACAAACATATAAACATCTAAACATCTAAACATCTAAACATCTAAGCATCTAAACATCTAAACATCTAAACATCTAAACATCTTAGCATCTTAGCATCTAAATATCTCAATATCTAAACATCTTAACATCTAAACATAAACAGAAGCTGCTCGTTAAATAGTATAGGATTGGGTGAAGCAGCTGCTTGAATCTCAAATCTTGCGATAGATGAGTTTACAGAAACCAATTTTTTCATTCTAGATGGACTGAACACGTGTGAAATGTTTTATGGTTTGGAACAGGACAAAAAAAATGACTTGAAATTGTCATTACAACTGTATCACACGATAATGGACCGTAAATTCAGACAGACGAGGTCCATAAAACTGTTTTCTCATAACTGTAGACTGCAGTAAATTCATTTTTGATGTCATTACTGTAGCACTAACATCTGTGCCTTCAGCACAGCTTGTTCCATGTCATGGCTGCAGCTGATCTGTCACACTATCACTGACTCTCTGTCTTTCAATCTCTCACACACTCTCCTTTTCTCACTCTCTGTCTTTCAATCTCTCCCTCACTCTTTCTCACTCTCTCTCTCTCTTACGCTCTTTCTCTCTTTGTCTCTCTTTTTCTCTTTCACTCTATCTCTTTCTCAGTCACTCTATCTTTCTCTCACTCACTCTCTCTCTCTTACGCTCTTTCTCTCTTTGTCTCTCTTTTTCTCTTTTACTCTATCTCTTTCTCAGTCACTCTATCTTTCTCTCTCTCTCTCTCTTACTCTCAGTCTCTCCTTTTTTCTCTTCCTCTCTCTCACACCCTGTATCTCTATCTCTCTCTCACTCACTCTCTCTTACTCCATCTTCCTCTCTCTTCCTCGCTACCTCTCTCTCTCTCTCTATCTTAGAGAGAGTAAGTGTATAAGTGTATAAGTGTATTAAGTGTATAAGCCAGTATATATTGTAATCTACATAAATAAAGTACTCAATCAATCAATCTTATAGAGAAAATGACTGAGTCTGTCCAACCCTAGAGCACTGCATGACAAATATTCTAATCTCTCTCCCTTTCCATTCTTCATTCCATTCATTCATCCATCTTACATAATATTATATATTCATCATCTCATCTCAACATTTTCTGTTCTTTAGTATTGTATATCGTCATTATTAATCAATTAATTTCTGAACTCTTAATTGAATCCCACCTCATAGCATTTGCTTCATTTATTTATTTTGAATCATTAATGCAATATTGCATTCACTATTACTCATTCTAGTATCATTCATCTTATTCATTCATCCTATAATTCTAGATTCAAATCACATATTCACATGTTATAATATTCCCAACAGCTCTATTCCATCACAACCCGGTTGTGTGTATCATATACAGTTCTATAATAAATCATTTTCTGAGTCTATATTATGTGAATTCATCTATTCAGCTATTGTATATAAGCGTATAAGCTAGTATTAAATTGTAATCTACATAAATAAAGTACTCAATCAAATCAATCTTTCTTAAAGAGATCTCTCGTAAATTTGATCTATTAAAGACATGTGTTGGTCTCTCAAATACATGTCGTGTTCGTCTCTTAAAGACGGATTTATTATTTGATTATTCATGTAAAGATGTGTTTTGTAATATTTTCTATATTATTTTCATTATTATAAGAGCAGTCAGTCAACCACATATCTATCTTCTTTTATTCCAAGACCCTCAAACCACTAGAATTAGGATCACATTATTGACCAGATTCAAATCGGCAGATCTCAGGGCCTAGCACAATTTCAACAACTAAGCCTTCTCCGACAAAATCATTTGTCACCAGGAGAGCGGCTTACGCTCTCTCACTCTCTCTTTCTCTTTAAGGAAAACTTTTAGGATACCCAATCATCGAGCTACTATTCTCACAAAATCCTTTCTTGTTAGTGTCTGTCGTGCATGGAATTCACTTCCCGTTACTATCAGGTCCATCGAGAGCCGAGCGAGCTTCATCCTGACTTCAAGAAAACATCTTTTCGAACAAATGACTGAAACTGTCCAGCCCTAGAACGATGACATGACATTCTCCCTCCACTCATCCCTCCCATATGAACCCATTATAGAATCAATTGTATATAAACTCATATTGTTCAGAATAACCACTGCATTACTGCTGTATATTGCTGAATATTGATTACACTGATCTATCATTAGTCTGCTCCATTTCAATAATTTTATTTCATTTGATAACATCTCTTCATTGATCATATGATTTGTTCTTGAATTTTCATATTTATTGAAACTTCCACATTTACTCGTGAACAAATCTTTAGTCGTATAAATGGAATTAACGTTCTTGGTAGAGAGTTTACTGGGAAGGATATTTTCAATGTTTTTTCCAAAGAATGGACATTGATATGCTCGAAGCTCCGCCAATTTATGTAGATGTATTACAATATTATCTTGTATAGAGCTACTTGTAATAAAAATATAAAGAAAAATAAAAATCTCAGTACCCTTTTTGAATTATTTGATCACAACATTTATGTTTATTTATTTATTATTTATTTATTTATTTATTATTTATTATTTATTTATTTATTATTTATTTTTTATTATTTATTTATTTATTTTTATTTATTTATTTATTTATTTATTTATTATTTATTATTTATTTATTTATTTATTTATTTATTTATTTATTTATTATTTATTTATTTATTCATTTATTTTTTATTTATTTATTTTTTATTTATTTATTTATTTATTTATTTATTATTTATTTATTTATTTATATTTATTTATTTATTTATTTATTTATTTTTCATTTATTTATTTATTTATTCATTTATTTATTTATTATTTATTTATTCATTTATTTTTATTTATTTATTATTTATTTATTTTTATTTATTTATTTATTCATTTATTTATTCATTTTTCTATTTATTTATTTATATATTTATTTATCTATTTATTTATTTATTTATTCTTTTTTTTTTAATTATTCATTCATTATTTATTTATTTATCTATTTATTTATTTATTTATTTATTCATTTATTCATTTATTCTTTATTCATTTATTCATTTATTCATTATTCATTTATCATTTATTCATTTATTCATTTATTCATTTATTCATTTATTCATTTATTCATTTATTCATTTATTCATTTATTCATTTATTCATTTATTCATTTATTCATTTATTCATTTATTCATTTTCATTTATTCATTTATTCTTTATTCATTTATTCATTTATTCATTATTCATTTATTCATTTATTCATTTATTCATTTATTCATTTATTCATTTATTCATTTATTCATTTATTCATTTATTCATTTATTCATTTATTCATTTATTCATTTATTCATTATTCATTATTCATTTATTCATTTATTCATTATTCATTTATCATTTATTCATTTATTCATTTATCATTTATTCATTTATTCATTTATTCATTTATTCATTTATTCATTTATTCATTTATTCATTTATTCATTTATCATTTATTCATTTATTCATTTATTCATTTATTCATTTATTCATTTATTCATTTATTCATTTATTCATTTATCATTTATTTATTTATTATTCATTTATTCATTTATTCATTTATTCATTTATTCATTTATCATTTATTTATTTATTCATTTCCTTTACATACAAAGGCTCACAAAGATCCATAAAGATCTTTTTTTACACAAGTAAATGGAACAACAATTCAACTTATATACATTTTGAAATATAGTAAATAAAGAAAAGAAAGCAAATAGCATTTACACAGTTGAAATAATCAAGTTAATCACATTCATATAAAGAAAAATGTGATTCAACAGTGTTTTTCACTTGAAAATGGCATCAATGTTGAAACATGTTGTGATTGAATAATTCAAAAAGGGTAATGAGATTTTTATTTTTCACTCTATTTTTATCTTGTATAGTTATTTCAAATTGATTTTTTTTCATGTCATTGTACAGTTCAATAATTTTTTCTTAGTTTATGTTTTGTAAATTCATCTAGAACTTTGCTGTATTGTAAGCAAACGTATAAGTGTATAAGCCAGTATTATTATATTGTAATCTACATAAATGAAGTACTCAATCAATTTCTCTCTATCACTTCTCCTTATTCGCACTATTTCTCTCATCCACTCTCGCACGCTTGCACTCCCATCCGCCATCTCTCTTCTCCTGTATCACCACTCATCACTCCATCTCTTTTGCTCTGGCGAGCAGGTATGCATCATATTCTTTCACGACTGATTTTATAGCGGTATGGTGCGGAAATGGAGTTAGCTTATCTATCAATCTATATCGGGGTTTTTGTATGCTTGGTGCAAAATAGAATGGGGGAGGGAGAAATTCGAGCAACCAGCCCCTTCATCCAAGCTTTCTTTCACATTCTACAATATAGGTTGTAGAGTTGTTCTAAATGATTGACCCATATATATCTATGAAGATCCTTCAGATTGTATTTAGATTTTCTCATATTTTAATTCTAAATTCTTTCAGAGCTTGAACAAACCTCACAATTACATAAAAAGTAATAAGTGGTGAACTGGAAGAAGCTTCAAACTATGGATTTTTTTTCCCCAGTTCAATAATATGAGCTGGAATAAGTTATTAGCGGACTGTAAGATCAAAAATCTGGTGTGGCGCACTCACACAACTTTCCTTGCCGTTTTGAAAATTGATCACCTGACGCTAGTGTGCACGCGCATCATAAATCTACTTATAAACAAAGATCTGAGCCAGCTGGTGACAGGACAATAACGCTGGAGACATACGAGGTCTGCTATCTCTTAATAGTGAATGATCTAATAGAATCAATAGTTGCCAACAGTTTGCAATTAGATAATCCCATTTTCTGGAATATTGAGCTTATTTTCAATTTTAGGTGAAAATGTTATTGAACATTAATTGTGAGATTCTCATGCTCAATCTTCTCCACTTGAAACTTTTTGTTTAAATTGTATCTGAAGCCTGATAATTGGGAATCTAAAATCTAACTTTGCATAGATGGGGCGGAGCTCCTGAAATTTTTACAGATATAGGACTTGTAGCAGTTGATGGAACTTATCAATGACTATTCTAGGTATACATTTGATCAAAATCGTTGGCGCCGTTTTTGAGAAAATCGTGAAAAACCCTGTTTTTGACAACATTTTCGCCATTTGAGCCGCCATCTTGAATTGCATTCGATCGATATTCTCCGTGTCGGATCCTTATGGGGGAAGGACTTCAAGTTCGAAATTTCAAGTCATTCCGTTATTGGGAGATGAGATATCGTGTGCACAGACGCACATACTACTCATACACACACACACACACACACACACACACACACACACACACACACGCATACAGACCAATACTCAAAAACCAATTTATAGGACTCAGGGGACCTTGAAACGTATAGAAATTTAGAAATTGGGGTACATTGATATTTTTCGGAAAGCAATACTTCCCTTACCTATGGTAATAGGGCATGGAAAGTAAAAATGATGTCTTCACTTCATTCTACTTTTCTTTGAAGTGTCAGATACTGCAGAAACGGGCTGCTTCCTTGATGCTATTGGACGAAGAAGAAGAAGCGAGAAGAAAAAGAAGAAGAAAAGAAGGAGAAGAAGAGGAAGAGGAAGAAGAAGAAGAAGAAGAAGAAGAAGAAGAAGAAGAAAAAGAAGAAGAAGAAGAAGAAGAAGGAGAAGAAGAAGAAGAAGAAGAAGAAGAAGAAGAAGATGGAGAAGGAAAATAAGGAGAAGGAGAAGGAAAAGAGGAAGAAGAAGAAGGGGAAGAAGAAGAAGCATAAGCGAGAAGATGATGAGGAAAATCTTTTTTTTTTTTAAATGATCTGCATTTCGAGGGCTAAAAGTCATAGTAGCGTATCTACAAAAACCCAACTTTTCAGGAGAGCAAAAAACAACTATGAGTACACACTCCCTCGCTATTTCTGAGGTCTGTATTAATTTCAACAACCTAGAATTCACATATCAATATTGTATGAATCTTGTGCTTCTACCAGTGCATTCATTTCGATGAATTATTGAAAATACTGTCGATTATTGTTAATTTTACTGTTTTGTTGGGGTGGAGTGGTATGAACGGCACAATTTCAGAGACTACCA
>NC_052512.1:34755388-34785223 GCF_014356525.2 Nilaparvata lugens
TGATTTTATTGTAAAGTCATGTCCATTAATGAACATTATAATAGTATCATACTCGGTATTCTCCAGATGACATGAGTACTTTAGGTTCAGGAGGCAATGATTTCCCATAAAAGGCTATAGGCCTATAGCGTGTAGATATGGAGGGAAATTTTTGGAAGACAATTTAAGACCCCACAGCCCTGTGGGTAGTAAGTAGGTTAACATATCAAAAGAACCCACCAGTACCCATTGTAATAAGGGGGTGCGGGTGGGGGTGGTTTGAAGGTTCAATTTTTTGGTTTCTCGCATGAAGCTCAAAAATTTTGTATCGGACTTGACTGTCATTTATAACAAATTGAAGCTCTCATAATTTCCTACAACTTTTTTCATAATTATATCCTCTAGTTTTTGAGATATTAGCTCTTGAATGTGTGACATCTTTGAAAAAAACACGTTTGCCACCATTTTTTCTATTTTTGCTCTTATAATTTTTGAAAAATCGACGGAAAAATCCATGCTGAATATGAACTTATAAGGTATTGGATTCTCTTCAATTTGATGTATGATTTCACGCTTTCACGAATTTCCCTACACTTTTTGCAACAGCTTCAGTGTTGAGTGTGAAATATCCATTTTCGCAACAATAGACTAATTGACAAAGGGATTTGGATGGATTGTTTTAAACAAAATTTTCGACTTTGCAGCTTTGTTGAGACTAGTTGGAGGAGAAATATAAATGTCCCCATTCCCAACTCATGTGCTAAGGGGATAAGGGTGGTTTAAAAGTTGCATTTTTCAGCGATTTGCCTCCACGCTCATATCTTGAGATCAACACGTTCAACCGACATTACTGTACATTCAAAAATGAAGCTTGATAAATTCTCTACACTTTTTGTTCAGTGGAATTTTGTGATATTCCCAACAGTTCCCAAGATATTTGCTCTTGAAGGTGTGTAATTGTTGAAGTAACAGGTTTTTATTCATGTTTTGCTCTTTCTGGGCTTATAACTCTCCAGCAATGCATCATAAAAACTTATGCTTATCGTAGGTTTGAGCATTGAATTCTTAAAATGATGTATTATTCACTTTTTCAAGTTTATCTTCCATTGTTATAGCAGCTTCAATGTAGAGGTGAAATTTTCATTGCTGCAACAAGTGTCAACTCAGCGGTTCCACACCTTCAACACAGGGGATAACAAAGCGCACTTTTGATATGTTCACCTACTAACTAGTCCAAATAAAGCTGCTAAGTCAAAAATCTGGTGTGATAAACACTCACACAACTTCCCTTGCTCATTGAACTGTAAGCCCATTCTTAAACGAGAATAATTTAGGGAATAACATAATAACGATTGGCGGCAACATTATTTGAAACTACGATCAGACTTCTGTATATGTGTAGGCCTATATATAATTGTTTTCAGAGTACTTTTTCCTTTGTGTGAATTGTGAAATTCAATAATATTTTTAAAAGTCGTCAAAACAGCTGTTCTACAGATAAAATATCTCGACTATGTGTTCTTTTTATGAACTGCTCTACCTACCTACCTCATGCACGAGAAGGAGGTTACAAAGTCCATTTCTCAAGGATGGGGTGGACCTCCCATTAGTTCCTCAGAAAGGAGACTCATGCCAGTTGATAGAGCTGATAAATAACTATACTGGGTATGCATTTGAAAAAAATCGGTCAAGTCATTTTTAAGAAAATCGTGAAAAACATGGTTTTTTAGTAATTATCCGCCACTTAGAATTAAATTTTATTGAATTTCTTATTGTCGAATCCTCATGTTATAAGGACCTCAAGTTTAAAACTTCAATTCAATCGGTTGATTAGGAATGGAGTTATCGTGTTCACAGACATACACACATACACACATACACACACAGACCAACGCCCAAAAAATCAAGTTTTTGGACTCAGGGGACCTTGAAACGTATAGAAAACTTGAAATTAGGGTACCTTAATTTTTTTGGAAAGCAATACTTTCCTTACGTTTAGTAATAGGGCAAGGAAAGTATAAATTGTGCCACAAACACCCACTTCAAATGTCATTGTCAAACGATCAATTGTTGCAGCAATGAAAATTTCACCACCTATATTGAAGCTGCTATAACGAACAATGAAAGGGAAATTTGGAATAGTGTAATAATATACTGTTGCATTCATTCATTCCGCATTACTATAAACTGATGCACTCATGTGTGTATGGGGCATTCCTATTGCTTCCTCTCTTAAATAAATGAGTCTTTTACAATTTGAATGGGCTAATAATTATTATTGTACCTGATAAACTGAAAATTCATTGAAAAATAAGTAAAATATTAACTGATAATTCTGAATGAAATAAATTAGATTTTAAACCAAACAAACACTCTTCAAACATTGCAGAATAGAATAGAAAATATTGCAAGAAATTTTTTGCAACTTAAGTATTGATTGTAAGGGGTTAAAAATATCAACTCCCCAAAATTGGGAAATAGTCAGCCTGGTTTACCGGTATATGTAAAGTATTGTGACTGAAGGTTACTGATCATGACTGTCTTGTCTTGACAAACTGGTGTGCGCCTTGCCTAAGGCCCCGTTGCACTGAAGCTGGTTAAATTTTAATTGTAGTTGATTTCAAGAGACACCCGTCCACGTGGCTAATTATTAGGTAGCATGGACTTAATATTAATGTATAGAATATTAACTAGCATGCAAAGAGCATAAATAAAAAACCAAATAAAAATAATTTAATGTATTCAGGAAATAAGAGTTACCAGGCGCATGAATACCGAATAAAATTTGCATGCACCAATAGTAAAATGGCAGTTAATAGGCGGCAACTGTAGGCCAGTTCAAAAATATTTCTATATATTTATATAAATGTACTAGATTTTGTGTTAAAATTTGTGTAATCTATGTTATCGATATGGCTCGAATGCAAAGAAATTATTAATCATATAATCTAAGCAATATTTTGGTATTTTTTGTAAGATCTATTTGAACTTAATGGCGGAGGATTAAGATATTTAAATTTTATGCTAATTTGAAAGTCGGAAAGAGGATCTGTAAAACTTGAAAAGGAAGAACCAGCACTCGCCAGTCAGATGCCACCATAAGAGGACCCCAAATATTTTAGAGCGAAGTACCTTATTAATAATCTTGTAAAAATTAAAGTTAAAGTAAATTATTAAATTTCTTAAAAGACTTCGTGATGCTATTGTGAAGCAGAAGTCATTTTTCATTTTAATTAAATTTATAACCCCTTGGAGGAGACGATTCCGGCTACCATATTCCCGGACCACATGGAGTTGGATCGACATCGGCGGCTTACAAGAAGATTTTCGACACGTGAGTGATTAAAATTTGAATTTAGTGATGGGCGCCCTAGTGCTTCGAATTAATCTGATGATCAAAGCTAGCTCGCCGAAAGGGTTATTATAAATTGAGAAATTAATAAGAGTAATACTTGCGCAAGTAAAAATTAGTATTAAAGGTATTTAATTGAAAGAAAAATATAGATCAATATTTTAGAAATTTCTATTAATCAAAGAAGTACAAAATCTAGGCTATCAACATATGCATATGATATTTAATTTTTTGCAATACAATTTGCGATAATTTATTATAGTTCTAATTCACTAGATGAATGGCTCTACCTATTCCGTCAGGTGCCGAATCTTGCACCCTGAGATAAAAATATATATTCGATACAAATAAATCTACTAAATACTAGAGATTTTAATATATATATATATATTTGGATTATTAGTGGCTAATTTATCAAGCTGATCTTAGAGCACACATTTTTTGATTGAATTATCCAAGTCGACAAGTATTAGCAAGCGCATATCGCAACTACATGCAACAGAATGCATATGATTTTAAGATAAAGGCACATGGTAATGATTCGTGCCATAAATCTAGAATATAAAGTTAGCCTGTGATATTTTTATTGATTTCAATTATTGTTCTATTTTTATATTATATATATTTTTTATCGCTCTATATATATTTTTTGCCTCGACTGATCTTTGCATTATTTATGTAATATATGTATGAAACTTTCATGGTGTGCAATTTATTTTTTATTCCTCAACACTATAGTATAAGTATCATTTATATATATATTTATTATTTATTGAATTACAAGAGTTATTGGAGAAGCCCATATCTAGGCCTATCAAGATTTTTTAAGACTGAATACTATTAGAAAACCACGACCTAATTGTATTAAATCTCATGCTTTACCGACTGATGCCAAGCAGGAGGCTAATCGTTATTTAAATATAAAGAATAACGTGACACAAAGACATGTCGCCCAACGTGATAGGCCACGGATACGACACAAAGACATGTCGTACCAACGTGGGACTGATGATGAGAGCCAAGCTCATTAAATAATTATTTGAAATTAAGTCAATAACCATATTGAAAATTATAGATAACTTATACGAGTTGTGAGGAAAACTGGCAAAGGGAAATTTGTATTACTTTTTGGGGAAACAAGAGCTTTAAATAGAGAGAAATTATATGTTTTAAAGAAAATTTTATATTATTAGTACTGTGAAAAATTACAGGTTTATAAAGAGAGATTATATTTTATAAGTCTAAACTGCTATTACTTTCTAGTCAAAAATATATTAGGTGTTTAAGCCGGTTGGAAAATAAGTCGCAGCCTGTAAACTAGCCAAGAATAAATCAACAAAACATTGGGGGCGCTAGAGCATTGTAAAAAACTTAAGTATAAATACCTGGTTGTAAGAGTATCCAAACACTTTACACATCACTGTTCACTGTAAGTCCCGGTTTGTGTCTCTTTTTTAAGCATTCTCGATTATCATTTTTGTCACTGTTTAATTAGCATTTATCATATTTGACATAATGAATCACACTCCCGCAAACTCTGAAGTTTCATATATGTACGGCGGTTGCACAGACCCCACTTTGTCGACTCCAAGCACATCGAACCCCACCACGGTAGATGCCAATACGCCACGAGAAAGGGAACCAGGAAGCGTCGGGTCGATAGTCTTCGATCCACCAGGTCTGCAACCTCTATCATCCACTCGAATCGACGCCGCTGACACACCATTGAATCAACGGATAGTAGAGATCAACTTTGAAGGGGGCGAGGAGCAGCCTGCCGAACCCGCATCTCCAGAGGCCGAGTCACATCTGAGCAAACAAAGTCTATTTTCAGTCACAGAGCTAGATCCTTTTCAAAAGTAATGATGGAACAAACTAGCAGTATGTTCAATATTATGCTACAAAACACAATGGACAAAATGATGCAGGAGATTAAAAAAGAGAATGTGGAAATGAAAGAGGCAAATAAGCAAACAATGGAACAGGGCATGAAAGAGACAGCGGGCGCTATAAAATCAGTAGAACGACGGTTGGATACTATTGAGGCTAAAGTAGAGAATCATAGGGAAGAATTAAAAGCAATGATAAATCTACAGAAAGAAAGTCAGGATAAAGTTACGGCAGGATTATCGGAAAGGTTGGATACGGTTACATGTGAACTCAATGAAAGGATAGATAACCTAAATACACAAATCACTACACCTATTCAGGATATAACAAATAACATTAAGGCCGATTGCCACCAAGAAATCCACAAACAAATTACCGTTGCCAATCAAACATTAACAACTACAGTTGACAAAAATATTAACAGTATTAAAGAAATACAAAATAAACAGATTAATATGTCCACAAAAATGAACCAACTGCAAGGTAGCATCAATCAAAATACTGAAACCTGTAAAGCTTTAAACGGAACTCTACTAATTCAAAAATCCACTCTGACTCAATTAAATCAAGAAGTAAACGCAAATAAAATTACACATAATAGTCAATGGCAGATAACACAGGAAAAAATAACAGCATTAGAAAATCATATTCAACAACAACCTCAAGGGATTCAAACAGACAACCTCAACGTACATAGTTTATTACAAGGACTAGGAAAATTTGATAATACTGATCGCCATTTGCAACCTCAACCATTCATTGATCAGATAAAATTAGTACAAACTCTTGCACCTACCTCTTGGAATTTTTGGCGTCTTCGTTTGACTAATTTATTGATTGGCGAACCCCTGATGTTCTTTCGGAGTAGAGCCCATGAATTTACATCATTGGATGAGTTTGTAGCTGTCTTCCTGGAACAGTATTGGAGCAGAAGTAAACAGTTGGACGTGCTAGCGGACATCATATCATGCGAGTTCAACCCTAACTTAGACGGTGCATGTACCACTTTCGTCACTGCTCTACAGTTTAAAAATTCTCAATTGAGCGAGCCCATTAACGAATCGGCATTAGCAAGTATTATTTTAAAGAAGCTACCGTATCAAGTTAGAATGGCACTCGCCACACAACCCATTACTGATTGTAAGCAGCTGATAAATCATTTATATGGTATACAGTCTGCAATGGCAATATCAAACCACCGCTCCGACCAGAGATACGCACCAAATCAACATAATTCAAAATTTAATCAGCATAACAGCCAAAATTATGAACCGGTATCATATGATCGCTACCGATCTGCTCCTCAATTTGAACGCCGCTATGAGCACAGGCAAAATGGTAACTGGAATAATGAAAAATTTCAAAATCGCACAACCAACCACTATGCCCAGCAGAGCAATCGTAAGAATCACTATGATGGCCGTGATCGATTAAACTCAAATAATAATCACACTCAGAACAATTACAACAGAAATTATAAACCGCCACCTCAACAAGTAAGCACAAATTATACTTTAGCACATGCAATAGGATTGAATCAACAAAAAACCCAGAACCCAGCACCCAACGACCCGCCACCAGATATACAGAAAACTACAGCTAATAAACCAGGACTATATGATACCCCCGATATAACAAGCACAAGCTCAAATGAAACAAACCAAGAAAAGCAGGATATTTCAACGTCATACACCACATTCAGAAGTGATTTACCGGAAATATTATTAGAAGAACAAAAGCCAATACCAGATAAACCACCACCAAAAACCAGCCGCAAGTATCAATCCCTACTAAGCATCCTGTTCCCTACCGAAGATCCCTCACCGCCGGAAAACACCAACAGCCACCAGGATCATGCTATAATTAAGGAGTTGGTGAATACAAAACAAATTGAAAATGTAACAGATCCGCGCACAGAATCTATGCACCCATATCATTGTACCCCATTGAAGCAGACAAAGAACCCCAAGATGGAAGAAAGAGAGGACGGCATACGGGAGAAGAGGTACCAACATCATAAGGCCCGGAGACGGAGGCGCCCGAGGACACCCGACCGGCATCAGGACGAGGAGGACAGTATACAGGACCGTAAGAACATGCACCGCAAGGCCCGGAGGCGGAAGAAACGGAGGAACCGCGCGCGCCGATGGAAGCCGCATGCACGCTTCAAGGGGCAAAGAAGAGCACCGGACCGACACCGAGGAGGACAGGAGCGGACCGACGGCATGCATCCGCGGCACATACGTTTTAAAGGCTATGATCAGCGATGTGACCGGAAGAATAGGCCAAAGGAATATGACAGAAACAGAACTGATAGGAATACTATTATGGATTCATGCCGGGAAAATAATGGAGTGGACTACTTATTGAGACTGATAAAGGATAAACGGTGTCTAGGAAGAGAGAAAGAATTAAAAAATAATATTAATAAAATGGAAGTACCTGGATATTATGCTATTGAAAAGATGATAAATGTTTGGATATGGTGTTTAATATTTGTTATGATGGCTGTGATAATATTGAAAAGTGATGCTATAATTAAGACCATGTTAGTGTTGAAGGAATTTGTTGACTGTTGGAAATCTTGTATGGTGAAATTATTTGTTATTAAGGCCGTGATGTTTGCTAAAAATTGTGATGTTAAGGAAATAATGAAGAGGATAATATTATTGAAGAAGTTTATGGCCTATGAAAAATCTTGCTTTACGAAACTGTTTCCTGATATGATTAAGGTTGTTTATAAAGAAACTATGTGGATAGTATTGAAAGGAAATAAATGGAAGGTTTTGGATCAATTAAAAGAAACTACCATTAATGAAACAAGGAATTGTTTAAAGGAGTATACAAGATACCAGGGCTTTAAATTTATGATGAAAAAATTATCAATTAGGACTGCCTCAACAATCAACAACCGGATAGCAGATAACCTCACCAGCCTACAACATCTACAAACAGAATGCAAGAAGATGCAAGTAAACCACGGGATTTTTACATGCCATATCACAGAATTTGAAATAAATATGATAAGAAATCAATGAAAACATTATTATCAAACCGATTACTAACCTTCCTTAATAAATTTAATATTGGTATAGGACCTCGTGGCAACAATCCAGTGTTTAATTTCCTTCCAGCCGTTAGAAGCCTGCAATAAGGAAAAGAACAATTTTTAAATATGTATTAATTATATACATCAGATAAAAAAGGACACAAGCGGGGATAATAAAATTAAAATTTGTTAATTACCTTTTTAAGAGAAAAATTGAGCAGTTAGGTTAATAGTTATGAAACTCGACAGCAATTCTGTAGAACCAGTGACCAGCTGAGCAAAGCCACCTAAATCAAATAGGTGACATCTGTTGAACATATGTTTATAAAAGAAATACTGTACCCAAAAAGTTATTTATTATTATTATTTATTATATTTATTAATGTCGGTATATTTATTTATATGTTTTATATTTATTACTTTTAATTATGCCACGTTTGTTACCTGAAAAGAGTTAAAGTGAATACAAGCTACCAAAAACCAAAAAGCCATTAGCAAAAGAAAAGTATTGTACCTGATGTATAGAAAATTATTTATATTAAGACCTAAGAAATACTATAAGACATAAGCCCAGAAGTTTGTGAATCGAAATTATTGTCTAAAAGGAATCATTTGTGAGAATTATGAAATGTGTGTAGTTAGGTTGGTGGCCCTGCAAGCGGCGAATTTAAAAATTACTATGTTTTAAGTGGCGTCAGGAGGAGTACGTTTAGAAGTTTATATTTATGATATTTTATGTGTGTTGAGGAGGAGAATTTGTTATTGTATTTGATAAAGGTATAAAGGAGATGCAGCAAATATGTCTGCGAACTGTGATAGAAGTATGAGAGTATAATTTATAAATAAAATATAGTGTATATCGATGTATTGAAGGGTGGGTTTTCATTAAAAACATTGTGATTCTCAATATTTTGAATTCAAACCCAGGGCGCGTGTAACATCTTAAATCTGGGTAGACTAAAAGCCCTAACAGAAACAGTAATAGGTCTGAAATAAAGTAACTGGCTAATATCGCCAAATAGATAATAACTAAGATAAGATAGCATCAGCTTATTCTGGCTAAATGGTACAAGAACCCAAAAAGGATTTGAAGGGAGTTTATTGCTCATAAATAGATTATTATATAAAATATTTGAAGATTGAGGTTATGTACATGTATTCACGGATCGGTGACCTAGAGATCGATCAAACCGAAGAACGTAGAATCTGACCAAAACCCCTTGGCAGAGCTTTATTGCAATCAGATGGTGTGCAATATGAAAAAACACCCGTCCACGTGGCTAATTATTAGGTAGCATGGACTTAATATTAATGTATAGAATATTAACTAGCATGCAAAGAGCATAAATAAAAAACCAAATAAAAATAATTTAATGTATTCAGGAAATAAGAGTTACCAGGCGCATGAATACCGAATAAAATTTGCATGCACCAATAGTAAAATGGCAGTTAATAGGCGGCAACTGTAGGCCAGTTCAAAAATATTTCTATATATTTATATAAATGTACTAGATTTTGTGTTAAAATTTGTGTAATCTATGTTATCGATATGGCTCGAATGCAAAGAAATTATTAATCATATAATCTAAGCAATATTTTGGTATTTTTTGTAAGATCTATTTGAACTTAATGGCGGAGGATAAGATATTTAAATTTTATGCTAATTTGAAAGTCGGAAAGAGGATCTGTAAAACTTGAAAAGGAAGAACCAGCACTCGCCAGTCAGATGCCACCATAAGAGGACCCCAAATATTTTAGAGCGAAGTACCTTATTAATAATCTTGTAAAAATTAAAGTTAAAGTAAATTATTAAATTTCTTAAAAGACTTCGTGATGCTATTGTGAAGCAGAAGTCATTTTTCATTTTAATTAAATTTATAACCCCTTGGAGGAGACGATTCCGGCTACCATATTCCCGGACCACATGGAGTTGGATCGACATCGGCGGCTTACAAGAAGATTTTCGACACGTGAGTGATTAAAATTTGAATTTAGTGATGGGCGCCCTAGTGCTTCGAATTAATCTGATGATCAAAGCTAGCTCGCCGAAAGGGTTATTATAAATTGAGAAATTAATAAAAGTAATACTTGCGCAAGTAAAAATTAGTATTAAAGGTATTTAATTGAAAGAAAAATATAGATCAATATTTTAGAAATTTCTATTAAATCAAAGAAGTACAAAATCTAGGCTATCAAACATATGCATATGATATTTAATTTTTTGCAATACAATTTGCGATAATTTATTATAGTTCTAATTCACTAGATGAATGGCTCTACCTATTCCGTCAGGTGCCGAATCTTGCACCCTGAGATAAAAATATATATTCGATACAAATAAATCTACTAAATACTAGAGATTTTAATATATATATATATATTTGGATTATTAGTGGCTAATTTATCAAGCTGATCTTAGAGCACACATTTTTTGATTGAATTATCCAAGTCGACAAGTATTAGCAAGCGCATATCGCAACTACATGCAACAGAATGCATATGATTTTAAGATAAAGGCACATGGTAATGATTCGTGCCATAAATCTAGAATATAAAGTTAGCCTGTGATATTTTTATTGATTTCAATTATTGTTCTATTTTTATATTATATTTTTTTTATCGCTCTATATATATTTTTTGCCTCGACTGATCTTTGCATTATTTATGTAATATATGTATGAAACTTTCATGGTGTGCAATTTATTTTTTATTCCTCAACACTATAGTATAAGTATCATTTATATATATATATTTATTATTTATTGAATTACAAGAGTTATTGGAGAAGCCCATATCTAGGCCTATCAAGATTTTTTAAGACTGAATACTATTAGAAAACCACGACCTAATTGTATTAAATCTCATGCTTTACCGACTGATGCCAAGCAGGAGGCTAATCGTTATTTAAATATAAAGAATAACGTGACACTTTCCATGTAACGTTAATAGAACAAAAACGGGAAGAAAAAAAGGAAGAAAATCAGCAATAAATGCAGATGTGAGAGATTGTTAGATGGAAATGAATGGTGGGGAGAAGATTTCCCCTTTGGAGAAAGGCAACAGAGGATTATAAAAGGATTTTACAAATTTGAAAGCACATAAAAATTTATTCAGATCACCTACAGAATTGAGAAAGGTATAAATTTGTTACAAAACACTCCAATTTTGAGGTGTGGGTGTTATTTTGGTTGGATGTGACAGCCGTTAGTAAAGCGACATACATCCCACCGATAATATTGATTTCTCGCCACACTCGTACCAGCATATCAGGCGTAACTTGTGCCACCGCAGCGATGATCCCATTTCGGAGGTCATCAAGATTGTCTAGTAGAGGCGGAACATAAACCTTATCCTTAATGAAACCCCACAGGGAAAGTCCATCGGTGTAAAATCCGGTGAGCGAGGTGACCCTACACGGCCAATTCAGCGAATTTGAAAGCAATTGTCTAGAAAATCCCGAACATCTTTGTGGAAATGAGGTGATGGATCGTTTTGCTGAAAGTAAAAATATGGTGTGGCGCACTCACACAACTTTCCTTGCCGTTATTAGAATTGATCACCTGACGCTAGTGTTCACGCTTATCTCAGGTCTACTTATAAACAGAGATCTGAGCCAGCTGGTGACAGGACAATAACGCTGGAGACACACGAGGTCTGCTATCTCTTCATAATTTGATAGAATCAACAGTTGCCAACAGTTTGCAATTGAATAATCTCACTTTCCCAAATTTCGAGCTTATTTTTAATTTTAGGTTAAAATGTTACTGACCATTGAATAGTTCTCTTCCAGGGGGAGTTTTGACAACCAACAAAACTCATTTTTCCTCCACCTACTGGCTAAAGTACTTACTTTACTCCCTGAAACATAATACTAAAGTGTCACTTTTTCGCTCTCGGTAGTAAAAAACAGAAAAACTCCCTAGGGAGTAAAAGTGACTCCATTTAAATAACATGGGAAGCATCTCTATTCTAAAAACTTACATTATAATAGGTTAGAAGGTCTAAGCTCAGATGAGAAAGCATAAAGAGGTGTCTGTCATTGAGTCAACTGAATTCAATACCACAACCAGAAATTTGATCAACTCATAAAATATATGTTTGTATGATATTATATTCTTAATATTAGTAGACAATAACAATTTTTAAAATATCTTATTCTATTCAAATACCAGCCAACAAATATTTTTGATCTGCAATTCAAATCTGACCGCGTGATCTGTAGTCAGCCATTTTTGGTAGACACCCAGCTGATATAATTGTTACAGCTTTTGCCGATAGATAGCGCAATCGGCAGTGCCAATCAGACGGCCGGTTTTTGGGTTTTAGATTTTAGGTTATGTTGTTAGGAAACATTGTCACCAATACGTAAGTTATTAGAATGATTTTATTTGCAGTTTCTATAAAAAAATGTAGATGGAGGAAAAATGTTGTGTACATCATGAGTGAAAAATACTTTTTCTCCCTCAGGAAAATTGTTGCCCTCGGCTTCGCCTCGGGGCTTCAAACTTCTCCCTCGGGGAGAAAAAGTCGTACTTTTCACTCTAGATATAAAAATAACTATTTCATTTGAAGAAATAATATCAAAAAGGTGCATAGGACCTTACTTTTTTGTTCAGCTTGCCAAAATACCCCTCATTTCAATATTGAAATTTTCGACTGACTGTACAGTGAGTCAATCATTCTATCAAGGCTTGAATAATTTTGAAATTTTAATTCGATAAAAATGGTAGAGAATTATTATCATGTAGATATCAACACCTTTATTCAAAGACATATTAACTGCATGCGTTTTCATATTGCCGATACAGCATTGATGAAACTGTAGACGTTTATTTAGCAGTCTCAAAAAACTGTTCTAGCTGAAAAATTAATAATACATGCCACGTGTAGGCTTATATTCTACATTCCATCAGGAAAAACGAAGTTCAAAACCATGGTTCTCCTAAACATATGTTTTTGAGATAATTTCTTTGATGCAGCTGTTTCACATTCACCATTACAAATTATACAGAGTTTGTGAAAATAAAAATATTTATTGATTACCAAAACAATACTATTATTATATCAAAGATAATAATTGATAATTATTAAAACAATACTTCTATTATATCAATAATAATAATATTATTAACATATTTATCAATTATCAGAACAATATTATTGAGGTTGAGTGGAATCAGGTAGAAAGCAATAATAGAACAGATGTTCTTTTTTGAATTTCTATCATAATATTTTGTTATTTCCAATGATAACAACATATGTTAGGATATCACATGTCAATAAATAAATATTATGTCATTTCCATATGGCACTCACCTTACCATCTTTTATCCATCTTTTATCCATCTTACCATCCTTATCCTATCTTTTAGTAAAATAACAATGATTTCTGCATTGAATAACATCTATCTTGCCAACAAGAATCGAACTCTTTGTGAATTTAGATATGACCTACACTTTAGATTTATATAGATCTATCTATTAATAAATTCATGGAAATTGAAGTAATTTTTTCAGTTAGTTGATGATTAGTTGATGAAATTGATTATCAATAGAGAAAATGATTATAATTTCATCAATACACAGAATTAGTTGAATGAATTGTCGATGTACTGAGTTCTTGGTCAACAATAATTCAATATTGCTATTTATCCAATCATTATTTTTTTCAGAAGTTATTTAATTTGAATTAGAAAATATTTATAAGCTCCTATCAATTTATCATTCGTAACAATGAATTCTTCAAGACATGAATTTAATCAAATAAAAAATTCAGCGTTCGGAGTTAGGTGAGGCGAGCAGTTAGAACAAGCGGCACGGCGAATGGTTCGGAGTACGGTACGGCGAATGATTAACAGCAGATTTTTAACATTATGAAACATATGCTCATGTTCGTTGAAAGGCAAGATGTTCGGAGGAATGCACGGTTTGCTGCGCGGTTCGAGGTTCGGTTCGGCATGTGTGGACGCACCTTTAGTTGTTACAGGACATTCATACAGATCAAGGCCAAAGCAACATAATAATCTATCTTCTTCTTCTTTCTTCTTCTTCTTCTTCCTTCTTCTTCTTCTTCTTTCTTCTTCTTCTTCTTCTTCTTCTTCTTCTTCTTCTTCTTCTTCTTCTTCTTCTTCTTCTTCTCTTCTCTTCTTCTTCTCTTCTTCTTCTCTCTTCTTCTTCTTCTTCTTCTTCTTCTTCTTCTTCTTCTTCTTCTTCTCTTCTTCTTCTTCTTCTTCTTCTTCTTCTTCTTCTTCTTCTTCTTCTTCTTCTTCTTCTCTTCTTCTTCTTCTTCTTCTTCTTCTTCTACCTATATCTAAAAGGCTAAGCCCCGACAAACTGAAATCACACCACAGCCCAAACTACTAAGCCTAAAAACTTGAAATTTCACACAATTGTTTATTGTAGCCTCAAAACATCCACTACAAAAGGATTTTCAGAAATCTGCCCCCCCCTGAGGGAGCTGGGCCCCCCAAAATTTTCACTTTTTAACCGTTCATTGCACAGCAAAGTCATGAGGAACTTTTTCGAGAAATTATCAAGCGAAATGGCACTCACTCACTGGCTGACTGACTGACTGACTGACTGACTGACTCACTCACTCACTCACTCGCAGAACTAAAAATCTACAGGACCAAAAACGTTCAAACTTGGTAGGTATGTTCAGTTGGCCCTTTAGATGTTCAAATTTAGTACAGAGCCTCAGCTAGGGTGTAATAATATTGTGTTAGAAGGAATTTGCAATGAAGTCAAAAATACGCCCAAAATTAGCGTTTTTCGAGCATTTTTTTGCGTTTTCTCAGCTTGAGCTTTGATAACAAATGGAAAGAAAATGTTCAAATTCACTACAGAAGCTCAGCTTGGGTGTGATAATGTTGTATTAGAAGGAATTTGAAATAACGCCAAAGATACGCCCAAAATTATAGCGGTTTTTTGCGTTTTCTCAGTTCTTTCATCAAGTAATAGAAAATGTTCAAATTTGGTACAGAGGTTTAGCTAGGGTCTAAGGAGTCGATGTTGTGATGAGGTGACTTTAATATTTCATCAAAAATACGCCCAAAATCAGCGTTTCTCCAACGTTTTTCTCAGTTTTTTTTTCGTTTTGTCAGTACTTTAACTTTCTGATGGAATGAAGCACGCTCAAATGAGAAATGCAGGCGAGCGAAGCGAGCCCGCTAATCTCATTTTTGGGCGATCCAGTCGGGGGTCCAGGGGGCGTAGCCCCCTCGCTAGACGGATATGGCGAGCGAAGCGAGCCTGACAGCTAGTTAAACATAAAGAGAAATGCAAAACCGTCGACATGAATCTTAGACCTCACTTCGCTCGGTCAACTATTTCCGAATAACTAACCTGGCTTTTGATGTAGCTTACCTGGTTATTTATGTTTTACGGATCTCGAAAACGGCTCTAACGATTTTCACGAAATTTGGAACATAGTAGGTTTATGATAGAAAGATTTGATTGCACTAGGTCTCATTCTTTGGAAAACTTGCTGAAAAGGATAATTCATCCTTGGAAAACAGATGATAATTTCGTCGTCTGTCGATAACAGAAGATGCATGTGTCTGTGTGGGAGAGAGATAGAATTATTTCCTGATGTGTAATCATAATCAATCAGCGAGAAATTTTATCTAGGTAGACAATTCAATCGATTTGATCAACATAATCTGATTTTTTTGGCATAATAATCCTCCTAAACTAGAGTAGGCCATATCATAATTTCCAAAGTAGATCATTATTTGACAATCTCAAGTGATTAGTGAGTGTTATTCAATTTGGTTTGTATATAATCTAAATTATAATATTATAACCTAAAGTGTCTGTGTGGGAGAGAGACAGAATTATTCCCAGCTGTGTAATCATAATTAATCAGCGAGAAATTTTATCTAGCTAGACAATTTGAACGATTTCATCAACATAATCTGATTTTTTGACATGATAATCCTCCTAAACTAGAGTATATCATAATTTTCCAAGATGATCATTATTTGACAATTTCAAATGATTAGTGAGTGTTTTTGTATATAATCTAAATTATATTTTTCTTGTTTTCAAATGTTTGAACAGAAAATTGATCCCGAATTCAAGTGTATGGAACATAACCTACTTCCTGGACTATTTATAGTGTATAAATTAAAATTCGGGAAAGAAACAGTTTTGGGCTGTGCCTGTTAGTACTTCCCCAATCATTTTAAAGAATTGTGTTCGGTATATCAAAAGTCAATAAGTAAATAACGAGCGAAGCTCGGTGCCCCGATATTTATTATAAGTAAAATGAATAATGAAACAAAGACAATAATGAACGAATGATCTGGAAACGTTGCCGAGCTACAAACGTTTTGTCGAATGATGAAAAAGGATAGCAACACTTATGTTAATCAAATATGCTGACATTATAACGTGGACCTCACAATGGAGAACCCCTTTCATGAAAGAGAAAATCATTATCGTTTCCTCACTGTTCAAACAGCTTGTAGTCAACACTGACACCCCGAAATCACCAGCGCTATCTGTTAGAGAATCAAGTAAGCTCTTCCAGCCCAAACTTGAAAAATTGAAGAGTCGACTTTTAAGCAATTTACCAATAGAAATGGCAAGTTATCAATTTTTTGCATTGATAAACTGATGATGAAATGTATGTTCCACTTATCTAAGTGCAAGTTGGTGGATAACTATTGGGATAAATGAGTAGGATTTCCATTGTATTACCTAACTCTCGCCGGAGTTTTGTGTGAACATTTTATGACTGATCCATCCATATTAGCGTACATCAGACTGTATTATATATTTTACTTTGCTAAACAAAGATTTTTTAATCCTCGAAAATATAATAAACATCATGAGTTTTTTGGAAGACATGACTATGATTTTATTGTAAAGTCATGTCCATTAATGAAAATTATAATAGTATCATACTCGGTATTTCTCCAGATGACATGAGTACTTTAGGTTCAGGAGGCAATGAATTCTCATAAAAGGCTATAGCGTGTAGATATGGAGGGAAATTCTTGGAAGACAATTTAAGTCCCCACAGCCCTGTGGGTAGTAAGTAGGTTAACATATCAAAAGAACCCACCAGTACCCATTGTAATAAGTGGGTGCGGGTGGGGGTGGTTTAAAGGTTCCATTTTTTGGTTTCTCGCATGAAGCTCAAACATTTTGTATCGGACTTGACTGTCATTTATAACAAATTGAAGCTCTCATAATTTCCTACAATATAATTATTTTCTACAACTTTTTTCATATCTCCTCTAGTTTTTGAGATATTCGCTCTTGAATGTGTGTCATCTTTGAAAAAAAACACTTTTGCCACCATTTTTTCTATTTTTGCTCTTATAATTTTTGAAAAATCGACGGAAAAATCCATGCTGAATATGAACTTATAAGGTATTGGATTCCTTTCAATTTGATGTATGGTTTCACGCTTTCACGAATTTCCCTACACTTTTTGCAACAGCTTCAGTGTTGAGTGTGAAATATCCATTTTCGCAACAATAGACTAATTGACAAAGGGATTTGGATGGATTGTTTTAAACAAAATTTTCGACTTTGCAGCTTTGTTGAGACTAGTTGGGAGGAGAACATATAAATGTCCCCATTCCCAACTCATGTGCTAAGGGGATAAGGGTGGTTTAAAAGTTGCATTTTTCAGCGATTTGCCTCCACGCTCATATCTTGAGAACAACACGTTCAACCGACATCACTGTACATTCAAAAATGAAGCTTGATAAATTCTCTACACTTTTTGTTCAGTGGAATTTTGTGATATTCCCAACAGTTCCCAAGATATTTGCTCTTGAAGGTGTGTAATTGTTGAAGTAACAGATTTTTATTCAATGTTTTGCTCTTTCTGGGCTTATAACTCTCCAGCAATGCATCATAAAAACTTATGCTTATCGTAGGTTTGAGCATTGAATTCTTAAAATGATGTATTATTCCACTTTTTCAAGTTTATCTTCCATTGTTATAGCAGCTTCAATGTAGGAGGTGAAATTTTCATTGCTGCAACAAGTGTCAACTCAGCGGTTCCACACCTTCAACACAGGGGATAACAAAGCGCACTTTTGATATGTTCACCTACTAACTAGTCCAAATAAAGCTGCTAAGTCAAAAATCTGGTGTGATAAACACTCACACAACTTCCCTTGCTCATTGAACTGTAAGCCTCATTCTTAAACGAGAATAATTTAGGGGAATAACATAATAACGATTGGCGGCAACATTATTTGAAACTACGATCAGACTTCTGTATATGTGTAGGCCTATATATAATTGTTTTCAGAGTACTTTTTCCTTTGTGTGAATTGTGAAATCCAATAATATTTTTAAAAGTCGTCAAAACAGCTGTTCTACAGATAAAATATCTCGACTATGTGTTCTTTTTATGAACTGCTCCACCTACCTACCTTATGCACGAGAAGGAGATTACAAAGTCCATTTCTCAAGGATGGGGTGGACCTCCCATTAGTTCCTAAGAAAGGTGACTCATGCCAGTTGATAGAGCTGATAAATAACTATACTGAGTATGCATTTGAAAAAAAATCGGTCAAGTCATTTTTAAGAAAATCGTGAGAAACATGGTTTTTTAGTTATTATCCGCCACTTAGAATTAAATTTTATTGAATTTCTTATTGTCGAATCCTCATGTTATAAGGACTTCAAGTTTAAAATTTCAATTCAATCGGTTGATTAGGAATGGAGTTATCGTGTTCACAGACATACACACATACACACATACACACACAGACCAACACCCAAAAAATCAAGTTTTTGGACTCAGGGGACCTTGAAACGTTAGAAAACTCGAAATTAAACCTTAATTTTTTTGGAAAGCAGTACTTTCCTTACCTATAGTAATAGGACAAGGAAAGTATAAATTGTGCCACAAACACCCACTTCAAATGTCATTGTCAAACGATCAATTGTTGCAGCAATGAAAATTTCACCACCTATATTGAAGCTGCTATAACGAACAATGAAAGGGAAATTTGGAATAGTGTAATAATATACTGTTGCATTCATTCATTCCGCATTACTATAAACTGATGCACTCATGTGTGTATGGGGCATTCCTATTGCTTTCTCTCTTAAATAAATGAGTTTCTCACAATTTGAATAGGCTAAAAACTATTATTGTACCTGATAAACTGAAAATTCATTAGTAAAATAACTGATAATTATTCTAAATAAAATGAATTAGAGATTAAAACAAACAAACACTCTTCAAATATTGCAGAATAGAATAGAAAATATTGCAAGAGATTTGTTGCAACTCAAGTATTGATTGCAAGGGGGGTTGAAAATCTCAACTCTCCAAAATTGGGACAAAGTCACCCCGGTTTACCGGTATGTAAAGTATTGTGACTGAAGGTTACTGATCATGACTGTCTTGTCTTGACCAACTGGTGTGCGCCTTGCCTAAGGCCCCGTTGCACTGAAGCTGGTTAAAATTTAATTGTAGTTGATTTCAAGAGATCCAGTCAGAGACACCTTTTTTCAAAAGACTTGAGTGTTAAATATAAATAATAATAGTACTATTACACATCACCTCGTAAATCATTAAAAATCCTCTAATCCTTGTAACTAACTTCTTGGCCTTCAAATAATTATTGCCAAAAAAAGTTTGTGTAGTGCAAAACGCCAAACAGTATCGCTGTCAATGGCTGTTATGGAACTAAGATTGAATACAAAGCGCATGCGCTGTTAAAACGGTGCATTTCTTTTGTGCGTTTTTGTGTCGCTCTCAAGTGTCTGGAGAAGCCGTGTCTATTTCAATAAGGCCTATAGTTTCAATCAAAGAGGTATGCATATTTTAAGGTCTTTGGTTTCAATATTTTGTTTTGCAGTTCTGAAAAAACTAATTTGATAGGTGATTAAAAATAATCAAATGAACTGAATAATGCTGAAGAAATTATAATATTTTTGATTGTAGAAAATCAATTTTCATCTGAAGGAAAGACTATCACGGAACTAGATGAATTATATCAAAATTAATTATGGAAAAATTCAAACGTGAACTGAGTTTGCTGACATTTCAAACAGGTGACAACAGATACTCATGGATGAGAAAACTGCTTGAGGTCTACTGTTCACAGAGCTACAAGTGCATCTCATGACAAACTTCAGCTGGATGCACACCAGAGGAGGCGCGATGCGTCATTTTATTTATATAGATAATTTTACAACCGCAAAATGAATAATTTACTAAAAATCAATCAATTTTGAATAACGAAGACAGCACAATTATTTGTAAGTCTTTAACCTGAGGCCGCACTGCTGGATGGTTACACACAGATCAGTCATTTTGTTTTTAGTCGGGCCGTTTAGAATGAAATACATGGTCGGTTATGGAGCACGACACACTCTTGTCTACTATCTACCGTCGGCTGCTGGATGACACAAAGATTATAATAGCTGATTTTCATTTGTGTGTGGCCAACTCACGAATCTTCTCCCATAAGGAGCACATGTAAACTTTGAAGGATCGTAGGAAAAAGTCCTGAAGTCGGATTATAAATTTGATAGGCCATAAACCTGGTCCTGAACTTGACCCTAAAAAGACACTTTTTATTAGAATGAATGATTTTTTTTCTGTTCTGAAGTTGACAATATCGAAGAGATGGGAATTTATGCCCAGTCTAAATTAGGTTTGTAGTATTGTCATTTACTCTCCACCACTTCCAGTTAGTAATAGCATTCTACAAGGTCTCCAGCTCATCTTGTTCTTCGTTTGCGGTGTCTAACACACCAGAGTGTCTTTTACGTAGGACTTTTATCACAAATCTTCTCCCATAAGGAGCACATGTAAACTTTGAAGGATCGTAGGAAAAAGTCCCAAAGTCGGATTATAAATTTGATAGGCCATAAACCTGGTCCTGAACTTGACCCTAAAAAGACACACTGGGGTGTTTCACACCCCAGGAATTTTTTTTCTGTTCTGCAGTTGACAATATCGAAGAGATGGGAATTTATGCCCAGTCTAAATTAGTTTTGTAGTATTGTCATTTATTCTCCACCACTTCCAGTTAGTAATAGCATTCTACAAGGTCTCCAGCTAATCGTGTTCCTCGTTTGGGGGGGCTAACACGCCAGAGTGTCTTTTACGTAGGACTTTTATTAAACACTTTTATTACAAAGATTTACTTGTATTGTCACTACGAATGTGGCATGGGATGATGGATCAGATTGGAATGAATGCTGTGATTCTCTACAACTTGAGATTCAAATCAATAAAATGAAGAGACGTGAGTTTTTGATGAAGATGTCATTGGCAATGATCAAGCCATTCGTTCAAACCGGATTAGGAGATGCAACACTCAGGCCGACTTTATCTCTAAAATTAGTATAAATATTGATAAGCAGTGCTTTACTTTCGATTTCTGTATGCACTTGGAACAAGAATGATTAAGAAATGGTGAAGTATGGTCTAGGTACTTGTTTTTTCATATTTTTCAAAGAAAAATGCAAAATCTAATTGGGGTGTTAAACACCCCAGTGTGTCTACTGTGTTAGCATAAAGTGAGTGTGTCACTGTAGGGAGACACAACTAAAAAATAATCAAACTCGGTTCACACATGAAAAAGTTATTGAATGTCAAAATTTGAGACTCGGTTTTTATTTGTATGGATCCATTTTTATAGAACCTTTCAATTGTTTACATTAGTACATTCTGAGGCCCATAATAACAATGTCAGTGTAGAAAGATGGGAGAACAGTGTTGCCAATCCCCTGCCTTGTCTGTCTTGTCACTGCTATCTATTGAAGATATCTGAAACTTGTATCACAGAATACATACAGAATAGAAAGCATCAATACAACCAATGCATTCTACATTATGCCAAGACTTGAGTGCACATAGACAATGATACATGACTGTTAGAAATTTAAATCACCCCTTCTATTGCAATGCTACACTTTCTTCCAAGGTGGCGGATTTTGTCAACAGGATACTAGCCGACTTTCCATTCGGTATGTATTCATATTAGGATAGTTTTCATTATCAGACCACAGGAATGACTGAACAACGAAAGTTTATTATCCTATTATATTAGGCGAGCAATTTCTGTATTCATATATCTGGTTATTTTTATATCTGGCTATTTTTAACCTGGCTATTTATGTTTTACGGATGTCGAAAACGGCTCTAACGATTTTCACGAAATTTGGAACATAGTAAGTTTATGATATAAAGATTTGATTGCACTAGGACTCATTCTTTGGAAAACTCGCTGAAAAGGATAATTCATCCTTGGAAAACAGATGATAATTTCGTCGTCTGTCGATAACAGCGAAGTCTGTGTCTGTATGGGAGAGAGACAGAATTATTTCTAGCTGTGTAATCATAATCAATCAGCGAGAAATTTTATCTAGCTAGACTATTCAATCGATTTGATCAACATAATCTGATTTGTTGATATGACATGATAATCCTCCTAAACTAGAGTAGGCAATATCATAATTTTCAAAGTTGATCATTATTTGACAATTTTAAGTGATTAGTGAGTGTTATTAAATTTGGTTTGTATATAATCTAAATTATAATTATAACCTAGAGTGTCTGTGTGGGAGAGAGACAGAATTATTTCCATCTGTGTAATCATAATCAATCAACGAGAAATTTTATCTAGCTAGACAATTTGAACGATTTCATTAACATAATCTGATTTTTTGACATGATAATCCTCCTAAACTAGAGTATATCATAACTTTCCAAGTTGATCATTATTTGACAATATCAAGTGTTATTCAATTTCGTTTGTATATAATCTAAATTATGAATTTTTTGTTTTCAAATGTTTGAACAGAAAATTCAACCCGAATTCAAGTGTATGGAACATAACCTACTTCCTGGACTATTTATAGTGTATAAATTAAAATTCGGGAAAGAAACAGTTTTGGGCTGTGGCTGTTAGTACTTCCCCAATCATTTAAAAGAATTGTGTTCGGTTTATCAAAAGTCAATAAATAAATAACGAGCGAAGCTCGGTGCCCCGATATTTATTGTAGGTGAAATAAATAATGAAAAGATGACAATAATGAACGAATGATCTGGAAACGTTGCCGAGCTACAAACGTTTTGTCGAATGATGAAAAAGGATAGCAACACTTATGTTAATCAAATATGCTCACATTATAACGTGGACCTCACAATGGAGAACCCTTTCATGAAAGAGAAAATCATTATTGTTTCCTCACTGTTCAAACAGCTTGTATTCAACACTGACACCCCGAAATCACCAGCGCTATCTGTTAGAGAATCAAGTAAGCTCTTCCAGCCCAAACTTGAAAAATTGAAGAGTCGACTTTTAAGCAATTCACCAATAGAAATGGCAAGTTATCAATTTTTTGCATTGATAAACTGATGATGAAATGTATGTTCCACTTATCTAAGTGCAAGTTGGTGGATAACTATTGGGATAAATGAGTAGGATTTCCATTGTCTTACCTAACTCTCGCCGGAGTTTTGTGTGAACATTTTATGACTGATCCATCCATATTAGCGTACATCAGACTGTATTATATTTTACTTTGCTACACATCGATTTTTTAATCCTCGAAAATACAATACACATCATGAGTTTTTTGGAAGACATGACTATGATTTTATTGTAAAGTCATGTCCATTAATGAACATTATAATAGTATCATACTCGGTATTTCTCCAGATGACATGAGTACTTTAGGTTCAGGAGGCAATGATTTCCCATAAAAGGCTATAGCCCTATAGCGTGTAGATATGGAGGGAAATTTTTGGAAGACAATTTAAGACCCCACAGCCCTGTGGGTAGTAAGTAGGTTAACATATCAAAAGAACCCACCAGTACCCATTGTAATAAGGGGGTGCGGGTGAGGGTGGTTTGAAGGTTCCATTTTTTGGTTTCTCGCATGAAGCTCAAAAATTTTGTATCGGACTTGACTGTCATTTATAACAAATTGAAGCTCTCATAATTTCCTACAATATAATTATTTTCTACAACTTTTTTCATATCTCCTCTAGTTTTTGAGATATTCGCTCTTGAATGTGTGACACCTTTGAAAAAAAAACACGTTTGCCACCATTTTTTCTATTTTTGCTCTTATAATTTTTGAAAAATCAACGGAAAAATCCATGCTGAATATGAACTTATAAGGTATTGGATTCTCTTCAATTTGATGTATGATTTCACGATTTCACGAATTTCCCTACACTTTTTGCAACAGCTTCAGTGTTGAGTGTGAAATATCCATTTTCGCAACAATAGACTAATTGACAAAGGGATTTGGATGAATTGTTTTAAACAAAATTTTCGACTTTGCAGCTTTGTTGAGACTAGTTGGGAGGAGAACATATAAATGTCCCCATTCCCAACTCATGTGCTAAGGGGATAAGGGTGGTTTAAAAGTTGCATTTTTCAGCGATTTGCCTCCACGATCATATCTTGAGAACAACACGTTCAACCGACATCACTGTACATTCAAAAATGAGACTTGATAAATTCTCTACACTTTTTGTTCAGTATAATTTTGTGATATTCCCAAATCTTCCCGATATATTCGCTCTTGAAGGTGTGTAATTGTTGAAGTAACAGGTTTATATTCAATGTTCTGCTCTTCCAGGGCTTATAACTCTCCAACAATGCATCATAAAAACGTATGCTTATCGTAGGTTTGTAGAGCATTGAATTCTTTTCAAATTGATGTATTATTCCACTTTTCCAAGTTTTCCTTTCATTGTTATAGCAGCTTCAATGTAGAGGGTGAAATTTTCATTGTTGCAACAAGAGTGTCAACTCAGCGGTTCCACCTTTAACTGAGGGGATAAATGATTCGCACTTTTGCTATGTTCACCTAGCAAACTCACGCCAACTCACAAATCTTCTCCCATAAGGAGCACACGTTATCTTTGAAGGCTCGCAGGAAATAGTCCTGAAGTCGGATTATAAATTTGATAGGCCATAAACCTGGTCCTGAACTTGACCCTAAAAAGACACACTGGGGTGTTTCACACCCCAGGGACTTTTTTCTGTTCTGCAGTTGACAATATCAAAGAGATGGGAATTTATGCCCAGTCTAAATTAGGTTAGTAGTATTTTCATTCACCACTTCCAGTCAGTAATAGCATTCTACAAGGTCACCAGCTCATCTTGTTCTTCGTTTGGGGTGTCTAACACCCCAGAGTGTCTTTTACGTAAGACTTTTATCAAACACTTTTATTACAAAGATTTACTTGTATTGTTACTACAAATGTGGTATGGGATGATGGATCAGATTGGAATGAGTGCTATGATTCTCTACAACTTGAGATTCAAATCAATAAAATGAAGAGACGTGAGTTTTGTAACAATTTTCATTGTTCCAATTGTGAACGATGAGGATTTTGCAAATTATCATGAGAAGTCAGCCTGTTATGAAATGGATTTTGCTGTTTTGATTTTCTGCATTGTGTTGTGTCGACTCTGTTAGTGTGTGCATAGAAGTTATAGTACTAAGAAAATCAACGATTTTCCTGGAGCATTAGTCGAGTTCATGACCTTATAAGGCAAGGAATTCATAGCTGTCAAGGAAAAATATAGCTGTCACTTGGTGGGAGAATGTATCTTAAGTTATTGTTGTACCGTCCCTTTCTATTGGCGGAGATTTTTCTAGAAAATAGTAGCTGCCAATCACAGTTTACGTTGCTTAGGTCTATCTAGTATGGACGATCACACAGCTCCTAGACCAGGCAAGCGTACCGTGGGCTTCACTCAGCGTCTGTCCTCTGTCATAAGCAGTACAAAATGTAGTCTGATCAATATTTTGTGTTAATCATGGCTTCCATGCCAGCTTTAGGCTTTTTAGTGTTTGGCTCTGGAACCTTTTGTGTTCCAGTAGCATATTTAGTTTTCCGCCTCAGTTTTGCTCTAATTGAGAAGAGAGGGAATCGAAATGGTCACCTCACAATGGAGATTTTCCTCCTATAACCGCTACTAAAGGTACGTCGTATATTATAATCTATAATATAATTAAGGAAATTATTATCGATGAAAGCTTCCATCAGAGTGTTAAATTTGTTGTGAAAGATACATTTGAGTGTAATATGTAGAAATGTATAGTACCTATTAGAAGAAATTGGAATTTCTTGATTTTAAATTATTTTTGAAGAGGAAGCTATTAACCTAAATTTCAATTACTGCTGTTTAAATCCAAATTGACTGATGTTTATAGTATATTATTATGAGTTCTATCAGTATTTCGTGATATAGATTCTATTTGTTTTGCTGATTCTAATGAAAAGCTTTCTTGATTCTTGAGGAAACACCTATCATGTAATTTGTTTTTTTAAATTACACTATATATGTAATTTATGTAAGAGAACTGACTGAACAAACTGGCAACAATACTCGAAAGACCTTGTTATGAAAAGTTGTTCAATCATCTAGTGAATTAAAGTTTGGTATTATGGAATACTACGTACTCATCTCTTTGTATAAAGGGCATGACCCAGATTACAAATAAATTCTTTTCTATTAAATCAAGATATTGAAGTAGGTAATATCTATTTGTGTTTTAAAGTAATAAGTATTGATTTGAGTTTTATATAACCTAAAGTAGGTTGACTTAATGATATAACTGAAGTTGAGTTAATTTGTATTATCCTAGTTTACTTTTTTCATTCTAACAGCGGTCAAAGTACGGGTCCGTCAAAGTATGGGTCCATCAATGTACGAGTCATCAATTTACGGGTTCATGAACGTGTGTCTCTAAGCCGCTGAGATGACTCTAAATCGATGGCAGTCCTGGAAGCTTGGGGTATGATGTCTCATGATGGTAGAGCTCAATCACCGAGCCTAAATTCGAATTGAAGAAACAGCTTTGAGGTAACAATTTTTTTCCAAATTAAACAAACGTCCTAGGAACTCCGGATGTGACAGAATGGGTTTTAGTAATTATAGACTTTCAAATGGGGAGGGGTGTAAAACGTGCGGAATTAGACTTTTTGTTGAATCGTAATTTTGAGATATTATTGGGGATGGATAGTTTACAATTTTTATTAATTTGGTTTGAGTAATAGATTTTCGGTTGTATCTTTACATTGAAATGTGAGGCCATATTTTCTCTGTAAGGATCCAGCTGGGAATTTCAGTTTTCTTTAATTTATATTTTATAATCTACAAAACAACTAAAAGTTGAATTAGTATGACATGTTTAAAGGTCCCTTATTGATAAATTAATGTTTTAAAATAATTTTCATGTTAAAGTTGTGAAGGATCAAATGAAGTTTCAAGGACCCTAACCTTTTCTAAATTTGTTTTGAAATCACACATTTTCTGAATAGTTTTCCAAGGTAGAATTCCGTGATGTGATTTTTTTAGGAATATTTTGTCTTTGCTGCTTTCATAATAATTATAAAGATACAGAATGGATATTATTAATATTTGATAGTATTTTGATAGTGTTTTTGAAGTTTCCAAGTGTGTTCTAAATGTTCTAAGGGTTTTCTGAATTTTATGTGGATCTTTTCTTAAAATATCTATTGTTATTCGTGATTAACTTCTGAGCAATATCTATGATAACGTTCAATTCTTCTTTCTGAAATTAGAGTCCTTTAAGCTTCTTATGATTCAATCTAAAACGTTTTCAATGTAAAGCAGACAGAGTAGGTTATTACCGAATTATCTATATCAAAGATAACTTTCTAAATTTAGTAATTTTATGTTCGGTTTTCATGATGGAACTTCATTTTGTTTTATTAACTGTTGAATTCAACTGTAAGAGGTGACAATAAAGTTGATATCTTCTCTCTATTTCGTTGTCTCTCTTGTCATTTCTGGTTTCCCGTTCTCTAGCACTAGGTATGTTTATCGAGCATCCCTTTTATTAAGTTATATTGTGTGTGCTTCTAAATTCTAAATTCCAAATCAACTTTCTAAATTCCTAGCACGGCATAGTTTTTGATAAAGCTGTCATTGGCAATGATCAAGCCATTCGTTCAAACCGAATTAGGAGCTCCAACACTTAGGCGGAACATACTTACTTCTAAAATTATTATAAATATTGATAAGCAGTGCTTTACTTTCGATTTCTGTATGCATTTGGAACAAAAATGATTAAGAAATGATGAAGTATGGTCTAAGTGCTTGTTTTTTTTCATTTTTTTCAAAGAAAAATGCAAAATTAAATTGGGGTGTTAAACACCCCAGTGTGTATACTGTGTTAGCATAAAGTAAGTGTGTCTTTGTAGGATTAATGAACACAAGTAAAAAATCATCAAATTCAGTGCACACAAGAAAAAGTTATTGAGTGTCAAAATTTGAGGCTCGATTTCTATTTATATAGATCCTCATTTAAAGAACCTTTCAATTGTTTACATTAGTACATTCTGAGGCCCATAATAACAGTGTCAGTGTAGAAAGATGGGAGAACAGTGTTGCCAATCCCCTGCCTTGTCTGTCTTGTCACTGCTATCTATTGAAGATATCTGATACTTGTATCACAGAATACATACAGAATAGAAAGCAGCAATACAACCAATGCATTCTACATTATGCCAAGACTTGAGTGCACATAGACAATGACACATGACTGTTAGAAATTTAAATCACTCCTACCATTGCAATGCTACACTTTCTTCCAAGATGGCGGATTTTGGCATCAGGATACTAGCCGACTTTCCATTCTGTATGTATTCATATTGGGATAGTTTTCATTATCAGACCACAGGAATGACTGGAAAACGAAAGTTAATATCCTATTATACTAGGCGAGCAATTTCTGTATTTATATATCTGGTTATTTGTATTATGGTTATTTTTATATCTGGCTATCTTTATACCTGGCTATTTATGTTTCACGGATCTCGAAAACGGCTCCAACGATTTTCACGAAATTGGAACATAGTAGGTTTATGATATAAAGACTTGATTGCACTAGGTCTCATTCTTCGGAAAACTCGCTGGAAAGGATAGTTCATCCTTGGAAAACAGATGATAATTTCGTCGTCTGTCGATAACAGAAGATGCGTGTGCCTGTGTGGGAGAGAGACAGAATTATTTACAGCTGTGTAATCATAATCATTCAGCGAGAAATTTTATCTAGCTAGACATTTTAATCGATTTGATCAACATAATCTGATTTTTTGACATGATAATCCTCCTAAACTAGAGTATATCATAATTTTCAAAGTTGCAAAGTTGATCATTATTTGACAATTTCGAGTGATTAGTGAGTGTAATTCAATTTGGTTTGTATATAATCTAAATTATAATTATAACCTAGAGTGTCTGTGTGGGAGAGAGACAGAATTATTTCCATCTGTGTAATCATAATCAATCAGCGAGAAATTTTATCTAGCTAGACAATTCAAACGATTTCATCAACATAATCTGATTTTTTGACATGATAATCTTCCTAAACTAGAGTATATCATAATTTCCAAGTTGATCATTATTTGACAATATCAAGTGTTATTCAATTTGGTTTGCATATAATCTTAATTATAAATTTTTGTTTTCAAATGTTTGAACAGAAAATTGAACCCGAATTCAAGGTAGGAACATAACCTACTTCCTGGACTATTCATAGTGTATAAATCAAAATTCGGGAAAGAAAACAG